>NC_069499.1:68021944-68364444 GCF_027579735.1 Bombina bombina
AACAAGAAGCACCCAGTCCCACAACTCCAACTACCTGACCAAAAACACACTAATGACCCCCTCCAAATTGCTAACACTTTTGCTGATTTTTATCAGAATCTTTACAACCTTCCTACACGCCACGGCACGACTGATAGGGCTGAGAAATTAAATGCTTTTCTGGACGCAAACTTGCTCCCAAAAATTACAGAGGATGAAAAATCCAGCCTAAATTCCCCTATCTCCGAATCCGAGATAAAACATACCATTAAAAACCTAAAAAGTTCTAAGACACCTGGCTCGGATGGCTATTCCGGAATTTTCTACAAATTATTCTTGGAAGAACTAACTCCCCTACTCTCTCAGGTATTTAATTCCATAATGCAAAAAAAGAAAATCCCCAGTTAAATGTTAATGGCCAGAATAGCTGTCATCCCAAAGCCGGGGAGAAACAGGCTCCATTGCCAAAATTACCGCCCCATATCATTAATAAACCAGGATGTAAAACTCCTCACAAAAATCCTGGCCAATAGGCTTAATCCCATCCTGGAGAGGCTGATCCACCCGGACCAGGCTGGCTTTATTAGGAATAGGGAGGCCCCGGACAACACCCGCAAAATTATCGATCTGATCAATCTGGCCACTACTGAAAAAACACCTTCTCTGTTCCTCTCTTTGGACGCAGAGAAGGCGTTTGACAGAATCAATTGGGAGTATATGTTTGCAGTCCTAAAGAAAACAGGTATCACAGGAGCTTTCCTGGTTGCCCTCACAACACTATATTCCCAACCTTCAGCATTTGTGAAACTCTCAGAGTACCAATCTAAACCTATACAAATTAGAAATGGGACAAGACAGGGGTGCCCTTTATCCCCTCTTTTATTCGCCCTCTGTATTGAGCCACTAGCTATTCAAATTAGAAATGACCCCGATATCTCTGGACTCCGTATTGGGGCTAATGAATATAAAAATTTGCTATTCGCGGATGATATCATACTTTCATTGACTAAACCCCTCCTTTCTCTCCCTCCTTTATATGCATTACTCCAACAGTATGGCGTGCTCTCTGGATACAAAATAAATAAAGATAAATGTGAAGCACTTGGAATCAACTTACCCCAACACACTAAAAAGCTTTTGGAAATTAATTTCTCTTTCACCTGGGCCCACAAAAAACTGAAATATCTGGGAATTAATCTTACAACCGACATTTATACTTTATACCAAGCAAATTATTTACCAATGTTCACTCACATTAGGAATTTAATAACGAAATGGCTAAAGCTTAAGATTTCCTTTTATGGCAGAATAGTCTCAACAAAGATGACACTGCTCCCGAAATTATTGTATCTATTTCGTTCCCTTCCGATTTCTGTCCCCATTTCTGAACTCAATGCACTCCAGAGAGATATTTTGCGCTTTGTATGGCAAGGCAAGCGTGCCAGGATAAACAAAACAATCATGAGTACGCATCGGAGGGACGGAGGGTTGGGTCTCCCAAATTTGACATCTTATTATTATTCAGCCCGCATGGCCCAAATGATACATTGGTTTAGTCATATAAAACAACCCTTATGGACACAGATAGAATCACAGATTGCCAAAACCGAACAGATCTCTAGTCTCTTGTGGACCCCTAAAAAGGATTCCCATCCCTCATTATGTAAATATGTAGCACTCTCTCACACAATCTTTATATGGAATAAATTGACTGCCAAGTTTCCCCTAATCCAGGAAAAATCAAAACTAATACCTTTAGTCTTACCACAAACTACGATAGACCCACACATACAGAAATAATGGGCTAACAAAGGACTGTATAGAATTGCAGATGTATATACTGACGGAGGTTTCATTTCATTCGAACAATACAGAGATATTGACCCCAATGACAAAAACATTTGGTATCATTACTTGCAGCTAAAATCTAGAACCAAAGCAGTAACTGACCTCTCCAAACTACCATTGAACACTACTTTCGAATCATTATGTCTAGCTAAGGAACCGATGCACAGCACAATCTCAACACTATATCCCACATTCAATAGCAAACCTAGAGAAATCAAACCTCCACACATACTGAAGTGGGAACGAGACTTAAATAGGACTTGGTCCTTGGAGACTTGGACTACTAACCTGGCCAAAGGCCTCTCCTTCTCACATAATGCTTTGCTGAAAGAAAACTACCTTAAAGTTGCATTTAAATGGTACATCTACCCGTCTAGATATGGGGGTTCAGAGAACCCCTGCCTAAACCTTTGCTACAGAGGTTGCAACGCTAGAGGTACATATCTCCATATGTGGTGGTAGTGTGATTGAGTAAGAGAAATATGGGAGAAAGCCTCACAGTTACACAGTGAGCTTTTCCATAAGAATATTGTACTATCCCCCGAACAAGCTTTACTACACTTCCCGATCCCCAATATTTTAAAACAACATCAAAAATGAGTAAAAACTATCTGCACAGTCATAAGGATTGGCATTGCACAATATTGGAAATCCACACCCCCGAGTTTCAATTTGATTGAAAAGAAAATAATTCACCATTATGAAATGGCCAGTTTGGCAGCTGAGAATCTGAATACTAGAGACGAGTTTATTGTTCAGTGGGAACCATACATAATGTACCTTGAAGATAAAAGACAGAGAGGTAGGGTGTCCTGTTAGACTAACATTCCATCCAAGTCTTTGCTGATGTGGCTCCAATCACACTGAGGAAGAGGAGAGACCTTAAACCTGTCACACTAGCACTCACGAAAGCTCAAATTAAATACCGATGGCATTTTCCTTTTAAATTGGCCTTCACCCAGGCAAATGTTGCATACTCCTGTTTAGACCTCAAGGAAGGGCTATCTATACTACGCAGATTAGAGATCCCGTTTGAATCCCCCCAAACTCCACCCAACAAGAATCCCCAGAGGAAACCCATTAAAAAAGAGTGGACCCCGGTGGGGCAAGCAAAGAGACAAAGAAAAACTAAGAATACTTCAAATACCCAGTCGGAGACTGAGGCCCCCTCTGAAGATGAAGAACTCCCACCGACTTGACAAAATAAAAGGCCCTGAAGAGCTTTGAGCCTCATTAACTTTGGTTTACTAAGATTGGACTATTCAAGTCTTAAAAGAACTAAAATGCCTACCCATCTCTCTAGAAGAGACTTTAAAAGTTATGAGTTGCAAATTATTTAATTTTTACCATTACTACCATTGCTGGTTAGGCTATACCTGAGCCTCACTCAGGGGATGCTGTTGTTGTTGCACTAATGTTTATACTGTTGTTACTGTTACTAAATTGGTTAGTAATCATTGTGAATGTTATGTCTGTCATTGTAACCTCATTAGAGATCCTTCACACTAAAGTTCCCTTTCCCTAGCTCCCCATCCCTTTAATAATCCTTGTTTAGGAGATACTGATCTAGATGTTGTTTTGATGACCCTTCACCCTACATACTAACAAATTTTCCCTGGCTAGGGATATTACTCTAAAGTTCTGGATTATTTTGTTCACCATCATTTATTTTTTCTTTGTTCAGATACAGGGAGTGCAGAATTATTAGGCAAATGAGTATTTTGACCACATCATCCTCTTTATGCATGTTGTCTTATTCTAAGCTGTATAGGCTCGAAAGCCTACTGCCAATTAAGCATATTAGGTGATGTGCATCTCTGTAATGAGAAGGGGTCTAATGACATCAACACCCTATATCAGGTGTGCATAATTATTAGGCAACTTCCTTTCCTTTGGCAAAATGGTTCAAAAGAAGGACTTGACAGGCTCAGAAAAGTAAAAAATAGTGAGATATCTTGCAGAGGGATGCAGCACTCTTAAAATTGCAAAGCTTCTGAAGCGTGATCATTGAACAATCAAGCGTTTCATTCAAAATAGTCAACAGGGTCGCAAGAAGCGTGTGGAAAAACCAAGGCACAAAATAACTGCCCATGAACTGAGAAAAGTCAAGCGTGCAGCTGCCAAGATGCCACTTGCCACCAGTTTGGCCATATTTCAGAGCTGCAACATCACTGGAGTGCCCAAAAGCACAAGGTGTGCAATACTCAGAGACATGGCCAAGGTAAGAAAGGCTGAAAGACGACCACCACTGAACAAGACACACAAGCTGAAACGTCAAGACTGGGCCAAGAAATATCTCAAGACTGATTTTTCTAAGGTTTTATGGACTGATGAAATGAGAGTGAGTCTTGATGGGCCAGATGGATGGGCCCGTAGCTGAATTGGTAAAGGGCAGAGAGCTCCAGTCCGACTCAGACGCCAGCAAGGTGGAGGTGGAGTACTGGTTTGGGCTGGTATCATCAAAGATGAGCTTGTGGGGCCTTTTCGGGTTGAGGATGGAGTCAAGCTCAACTCCCAGTCCTACTGCCAGTTTCTGGAAGACACCTTCTTCAAGCAGTGGTACAGGAAGAAGTCTGCATCAAGAAAAACATGATTTTCATGCAGGACAATGCTCCATCACACACGTCCAAGTACTCCACAGCGTGGCTGGCAAGAAAGGGTATAAAAGAAGAAAATCTAATGACATGGCCTCCTTGTTCACCTGATCTGAACCCCATTGAGAACCTGTGGTCCATCATCAAATGTGAGATTTACAAGGAGGGAAAACAGTACACCTCTCTGAACAGTGTCTGGGAGGCTGTGGTTGCTGCTGCATGCAATGTTTATGGTGAACAGATCAAAACACTGACAGAATCCATGGATGGCAGGCTTTTGAGTGTCCTTGCAAAGAAAGGTGGCTATATTGGTCACTGATTTGTTTTTGTTTTGTTTTTGAATGTCAGAAATGTATATTTGTGAATGTTGAGATGTTATATTGGTTACACTGGTAAAAATAAATAATTGAAATGGGTATATATTTGTTTTTTGTTAAGTTGCCTAATAATTATGCACAGTAATAGTCACCTGCACACACAGATATCCCCCTAAAATAGCTAAAACTAAAAACAAACTAAAAACTACTTCCAAAAATATTCAGCTTTGATATTAATGAGTTTTTTGGGTTCATTGAGAACATGGTTGTTGTTCAATAATAAAATTAATCCTCAAAAATACAACTTGCCTAATAATTCTGCACTCCCTGTATGTCGTCAGTCTAATATGGTTAATCCATCTGAATTATTTCAACTTAACCTAAGTGTCTATTGCTGTAAGATGAATACAGGTTGGTCCTCACGGTGTGGTCCCAAGGTAAGTCCCGGCTCTCTCACTCTCAACATTACACTAATAGCATGGCCCAAATCAAAACTGCCCCCTGAAGGTTAATAAAACTAAACATCACTCTTCTTGGTGCATATACTAAAGAAATCTTTTTTATCCCAATATGTCTATAAAAATCCTTTCGCATAATGTCAGAGGGCTCAACTCTGACCTAAAAAGAAGAAGGCTATTTCCCACATATAAATCATTACATGCTCACATAGTTCTACTACAAGAGACTCACTTTACTAGAGACTTCACTCCCAAGTACTGGGACAAAGCATACCCAACGCAATATCATGCGATCAGTGGGAAAAAGAAATGTGGAGTGACTATATTGCTACATTCCTCTTTGAACTTCAAAGAGGAAGAAATTATCAGGGATAGAGAAGGAAGGTTTTTAATAGTTAAAGGTCTGATTCAAAACACCCCGATACTCATTATAAACGAATATGGCCCCAATGAACACCAGGGCCCTTTCATGACTAAACTAAGTAAACTACTGACCCAGTGAAAAAGATACAAGACCATTATGGGGGGCGACTTCAACCTATCTTTAGACCGTGACCTAGATAAAACATCAAGCACAACTTCCAGGGTTAGATCCTCCGGCTCAACATCATACATCTTGAAAGATTTCACGTTAGACCACAACCTGATTGACAGTTGGAGATCCCTACACGAAAAGGATAGGGATTACACTTACTACTCCCCTATGCATCACACTCAATCTAGATTAGATTACATATTCCTTAGCCAGATCCTGATACCTCTCCTAATTAACGCTAAAATAATAAACTGTCCTTGGTCAGATCATTCCATGGTAGAAGCTACAATAACAGGAATCTTAAACCCAGATAGGGCTAAATCCTGGACCCTGGATGCCAGTCTAGTACAAGATGCTCTAATCTCACAAAAGATTAAAGAATGCATAGCAGAATTTATAAGTTTAAATACAGGCAGTACCCCTAACCCCATCTTCGTATGGGGAGCACTAAAGGCCTACATAAGAGGCAATTTGATTTCCGAATCTAATAACAGAAACAGACAGCAGAAAGCTAAACTCTCACAACTACAAGCTAAGGCCAATATAATAAGATCCCAATTCACGACCAACACTAGCAAGAAAAAGAAAACAGAACTAAAAACCATAAACGATGAAATAAACAAAATACTAGATAAGGAAGCAGCTAGATCAATCAAACAGATAGACACACATTACTACATATACGGGAACAAACCCGACAAAATGCTAGCTAACAAACTCAAGGATATAACAAGAAGCACCCAGTCCCACAACTCCAACTACCTGACCAAAAACACACTAATGACCCCCTCCAAATTGCTAACACTTTTGCTGATTTTTATCAGAATCTTTACAACCTTCCTACACGCCACGGCACGACTGATAGGGCTGAGAAATTAAATGCTTTTCTGGACGCAAACTTGCTCCCAAAAATTACAGAGGATGAAAAATCCAGCCTAAATTCCCCTATCTCCGAATCCGAGATAAAACATACCATTAAAAACCTAAAAAGTTCTAAGACACCTGGCTCGGATGGCTATTCCGGAATTTTCTACAAATTATTCTTGGAAGAACTAACTCCCCTACTCTCTCAGGTATTTAATTCCATAATGCAAAAAAAGAAAATCCCCAGTTAAATGTTAATGGCCAGAATAACTGTCATCCCAAAGCCGGGGAGAAACAGGCTCCATTGCCAAAATTACCGCCCCATATCATTAATAAACCAGGATGTAAAACTCCTCACAAAAATCCTGGCCAATAGGCTTAATCCCATCCTGGAGAGGCTGATCCACCCGGACCAGGCTGGCTTTATTAGGAATAGGGAGGCCCCGGACAACACCCGCAAAATTATCGATCTGATCAATCTGGCCACTACTGAAAAAACACCTTCTCTGTTCCTCTCTTTGGACGCAGAGAAGGTGTTTGACAGAATCAATTGGGAGTATATGTTTGCAGTCCTAAAGAAAACAGGTATCACAGGAGCTTTCCTGGTTGCCCTCACAACACTATATTCCCAACCTTCAGCATTTGTGAAACTCTCAGAGTACCAATCTAAACCTATACAAATTAGAAATGGGACAAGACAGGGGTGCCCTTTATCCCCTCTTTTATTCGCCCTCTGTATTGAGCCACTAGCTATTCAAATTAGAAATGACCCCGATATCTCTGGACTCCGTATTGGGGCTAATGAATATAAAAATGTGCTATTCGCGGATGATATCATACTTTCATTGACTAAACCCCTCCTTTCTCTCCCTCCTTTATATGCATTACTCCAACAGTATGGCGTGCTCTCTGGATACAAAATAAATAAAGATAAATGTGAAGCACTTGGAATCAACTTACCCCAACACACTAAAAAGCTTTTGGAAATTAATTTCTCTTTCACCTGGGCCCACAAAAAACTGAAATATCTGGGAATTAATCTTACAACCGACATTTATACTTTATACCAAGCAAATTATTTACCAATGTTCACTCACATTAGGAATTTAATAACGAAATGGCTAAAGCTTAAGATTTCCTTTTATGGCAGAATAGTCTCAACAAAGATGACACTGCTCCCGAAATTATTGTATCTATTTCGTTCCCTTCCGATTTCTGTCCCCATTTCTGAACTCAATGCACTCCAGAGAGATATTTTGCGCTTTGTATGGCAAGGCAAGCGTGCCAGGATAAACAAAACAATCATGAGTACGCATCGGAGGGACGGAGGGTTGGGTCTCCCAAATTTGACATCTTATTATTATTCAGCCCGCATGGCCCAAATGATACATTGGTTTAGTCATATAAAACAACCCTTATGGACACAGATAGAATCACAGATTGCCAAAACCGAACAGATCTCTAGTCTCTTGTGGACCCCTAAAAAGGATTCCCATCCCTCATTATGTAAATATGTAGCACTCTCTCACACAATCTTTATATGGAATAAATTGACTGCCAAGTTTCCCCTAATCCAGGAAAAATCAAAACTAATACCTTTAGTCTTACCACAAACTACGATAGACCCACACATACAGAACAAATGGGCTAACAAAGGACTGTATAGAATTGCAGATGTATATACTGACGGAGGTTTCATTTCATTCGAACAATACAGAGATATTGACCCCAATGACAAAAACATTTGGTATCATTACTTGCAGCTAAAATCTAGAACCAAAGCAGTAACTGACCTCTCCAAACTACCATTGAACACTACTTTCGAATCATTATGTCTAGCTAAGGAACCGATGCACAGCACAATCTCAACACTATATCCCACATTCAATAGCAAACCTAGAGAAATCAAACCTCCACACATACTGAAGTGGGAACGAGACTTAAATAGGACTTGGTCCTTGGAGACTTGGACTACTAACCTGGCCAAAGGCCTCTCCTTCTCACATAATGCTTTGCTGAAAGAAAACTACCTTAAAGTTGCATTTAAATGGTACATCTACCCGTCTAGATATGGGGGTTCAGAGAACCCCTGCCTAAACCTTTGCTACAGAGGTTGCAACGCTAGAGGTACATATCTCCATATGTGGTGGTAGTGTGATAGAGTAAGAGAAATATGGGAGAAAGCCTCACAGTTACTCAGTGAGCTTTTCCATAAGAATATTGTACTATCCCCCGAACAAGCTTTACTACACTTCCCGATCCCCAAAAACAAACAAAAAAAAAACAACATCAAAAATGAGTAAAAACTATCTGCACAGTCATAAGGATTGGCATTGCACAATATTGGAAATCCACACCCCCGAGTTTCAATTTGATTGAAAAGAAAATAATTCACCATTATGAAATGGCCAGTTTGGCAGCTGAGAATCTGAATACTAGAGACGATTTTATTGTTCAGTGGGAACCATACATAATGTACCTTGAAGATAAAAGACAGAGAGGTAGGGTGTCCTGTTAGACTAACCGGATAGACTAATGGACCGATGGATCGATTGATTGACAATTACCTCACTTGATTTTATTCTTGCCTGCTAACTGCTAATAATGTTTATACTTATTTTCTTCTTTTTTTTTAAGGACGAATGTGCACCATACATATAGACTCTAGATTATCAAATGTAAACAATGGACACCATTGCAATCTTTTGAAATGTTTTTGATTGACCTGACTGTATATACCTGAACTTGTTATAAAAAAAAAAAAAAAAAAAAAAAGAAATTAATAAAAACTTTTTCAAAATAATTTTAGAAGAGATCAGGTTAAGGAGAAGACATTTCTTCCATCATGGAAGGGTTCTTTTGTCACTACTGACACAATATCTCCAGTCACCTATAAAATTAGGATACCTAAAAATGATACTTTTATGGATAAATGGGTCCATATTAATCAGTTGCGAGCGTGCCATCCTATATCCCAACTACAAGTCATAGAGGGAGAATGAAGTGTCATATCCCCAAATACACTAAAGACATATTGTAGTTTAAAAATGCCTAGCTAATGAGCATAAGGGCTGAAAACGGACTCTCTTCATAGAAGACTATCTATGATGCATGCTGCCCAAACACTCACCAAGTACCACTGACTTTAAGCTAATTCAAATACATGTGTCCCACATCTATTTGAAATTGGAAGGGGGAATTATGTCAGGGTATCTGTAAAGTAACCTTAAATAAACTACAGATGTATCATAGAATCTAATATTTTATTTTTAGCTAAAATCTAATTTGATTTAAGTTGGTCTCACTATCGCCCCAACCCCCCATTTTTCTGAGTGCAAAACTTCAGCTAGGAACAAAGGGAAAACATTTGGTTCTGTAAGTAAAGTCAATTTATTTAAAAGAGATGTTCACTATATGGCTCTGTTTAAAGTTTGATTTCCTGACGCTTCCTGTATGTAATAAAAGGTTATCAGGTAATGACCTCATGTGGAGATATGCAGACCTAACGTCTGGGACTGAACTCTTTGAGGCTTAAGTGTATGCAAGAGTTGATTATCTCCTGCTGACTGCGATACACAAAATCTCCTACTTACCAGACTTGGTAAAAACTTACGGCTAGATTACGAGTTTTTGTCGATAATGGTGTGCGGTGCTAATGCCCCTTTTTTTCTTATCACTCACTTAAGACAACGCTGGTATTACGAGTTTTCTGCAAGCCGGCGTTAGCCTCAGAAAAGTGAGAGTTGAGCAAAATTTAGTTCCACATCTCACCTCAATACCAGCGTTGCTTAAGTCAGCGGTAAGCTGGCAAAACGTGCTTGTGCACAATTTCCCCATAGGAAACAATGGTGCTGAAAAAAAAACTAACACCTGCAAAAAAGCAGCGTTCAGCTCCTAACGCAGCCCCATTGTTTCCTATGGGGAAATACTTTTTATGTCTGCACCTAACACCCTAACATGAACCCCAAGTCTAAACACCCCTAATCTTACACTTATTAACCCCTAATCTGCCGCCCCGACATCGCCGACACCTGCATAATATTATTAACTCCTAATCTGCTGCTCTGGACACCGCCGCCACCTACATTATCCCTATTAACCCCTAATCTGCTGCCCCCAACATTGCCGAACCCTACATTTTATTTATTAACCCCTTATCTGCCCACCTCCAATGTCGCCGCAACTATAATAAATTTATTAACCCCTAATCTGCCACCGCCAACTTCGCCGCCACTATAATAAATTTATTAACCCCTAAACCTAAGTCTAACTCTAACACCCCCCTAACAAATATAATTTAAATAAATCTAAATAAATTTACTATAATTAACTAAATTATTCCTATTTAAAACTAAATACTTACCGATAAAATAAACCCTAAGCTAGCTACAATATAACTAATAGTTACATTGTAGCCATTTTAGGATTTATATTTATTTTACAGACAAGTTTGTATTTATTTTAACTAGGTACAATAGTTATTAAATAGTTATTAACTATTTAATAACTACCTAGTTAAAATAAGTACAAATTTACCTGTAAAATAAATCCTAACCTAAATTACAATTAAACCTAACACTACACTATAATTAAATTAATTACATAAACTAACTACAATTAAATAAAATAAACTAAAGTTCAAAAAACAACAAACACTAAATTTCTATTGCATCAGCCAATAGAATTTTTCCTACCTTAATTCTGATTGGCTGATAGGATTCTATCAGTCAATCGGAATTGAAGGGACGCCATCTTGGATGACATCACTTAAAGGAACATTCATTCAGTCGTCGGATCAAGAAGGAAGAGAATGCTCCGCGTCCGATGTCTTCAAAATGGACCCGCTCCGCTCCAGATGGAAGAAGATAGAAGATGCCGCCTGGATGAAGACTTCTGCCGGTCTGAAGGTCCTCTTCTGGCCGGATCGGATGAAGACTTCTGCCCCTCTGGACATCCACTTGTGCCCGGCTGGGTGAAGACGGCTCAAGGTAGAGTGATCTTCAAGGGGGTAGTGTTAGTTTTTTTTAAGGGGGTATTGGGTGTGTTTTAGAGTAGGGTTGGGTGTGTGGGTGGTGGGGTTTTTTTTGTGTGAAAATTTCTTTATTGATTTGAAAAATAATAGCAAAATACAAACAGTTTAAAAGAAAATATGCATAGTTGTAATACATAGAAAACAAAAGTAGATCAGCATCTAGAGGCTAAGTTTAAAAGAACCAGAACCTCAGATAACTACAATGAGTGGTAATATATAATTATACCAGGCTACCCAAAGTGCCACCGGTCGTCACCCCAGTACTAAACTTAAGTCTTTAAATCTATAGTCGAAGTTGGGTTACGTCCAAAGTCTGTTTCTATGGTCATGGATAGCATAGCATTGGAATCATAGTCTAAAGTTGGAGTTATATATAGATCTAGCCTTAGTAATGAGCATACGGACCTAGGGCACCTATTGTATCAGTAGGGGATTGACTCACAGGTGATAACTATTTATAAGCAAGGTGATAACTATTTATAAGCAAGCCCTAGAATTCAATGGACTTATTCATATCGCCTCGTGTGGTGGGTTTTAATGTTGGGGGGGGTATTGTCTTTTTTATTACAGGTAAAAGAGCTGATTACTTTGGGGCAATGCCCCGCAAAAGGCCCTTTTAAGGGCTATTTGTAATTTAGTATAGGGTAGGGAATTTTATTATTTTGGGGGGATTTTTTATTTTATTAGGGGGATTAGAGTAGGTGTAATTAGCTTTAAAAAAGTATAATTCTTTTTTTTATTTTCTGTAATTTAGTGTTTGTTGTTTTTTGTACTTTATTTTATTTTATTTAATTGTAGTTAGTTTATGTAATTAATTTAATTATAGTGTAGTGTTTGTAGGTTTAATTGTAATTTAGGTTAGGATTTATTTTACAGGTAAATTTGTACTTATTTTAACTAGGTAGTTATTAAATAGTTAATAACTATTTAATAACTATTGTACCTAGTTAAAATAAATACAAACTTGCCTGTAAAATAAATATAAATCCTAAGATGGCTACAATGTAACTATTAGTTATATTGTAGCTAGCTTAGGGTTGAATTTATCGGTAAGTATTTAGTTTTAAATAGGGTTAATTTATTTAATAGTAGTAAATTTATTTTGTTTTATTTAAATTATATTTAAGGGGGTGTTAGGGTTAGGGTTAGACTTAGGTTTAGGGGTTAATAAATTTAATATAGTAGCGGCGACGTTGGGGGCGGCAGATTAGGGGTTAATAAATGTAGTTAGATGTCGACGATGTTAGGGACGGCAGATTAGGGGTTAATAAAATTAAACTAGTGTTTGTGAGACGGGAGTGCGGCGGTTTAGGGGTTAATAAATTTATTAAAGTGGCAGCGATATCCGACAGCAGATTAGGGGTTAAACATTTTAGTTAAGTGTTTCCGATGTGGGGGGCTCGGTTTAGGGGTTAATAGGTAGTTTATGTGTGTTAGTGTACTTTTTAGCACTTTAGTTAAGAGTTTTATGTTACGGCGTTAGCCCATAAAACTCTTAACTACTGACTTTTAAATGTGGTAGGAGTCTTGCCAGGAGAGGCTGTACCTCTCACTTTTTCAGGCGATCGTAATACCGACGTTAGCCAAATCCCATTAAAAAGATAGGATACGCAATTGACGTAAGGGGATTTGCGGTATGCTAAAATCGTGGAAAAAAAGTGAGAGGTACACCTGTACCTGCCTGACTCGTAATACCAGCGGGCATTAAAAAGCAGCGCTGGGACCCCTCAACGCTGCTTTTTAAGGCTAACGCAAGACTCGTAATCTAGTCGTTAGATTTTAAATAGCAAAATGTGTACTTAAAAAGTCATATAAATGATTTGTCTATAATTTTAAAATCTATTTAAAATACTCAAATAACATATATATATATATATATATATATATATATATTGTGATCTGAAACATCATACTATATTGGATAAATGTCTCCTGTATGTGCATCCCAATTTCACCAATGATTAGAATAAAAATGTGTGGGGTATATCACGTGATATAGCCTCATGCAAGAGAAAAGAAAAGGGCTTGGCAGCTGAGTTTTTGACTGACAAACTTTTGCCTTGGAATCCAGTCTCTATAAAGCAAATCTGGCCTAACTTTCATCTATCTTGCAAAAATACCTCTTTTAATTTAGAAGGTGAAATTGGACTTATTGGAGAAAACTGAGACACTCAATTGGTTGATGTGGTGATGTATGACTGTTCTATATTTTTTATATTTTAATCAAAGGTATTTGGTAACTACAACTAGATTGCAGTAAGTAATTTTAAAAGGGCAAAATTGGCATTTTAAGATCATGTTCATAGTCCTGTGTAGTTTAACTAGTCATATTTAGTGCTAAGTATTTTATATTTTGCAACTATATAATTTAGAATTTGCCTTATTGTAGCTAAATAAGATTTATTTCAGATCAAATAAATTGGCATATCAATTGGATGTTAAAGTATTTTGTTATATTGTCTAACTAAGCATTGTTAAGTTAACGGTCCATACTCTGGTATTTTATTGGGGTATTTTAATGCGATTCATTGTGAATAAGGTAAATTGTAAAGGTATATTTTTTATTATCTTTGTATAGAATATTGTAACAGCATAAGTGTGTATCATTTGATCATTAAAATGCAAGTCTGTAAAATTAACTGAAATAAGGGGGCAGTCTACAGAGGCTTAGATATCAGGTAAACACATACAAAGACGTATATTAATATAACCGTGTTGGTTATGCAAAATGATGGAATGATTTATAAATGAATTATCTATCATTTAATAGTCAAAACATTTTTTGGAGGAGACTGACCCTTTAATAATAATATTTACCAATATAATGCTGTGTATGTTTTTTTATAATGTAAGATTTGTGATTGTTATGAAACGTATGTAATACCTTATTTCAAATACATATTCAGACTGCCCTCTTATCTGTTTAATCAATGATAATCTTCAGAGTTGTTGTGTCAGATACAGCACTAATTGGTCACAAAGCAAGTCAATAGATAATAAATAAATATGCATGTGATCGGAAGGCTGTCAAAATAGTCTTAGATATAAGGTCATCACTGATGTAAAAATTAGATTAAAGTAACCATGTTGGCTGTACTAAACTAGGGAATGGTTAATAAAGGGACTATCAGTCTTTTAAAAATAAAAAAAAAACACATTTTTTGGAGTTGACCTGTCAGCCAGTTCAATGTGAAATATTTTGAAAATGTTATGTGGTAATTTGTAAGGCATGACAGAAGTATAATGAGACATACCAGACTGGGACAAACCCAATGAAGAGGGTCCAGCACCAATATTCATATCTGAAAAAAATTAAATCAAGAATTGATATCATTAGTCAAACTAATATCAAGGACCCACACAATCAGACATTTATTTTCAAGTTTGGCAATGTAAACCATCTTTGTAAATATGCTTGAAATGAAATGTATGTAGAAAGGCGCAGAGATGACTTCCTATGTTTTAATGGACATGAAGTCATAACTTTGTAACAACACTTTTAAAAAGAGTATATAGTCATAATCATTAATATTATGACAAAATCAATGATTTTTGTTTCATATAGCTTGTAGCCTTTTCTCCAGGCGCTATCAAACCAGAATGTTTACTAGATGAGGATAAGTCAATGTTAATGTTCTAACTTTTTCTGTAAATTTTACTCATTTAGCTAAAGCAAAAGCAAAGAAAAAGGGCGCCTCCTAGTGTAGCCAAAGGATCACAGGTGAGCAATAAAGAACAAAAAACATACTCACAATATAAAAAGGCAGAGATAATGCCTAGAAGAGCGGTCTGGGAACTTCACAGTGTCCCAGCAAACTGTGCACTATGCTGTGGCTGCTCCTCCCAGAGTCAGAGTGGAAATCTGTAGTTTGTAAATATATAGAAAAAAAGAGGGCGACCCCTAGTGCAAATCAATGGTGGAGATAAGTAAATATCAACTTGCGGTAACAAAGGAATACTCACAAATTGTGTTGCACACTTTAGTGCAAATGGAGCGTACTAGGTATATTATGGTGACCTAGTGCACATTTGTACCCAGGCTAGGCTGCTGCAGTTGGAAATGGACTCCAGGTGAGCTGCTGATGGACATCAGAAGAAAGAAAGGAAGGACTCCAGTGATCATTTGCCTGAGGAAAAAGCGCGGTTAGCGCTTAGAAACGTGTAGCATTATTCACACAGATTCACTGTTTGATCTGTGTTTTTTTTTTTTTTAATCATTTTATTAAATACATTTGTATATATTTTTTACACTGGAGTCCTTCCTTTCTTTCTTCTGACGTCCATCAGCAGCTCACCTGGAGTCCATTTCCAACTGCAGCAGCCTAGCCTGGGTACAAATGTGCACTAGGTCACCATAATATACCTAGTACGCTCCATTTGCACTAAAGTGTGCAACACAATTTGTGAGTATTCCTTTGTTACCGCAAGTTGATATTTACTTATCTCCACCATTGATTTGCACTAGGGGTCGCCCTCTTTTTTTCTATATATTTACTCATTTAGCTGTCATTATTGTCTTTTTTATACATAGTATAGATAATTTAAATCTGATTTCTATAATTATTTGTATTGTATTTTTAAATATCTGAGTACAGATTAAGCTATACATTCGAACAACATGCATAAAGAATTTCCACTTTTACATTGAACTCTTGTTCACGGATGCACACTTCCATTTTTCTCTGCAGCATGCACAAAGTTAAATCGCTCTGAGCAGGCGGACAGACATCGGTGCAATTCAACCCGATCAAGTACGATCTGGTTGATTGAAACCCCCTGCTAGCGGCTGATTGGCCGGGAATCTGCAGGGGCCAGCGTTGCACCAGCAGCTCACAAGAGCTGCTGGTGCAATGGTGAATATGGAGAGTGTATTGCTCTCCACATTCAGAGAGGTCTGTCGGACCTGATCTGCACTGTCGGATCATGTCCGACAGGCCTTTGTTAAATAGGCCCCTTGGTCTTCATAAAGATTTAATTTATTGTTTTTATTCTTCTAAATTTTTAAAGATCTTAGAAATGGAATCGAAATTCAATTTCTAAGATGGTGGTGGATAGGGCGTTTTCTCTCTGTGCAGCACATTCATCATTGCACAATACATTTTGCTAATCGTATATGATTTTTGATGAAAATGATTTAATCCTGGTTAACGTCTGTTGTAATTTTAATATATGTAAACAATATATGTAAACACATTGATTACATTTATACTAAAGCATTAGAAGCTAATAGAGAGTAAATTGTTTTACCTGGTTCAGCCTCTTGGCCACTCAGTCGCAGGTTACCTCCGTGAGGAGCACTGGCATCCTGATTAGGAGCAAGAGCTGGGGAGCTAGAGGAGGTCAATGTCAAGGTGCCAGGAATCAGACTGAGACGAGAAGTGCAAAAATAATCACACCTTTATTAATAGCAAAAAATAATATAAAGTCCACAAGTCAAATAACAAGCCAGGAATCAAAACCAGAGCTGGTAGTCAGATGAGCCAAGTCAGGAGCCAAAGCGAATAGTCAGACGAGCCGGAATCAGGAACAAGGAAAACAGCAGAGTCAGGGATCAGGAACCAGGAAGGACATCAGGCAGCCAGGTAATACACAGGAACTCTCACAAACAGGTTTGAGACAACACAAAAGGCAAAGCATTCTGAACAGAGGCCCTTTAAATAATAAGTGATGACATCACAATTCTGAGACTGCATCCTGTCTCACATGGATGATGCACACCACTCTGGCCATAAAAGGAAGTGCAGGAATTGAGCAGCATCCCCCACAATGCACCATAGTCAGGAAGAGAGGTGAGTAAAATGGCTGCCAGCAGCACATGGCAAACACAACAGGGAAAAAACCCTGACAGTACCCTCCCCTCAATGACCCCTCCCCCGCGGGAGGACAAAAGGCTTATTGGGGAAATGGGCATGGAAGGCACGGAGGAGGGTAGGAGCATGAACATCAGAGGAGGGAACCAAAGAACGCTCCTCCGGACCATAGCCTCTCCAGTGAACCAAATACTGTACACGGCCCCTGGACATACGAGAGTCAATAATGCTGCTGACCTCATACTCCTCATGGTTGTCAACAAATATAGGACAGGGATGAGGCAACACAGTGGTAAACTGATTACAAACCAATGGTTTCAAGAGGGAGACATGAAAATCATTGGAGATGCGCATAGCAGGAGGAAGGTCAAGAGCGTAGGCCACAGGATTAACCCGTTGGAGTATTCGAAAAGGACCAACATAACGGGGAGCCAATTTATTGGAAGGCACACGAAGGTTCAAGTTGCGGGAGGACAGCCAAACTCTCTCACTAACCTGGTAGAAAGGTGCGGGCAGACGCCTACGATCAGCTTGGAACTTTTGGCGCTGCATAGAACAATGAAGGCAATCCTGAATCTGCACCCATGTGGAACGGAGTTGCCGGAGATGCTCCTCCAAAGCCGGAATACCCTGAGACATGAATGAATCGGGCAACAAGGATGGTTGAAACCCATAATTCACCATGAACGGAGATATCTTGGAGGAAGCATTAATAGCACTATTACGAGCAAACTCTATCCATGGTAACAGTTCAGACCAATTATTGTAGTGATCTGAGACATAGCAACGGAGGAACTGTTCCAGAGCTTGATTAGACCATTCCACAGCCCCATTGGATTGAGGGTGATATGCCAAGGAGAAGGAAAGCTGGATCCCCATTAGAGCACAAAAGGAACGCCAAAATCTGGAGACAAACTGGCTACCCCAGTCCAACACTATCTCCGTGGGTAACCCATGTAAACACAAGACCTCCCGGGCAAAAATTGAAGCAAGCTCCTGAGCGGTAGGCAGCTTCTTCAAGGGATTGCAATGTGACATTTTAGAAAAACGGTCAACCACCATAAGGATAACAGTATTGCCATTGGAAACAGGGAGCTCAACAATGAAGTTCATGGAAAGATGTGTCCAAGGATGCTCACCATTAGCAATAGGTTGAAGAAGACCCACAGGAAGACGTTGAGGAGTCTTATTCTGTGCACAAACTGAGCAGGAGGCAACATACGCAGCAACATCAGAGCAAAGACCTGGCCAAACGTTTTGCTTCAGATAGATAAGTTAAATTCTTGTGGTCAGTAAGAATAAGCACTGGCACGCTAGTACCCTCGAGAAGATGCCTCCATTCCTTAAGTGACAAAATTATGGCCAGTAATTCCCTGTCGCCAATTTCATAATTGCGCTCCCCTGGAGACAATTTCTTAGAGAAGAAACCACACTGATGCAAGGAACCGTCAGGCGTAGGACGTTGAGACAAGAGGGCACTTACTCCAGTCTCAGATGCATCGACCTCAAGAACAAAAGGCAGGACAGGGTTAGGATGAGCCAGAACTGGAGCGGCAGCAAAGGCAGTCTAAAGACTATCAAAGGCCTTAATGGTAGTAGATGACCAATGGAGTGGATCATTCTCTTTACGGGTCATGTCTGTGATAGGTTTGACCAAGGAAGAAAAGTTTTTAATAAACTTTCTATAGTAATTGGCGAACCCCAAAAAACGTTGAATACACCGAAGACCAACAGGGCGAGGCCACTGCAGAACTGCAGATAACTTGTCAGGATCCATGGAGAACCCTGCAACGGAGATAACATAACCTAGGAAGGTTACTTGAGTCTGATGGAACTCACATTTCTCGAGTTTACAAAACAGGCCGTTCTCACGTAGTCTCTGAAGAACCCGTGTAGCATCAGAACGATGAGCCTCAAGTGTGGGTGAGTGTATGAGGATGTCGTCTAAGTACACCACAACACACTGTTGCAACATATCTCGTAGGACACCATTAATAAATTCCTGAAAAACAGCAGGACCTACAAGATACTCATAATGCGCGCTCCTGGTGTTAAATGCTGTTTTCCATTCGTGGCCCTCCTTAATCCTAACAAGATTGTACGCTCCTCTCAAATCAAGTTTAGTAAAGACCGTAGCTCCCTTGAGGCGGTCAAAGAGTTCACAAAGAAGAAGCCAACCCCTGCAGGATTTGCAGATGATTCCCCGTGACAGAGCATCGGCAACATACTCCTCCATAGCACAATTCTCTGCAACAGACAGAGGGTACACCCGGCCCCGAGGAGGAATGGCTCTGGGTTGCAGGTCTACGGCACAATCGTAAGACCGGTGAGGAGGCAACGTACCGGCACGCACCTTGTCAAACACATCTAGGAACTCTCTGTACTCCTCCTGCAATTGAGAAACCGAAGAAGTGCCAAAGACTTTAACTAGTTTCTGAAGACAAGTGGAAATACATTGCGGGGACCACGACAAAACTTCAGACCTGCACCAGTCGAGACTGGGATTGTGCTTTTGGAGCCAGAGATAACGCAGAACAACCGGAAAATGCAGAGAGTTTATCACTTGGAACTGGAGGGTTTCAAAATGGAGAGCCCCAACAGTCATGGACAACAAAGCAGTTTCGTGAGTAACGAGTGCGGGCTGAAGGGGCCTGCCATCAATGGCCTCAATAGCAAGCGGAACGGACCGAGGCAAAACAGGAATGGAGTGCTTTGATACAAAAGCACTGTCAATAAAATAGCCCGCAGCACCTAAATCAACAAGAGCCTGGGTGACTATGGAGTCCACCCAGGAAAGGACAACCATGACCAAAGGTTTCTCCTTAAGCGGTTCCAGGGACAAGGATAAACCACCCAAGGTCTGCCCCCGACAGGACCTTAGGTGTGAGCGTTTCCCGGCCGTGTAGGAAAAGACTTCAAAAGGTGGCCCTGTAACCCACAATAGAGGCAGAGCCCCTCCCTCCTCCTAAAGGCCCTCTCCGCTGCGAAGAGACGTGTGAATCCCAGCTGCATAGGCTCAGCAGTACCTGGTGACTCGGGACCAGGAGGCATGGGAGGAGAGGGAGGCATGGGTGGGAACGAACACGTAGGAGACAACGGAACAGGAGGCTTCCGCAAGCAATCCTTGAAAGAGGGCCTCTCTCTGAGTCTGATCCTCTGGTAAATCTCTGGCAGCAACTTCGTCTTTAATCACATCAGTGAGCCCATGAAAGAAGGCGGCAACAAGGGCTTCATTGTTCCAACCTACCTCTGCAGCAAGCGTACGGAACTCAATAGCATACTGAGCAACAGATCTTGTACCTTGCTGAATGGACCAACTGGGAGAGGCCACTGCAGAACTGCAGATAACTTGTCAGGATCCATGGAGAACCCTGCAACGGAGATAACATAACCTAGGAAGGTTACTTGAGTCTGATGGAACTCACATTTCTCGAGTTTACAAAACAGGCCGTTCTCACGTAGTCTCTGAAGAGCCCGTGTAACATCAGAACGATGAGCCTCAAGTGTGGGTGAGTGTATGAGGATGTTGTCTAAGTACACCACAACATACTGTTGCAACATATCTCGTAGGACACCATTAATAAATTCCTGAAAAACAGCAGGACCTACAAGATACTCATAATGCGCGCTCCTGGTGTTAAATGCTGTTTTCCATTTGTGGCCCTCCTTAATCCTAACAAGATTGTACGCTCCTCTCAAATCAAGTTTAGTAAAGACCTAGCTCCCTTGAGGCGGTCAAAGAGTTCTGTAATAAGCGGAATAGGGTAAGCATTCTTAATGGTAAGATGATTAAGACCCCTATAATTGATACAAGGTCTTAACTCGCCACCCTTTTTCTTCACAAAGAAGAAGCCAGCCCCTGCAGGAGAGCAGGATTTGCGGATGATTCCCCGTGACAGAGCATCGGTAACATACTCCTCCATAGCACAATTCTCTGCAACAGACAGAGGGTACACCCGGCCCCGAGGAGGAATGGCTCCGGGTTGCAGGTCTATGGCACAATCGTAAGACCGGTGAGGAGGCAACGTACCGGCACGCACCTTGTCAAACACATCTAGGAACTCTCGGTACTCCTCCTGCAATTGAGAAACCGAAGAAGTGCAAAAGACTTTAACTGGTTTCCGAAGACAAGTGGAAATACATTGCGGGGACCACGACAAAATTTCGGACCTGCACCAGTCGAGACTGGGATTGTGCTTTTGGAGCCAGAGATAACGCAGAACAACCGGAAAATGCAGAGAGTTTATCACCTGGAACTGGAGGGTTTCAAAATGGAGAGCCCCAACAGTCATGGACAACAAAGCAGTTTCGTGAGTAACGAGTGCGGGCTGAAGGGGCCTGCCATCATTGGCCTCAATAGCAAGCGGAACGGACCGAGGCAAAACAGGAATGGAGTGCTTTGATACAAAAGCACTGTCAATAAAATAGCCCGCAGCACCTGAGTCAACAAGAGCCTGGGTAATCTGCCGTCCCTAACATCGCCGACAGCTACCTACATTTATTTACCCCTAATATGCCATCCCCAACGTCGCCGCAACTATATTAAAGTTATTAACCTCTAAACCTAAGTCTAACCCTAATCCTCTAACTTAAATATAATTTAAATAAATATAAATAAAATAACTATCATTAACTAAATTATTCCTATTTAAAACTAAATACTTACCTATAAAATAAACCCTAAGATAGTTACAATATAACTAATAGTTACATTGTAGCTAGTTTAGGATTTATTTTTATTTTACAGGCAACTTTGTTTTTATTTTAACTAAGTAGAAGAGTTATTAAATAGTTATTAACTATTTCATAGCTACCTAGTTAAAATAAATTCAAATTTACCTGTAAAATAAATCCTAACCTAAGTTACAATTACACCTAGCACTACAGTATAATTAAATTAATTACCTAAACTAAATACAAATAAATACAAGTAAAATAAATTATCTAAAGTACGAAAAAAAAACCCCACTAAATTACAGAAAATAATAAAATAATTACAAGATTTTTAAACTAATTACACCTAATCTAATCCCCCTAATAAAATTAAAAAGCCCCCCAAAATAATAAAAAGCCCTAACCTATACTAATTTACAAATAGCCCTTAAAAGGGCCTTTTGCTGGGCATTGCCCCAAAGTAATCAGCTCTTTTACCTGTAAAAAAAAGTACAATACCACCCCCCCAACATTAAAACCCACCACCCACACACACAACCCTACTCTAAAACCCACCAAATCCCCCTTAATAAAACCTAACACTAACCCCTTGAAGATCACCTACCTTGAGAAGTCTTCACCCAGCCGGGCCGAAGTCCTCAACGAAGCCGAGCGAAGTGGCCCTCCAGAAGGGCAGAAGTCTTCATCTTCTATCTTCATCCATCCAGCGCGGAGCGGGTCTATCTTTAAGACATCCGACGCAGAGCATCCTCTTCAAACAAAGTCCAACTGAAGAATGAAGGTTCCTTTAAATGACGTCATCCAAGATGGCGTCCCTTGAATTCCGATTGGCTGATAGAATTCTATCAGCCAATCGGAATTAAGGTAGAAAAAATCCTATTGGCTGATCCAATCAGCCAATAGGATTGAAGTTCAATCCTATTGGCTGATCCAATCAGCCAATAGGATTGAGCTGGCATTCTATTGGCTGATTGGATCAGCCAATAGAATGCGAGCTCAATCCTATTGGCTGATTGCATCAGCCAATAGGATTTTTTCTACCTTAATTCCGATTGGCTGATAGAATTGTATCAGCCAATCGGAATTCAAGGGATGCCATCTTGGATGACGTCATTTAAAGGAACCTTCATTCTTCAGTTGGACTTCGTTTGAAGAGGATGCTCCGCGTCGGATGTCTTGAAGATGGACCCGCTCCGCGCCGGATGGATGAAGAAAGAAGATGCCACCTGGATGAGAACTTCTGCCCGTCTGGAGGACCTCTTCTGGCCGGCTTCGATGAAGACTTCTGCCCGTCTGGAGGACCACTTTGCCTGGCTTTGTTGAGGACTTCGGCCCGGCTGGGTGAAGACTTCTCAAGGTAGGGTGATCTTCAAGGGGTTAGTGTTAGGTTTTATTAAGGGGGTATTGGGTGGGTTCTAGAGTAGGGTTGGGTGTCTGGGTGGTGGGTTTTAATGTTGGGGGTTATTGTACTTTTTTTTACAGGTAATAGAGCTGATTACTTTGGGGCAATGCCCCGCAAAAGGCCCTTTTAAGGGCTATTTGTAATTTAGTATAGGGTAGGGCTTTTTATTATTTTGGGGGGCTTTTTTATTTTATTAGGGGGATTAGATTAGGTGTAATTAGTTGAAAAAACTTGTAATTATTTTATTATTTTCTGTAATTTAGTGTTTTGCTTTTTTCTTACTTTAGATAATTTTTTAAAATTGTATTTAGTTTAGGTAATTTATTTAATTATAGTGTAGTGTTAGATGTGATTGTAACTTAGGTTAGGATTTATTTTACAGGTAAATTTGAATTTAATTTAGAAACATAGAAACATAGAAACATAGATATTGACGGCAGATAAGAGCCATAGGCCCAGCAAGTCTGCCCGACCTTACCTAACAGTATAAACTTATCTAGTTCGTAGGATAGCCCTATGCTTGTCCCATGCATTTTTAAAGTCCCCCACAGTGTTTGTTGCTACTACCTCTTGAGGAAGTTTATTCCATAAATCAATCACTCTTTCTGTAAAGAAGTGCTTCCTCAAATTACTTCTGAATCTACTACCCTTTAGCTTGAGCTCATGACCCCTTGTTCTTGAATTTTCCATTTTATGTAAAATACCCACAGCCTCAGTTTTACTAAACCCTTTAATGTACTTGAAAGTTGCTATCATATCACCTCTTTCCCTTCTCTCCTCTAAGCTATACATATTTAGGTCAATGAGCCTATCCTGGTAAGTTTTATTTTTTAGACCATGTACCATTTTGGTAGCCCTCCTTTGCACAGATTCAAGTTTGTTAATATCCTTCTGAAGATATGGTCTCCAGAACTGCACACAATACTCAAGATGAGGCCTAACTAATGATCTATAAAGTGGCATAAGAACCTTACTATTTCTGCTGCAAATACCTCTACCAATACATCCAAGCATTCTGCTTGCCTTACTCGCTGCATTACTACATTGTTTACTAAGTTTTAAATCATCTGAAATAATAATTCCCAAGTCCTGTTCCTCGTCTGTAACAGTCAGTAAAGTGTCATTGAGTCTGTAATTAACATTTGGATTTTTCTTCCCTAAATGCATTATTTTACACTTTGCTGTGTTAAACTTTAGACCCCAGTCGTTTGTCCAATCCTCCAATTGTTGTATATCACTTCTCATTTTGTCTACCCCCCCTGGAACATCCACTCTGTTGCAAATTTTTGTATCATCTGCAAAGAGACATACTTTCCCCTGTAGCCCTTTGCTGACTAGGTAGCTATTAAAAAGTTAATAACTATTTAATAACTATTGTACCTAGTTAAAATAAATACAAAGTTGCCTGTAAAATAAAAATAAATCCTAAGATAGCTACAATGTAACTATTAGTTATATTGTAGCTAGCTTAGGATTTATTTTATAGGTAAGTATTTAGTTTTTTTTTTTGGTTTTTTTTTATATATAAATTTTTATTGAGGAAAATAAAATATACATACAGATAAAATAGTATGAGGTACATGCAAGGCCTCAAGTATTTATCATATACATAGTATTTAACAAACAAGGCTTAAAGTGTTAATATAATTTTAGGCATATTGAAGTGTACCGAAACATAAAAGAAAAATCCTTCCTCGTTTTATACTCTTATCTATTATGTGGGTCACTCTTGGACCTTTTATTAACAATATTAACAATATTCAGGGGATAACTTATCAAAACACAAAAACAAACAGGTGTGTCCCAAAACAAGATTGTAGTAGGTTGTTGTTATCTTTAGCGATATAGGACACATCAACCAGAACTAGTCTCACAGTAACGCTTTATTGCGGTGCACTTCATTAAGAAGATCTAGCGGTCTATCTAGCCAAATCAAAGTGAATTAAATTTAGGGGGGAGTTAGATCTTTTCAAGTGTATTTCAATGCCCTTAAGGGAAAATCCAAAATTATACTACCTGTATAACATTATGCTTATTCGGTGCTCCTGGGCAGTGGCGCTAAATCAACAAGAGTACATCAACAGATTCTATAAAAAATAAGTGTGCATATATCCTTTTCATAAGCTTTGTTTTGTCTCCCCTACGGCTTCAGCCGCTAGCCCCAGAGGAGAGGCTCACGTTAACTTATTACCGCATACCCAGATTACACCCATAATAGCAAAAACATCATCTGCTGTATCTTTCCATCTTTCTTTTTCCCCTTTAGTGAATACATTCAGGTAGCCTCATCAGTTAATAACTTTCTCCCCTTGTCAGTTAAACCTAAAGTGAGATAGACGTAGCTAAATATGAAAATGCGAACAAGTGAAAGATCTAGCAAATTACTAATAAACTGCAACTTGCTAAAAAAAAAAAAAACAAATACAATATTGAACACAGACAAAATTCAAAGAGATTAAACATGCTGTCTTAGTGCTTTTGAATATGAGTCATTATAAGGTGTAAAACAAAACAGGAATTTGTGACATTAAACTTATGCCTGTAACAGCCAATCTGTAGCCTTTTGGCTCGTGTATAGACTTGGATTTATTCAGCCACCGGGTGTTAATAAAATTTGAAGCCTGTGGGGATCGCAATCCAGTAGATTAAGATCTAAAATAAAGTCTGAAGGGCCACCAAAAGAAGGAGGCTTTAATGTCCCCAAGTGTACGGCCCCCCAAGGCCCCCACCCAAGACCCCGGGGCAGCCGCACTGACCTTGGCCTTTGGCTTTGTTGTACAGGCGATCTCGCTGTCCCGTTAGTTTTCCAGGGTTGCAGAGGCTTGAAAAAAGTTTGCTGTGTGTTATAAGGATAAATAGCGCTGGTAGTCAAGCTTTTCAACTTAGTCTCATGTGGGTCCATATCAGGCATATGGCAAAGAGCGGTGATACACTGTGTCGGTAAGTCCATCTTTGATGGGTGATATGTCGCATGGTGATATGACCGGTTGCTATTCTCTGATAGCGGGTAGGTGTCATTCTGAGAGTTGACTGTAGTACGGCTGGGCGGCTGGTGAAGATCCCCACTCAGTAGCTTATTACGTGACACGTCCTCTTTAGGCCCTAAGAGAAGGCCTTTACTTGAGATCTTGGGTATTGAGGCTATTGGAGCACTCGACGGTCTAAGCGGTATTTTACTCATTAGAAGTTGTAATTGCAGCTCCGAAGGTGCCTTGTCTATTAATGGTTGAAATATAGCCTCCAGCCGGAGGAGGATTGGATCTTGCATGATGCAGAGATTTTCAGCCCACGTGTCGAAAGTTAAAGTCGCCATTATCCTCTGTCTGTGCTCTCTATGATATTCTGCAGTTTATTCCTACGATAAAGCTTGTAGGTGATTAACTGTGCTACCATTATTCTCAGGGATATTGAGTTCTGGTTAGAAACCCTGGCAAGCCAGGGGGGGACGCTGCCTGTACGGTCACCGCTGTTACAGGCCTCAATTGTCCTTTTCCTGCCCTAGGGTCATTAATACAGCTGGAACGAATAAAGTTGTGCCTTGGGCCACAAAATCAATTGTTGTAGCTTTGAGAGCTGTGGCTATGGAGAAATAACCAGCGGATTATAATCTCCTCTCCTGGAGCTCTGGAAAGATGCGACTTCACCAGTATTTAGTTTTAAATAGGAATAATTTAGTTAATGATAGTAAGTTTTATTTAGATTTATTTAAATTATATTTAAATTAGGGGGGTGTTAGGGTTAGACTTAGATTTAGGGATTAATAACTTTAATATAGTGGCGGCGACATTGGGGGCGGCAGATTAGGGGTTAATAAATATAATGTAGGTGTCGGTGATGTTGGGGGCAGCAGATTAGGGGTTCATAAGTATAATGTAGGTGGCGGCGATGTCCGGAGCGGCAGATTAGAGGTTAATAATATAATGTAGGTGTCTGCGATGTCGGGTGGCAGATTAGGGGTTAATAAGTGTAAGATTAGGGGTGTTTAGACTCAGGGTTCATGTTAGGGTGTTAGGTGAAGACATAAATGTATTTTCCCCATAGGAATCAATGGGGCTGCGTTAGGAGCTTTACGCTGCTTTTTTGCAGGTGTTAGGTTTTTTTTTCAGCTGGCTCTCCCCCTTTGATTCCTATGGGGAAATCGTGCACGAGCATGTTTTGCCGGCTCACCGCTACCGTAAGCAGCGCTGGTATTGAGGTGAGATGTGGAGCTAAATTTTGCTCTACACTCACTTTTTTGCGGCTAACGCCGGGTTTCTAAAAAAACGTAATACCAGCATTGTCTGTGGTGAGCAGTGACGGAAAACTGTGCATTAGCACCGCACAGCCTTACCGACAAAACTCGTAATCTAGGTGACAGATTGATAAAATTATGTATAACAACATCTCTATGAATATAAAATGACTAAATATATATATTTTTAATACTGTTATAAAATTGCACAATTCCTTGTGGAGTAGTGACAGTGGGGGAACTTATTTTTCACAAATGGAGAAATGCGCTTTTCGTTTGTGCAAAGTGACAGTAGGGGAAATTTATTTTTCCAAAATGGAGAAATGCGCATTTTGTTTGTGCAAAGTGACAGTGGGGGAAACGTAGAAACATATTTTTAAAAAATGGAGCAGTGTGCATCTCTTCCGGTTTCCCTCACTAATGAGGCCAAATAATGCAGTGATTAAAGTGACAGTATTCCAAACATTTCAGATAACTGCATGTAATAGACACAACTCTAAATAAAAATAGACACAGGTAATGATCTGAAAATCAAGTATAAAATCACTGTAAAAATTTAAAAATTAAATATACTAATTTAGCACTATTGAAAATATTATGTTTGGACACCCACAGAAAGGGTCTAAAAGCAAAAAGACATCATTACCCCACCTCCCCTGCATTTTAAAAGGCAATTTATAATAAATGGAGCCATCTTCATGTTGTAGACAACAGTCTACTTCCAAAAATCTCCTTTTTGTTCCCTTTTGTAGTAAGAAAATCAGCACAATGTTTTTCTAAGACAAATGTGATTTTAAAGTATAAATCCTGCATGTGCTTTGTGAATCGATCATCTAACAAACAGTTATGCACAGAAAAATGTAGTGTACAGTGTCCCTTTTATTTCTGTATGTTGTGTATTTTCATTTTAAATAAACAATGATTATATGTAATCAAAAATTAAAGTGTCAATCAAATCAAATATAGTATTTTGAACAAAATTGATAATACCTTTATTACACATTCTGCAATTTAGCACAGCCAACACGTTTCTATGAATATACTCGGAACCTCTATTATTATCTTTTATCTAAGCCTATTTTGACAGCCCCCTGAACTCATTACTTTATTATGTTTTGACTTGCATTTGAGACAATTACTGCTTTGTTGTGCACAACCCACAGACGTAAGCACAATGTTATCTATATATCCCACATGAACTAGCAGTCTCCTGTTTTGAAAAAAACATATGATAAGAGGCTGGCTGTATTAGCTTAGAAACTGGCATAAATGTATATCCTTAAATGTAATGTAAAGTATATTAAGATAACAATGTTGGTTGTGCTAAGCTTGGGAATGGGTAGTAAATTTGTTATCTAGGTATACAATATAAAGAAGGGAGATTATACAGCAACCACAATTAGATTGCTATAAAGATAGACAGGGATTTCAGCACATATTTTTTAAATTTATTTATTTATATATAAATAGCTCAGCAAAATTCTGAGCTCCGCTAAATAGCGGTAAGTGTGATCTAAACTCGTTCACCACATTCCCATATGACACCCAGAGTCTATATGAGTCAAAAAAATACAAACCAATAAACAAACACATGAACCAATGAATCAGTAAACGTGATTGGACAAATGCATTAGCACAGATTCCACTGTGCAGTTTTATTGTAGATCACACAGAGCAAAACAAGAGAGCTATAAAGAGCTGTCTATACTGACAACACCTCCACTAGTGGGTGGTTACGTGTGAGCGTAAAATCTGCCACCATAGTGATCATAGAGGATCTATGTCAGGACAGCTCATGTATAAATTAGACAGTAAGTAAATGACACTTAAAAGACTGAATAAAGTGTTAGATGTAATGCTTAAATAATGTGCACCTTACCTAAATTTGGCCAAATTGTGCAATAAACCTCCTCAAAATAATTTGGAAGAGAACAGTATAGTCTGTAGGGGGCCAATGAAACAACTCCAGTAACAGCGGGCACCACCAACTATATGAGAGGTATCAGGTGTCATGTTATAATGAATCAGGATCTATGTTTCTTAACCCCAGTATATACAGACTAACTGTAAAGATATACATTGAGCAATATACATATGCTAATTTATACAATAATTTTCAAAGACAAGAAAAAGTTATGGGGATAGAAGATAACAACTCCAGGATTCAGCGGGCACCACCAATGATTAAAGGTATCCGGTGTCATGAATAATTATTTTCTGGATCTATGTTAGAACTACCCCAAAACAAATCTTTTTCCGTCTTTCACAGTTGCATATATACTGAAAATAAAAAGCATTTCAAACCCATTATACTTGATGCATAAAATGCCAGATAGAAATAAAGAAATTGTACACAGGTGGTTAATGTAGCGGTGTAGGTAGATCGCCCTTTAAACAGCTTAAGTATGTCCCATAACTTGGAGCCGTGTGTACAAATGGTGCATCAAAACACCCTCTGATATCCAAAACTTTAACGGGCTGAAAAGTCAGATGATAAGTACTCAGTTAGTTATACAACCGTGTGTTAGCTTCCTGTAATAGGATTTCCAATTGGTTTCTGTGTGAGAATAGGCTTCTATTCGCCATCATGCTAGGTTTAGCACAGAGTGGACGCTACAGCGATCTGTCCTTCATGCACGTCCATCTCCACTATTTTTTTCTTTCTTCACAAAAAAATGATACCAAGAGAATGAAGACAATTTAATATTATTATTTTTTTATTGGTTTAGATTAGCATTACCTTTCTGAATGAAAGACAATATTTTGGTTTCTTGTCCTTTAAAAATGTATTTAAAAAAATCTAAGACAAAAAACATACAATTTTAAATTTAGCTAGGTATTTATAATGCTAGGTATCCCTTTATCTGCATTAACTGTTACGTTCTGTTTCACTAAAGTTTAAAAAAAAAAAAAAAAAAGAAAGAAAAAAGGGAAAAACTATCATTGTGGGAAACATAATTCTGCATCATCTCCCCCAAGTCTTGTTCTTAAATGAGTATTCTCAATTGCTTTGTACAAGTATGTGTCATGCCAATAACATAATCAAATGGCAAGCCTCTTCACACAAACATTGTGCAGAATTACCCTCTGATGGAGGACTTTAAAAATAGATGTAATGCTAAGTATCCCTTTATCTGCAGGAGCTGTCACATTCTAATTCTTCGGACAGAGGCGCGGGGAACATCTGAGGCAAAGGGCTCTTTGGTGAACAGGTTAAGGCTCATCTTGGATGCCTTGAGTGATGCCCAGATATATGACATGTTTAGGATCAATAGGCAGCAGCTTGTTAGCCTATACAATGTAAGCTGCTGGTGCAATACTGAATACGGCGAGCATATTGCTTGCCGTATTCAGCGAGCTCTGTCGGACCTGATCCACTGTCAGATCAGGTCCGACAGACCTTGATAAATAGAGGCCAATGTCTTAAAGAAGTACTTGGAGCCACGCAAGCATCTGAGCAATGCTATTCCTGGCTTTGCTGCATACATGTGTTGGCATCTTGAGGGTATATGGGCGGCTTGGCTCAAAGCACATTTTCTGTGGTATTTCATAAGTTTCTTAATACCATCACATAGGATTTACTCAAATTGTGGAAGATTGGAGAGACCTCAAGAGGGACTTTTATAATATAGGTAGCATACCCAATGTGTTAGGGGCAATAGATTGCACCCATGTTGCTCTGTGGGCTCCAAAGCCAGATGAGCAGCTATACAGAAATCACAAACACAACTAGCAAGAGGCAATTAGCAAAGCAAACACACACTAATAAACAATGTAATCAAACACACTAGAGCGATATGATACAATGTCGGTCATGAGGGACTTATTGGCGAACTGTCCAATGGGAGCGTGCTAGTAATGAGTGCTGGTTATATGCACCTGAATGTATATAAAATCTCGAAGCGGCGCAAATGCTTTACAAGTGCCCCCTTTTGTTAATTTGTTTGTTTAAGTGCTTTCTAGATATATCAAATTGAAATTGTATAATGGTAAAGTCTTACAAAACTTACATTATTTACAGTGTATCTTCCTATGTTTGTGAAGATCAATGTTTGATAAACCCTATTTTCACAAAACAAAGATATTTCCACAATAAACTGTTTCAAAGTCCAGACTTGTCTATAATGTGTGCATAGAAATTCCATAGAATCTGATTTTCCAACAGTGCTCCAAAATGCAAATGTCACAACTGACATATGAGTGAATCGCCATACTACAGTCTTTGCCCTTCTTCGATTAAAAGCGTAATAAGACTTGAACTTCTCTAAACTTCTCGTATAGGTATATCTAAGATTGACTCCGAATGTGATTGGCTCCCCCATGTGTTCATTTAAAAAGCAGTATAGCATTGCTGGTCCTTCAACAAATGATATCAAGAGAATGATTTATAAATTATAACTGAATTAAACCTGTAAATGTATAAAAAATGTATATTGTATGTTAAGCCTGATCTTAACAATGCGTTCATTCAGTAGAGGGAAAGTCAAGATAAAAATATATGTATGATATACCTTTGGTATAATGTGATAAAATGACAATTGTTCTTTAGAAGTAAGAATGACAAAGGCTGTAATCTGTGTAATATCTATGTAAATCATGAAATGTACTTTTTTGTTGAGTGTTGGAAACTCCTATTTTCTCAAATTATTCTGCCCCCTTTCTAGGCCATTATTTTTATTTTATCTTTTTAAAGTTGTTTGTGTAAATTTAATTTATATTTAAAATTATATTTTGTCCATAATGTTTATTTGTCATGATCCCAAACATGGAAAGATAGTCTTAATATAATGTATTTATTGAAATCCTTTGAGATGATAATATTAGTAAAATTAAACAAATAAAATTTATAATTACATTAACTAAAAAGTAATTTCTTGACCAGTTTGGCTATTGTGATAACTATGCAAGAAATAATAATTTTCCAAGACTCGTATATCGCAGGTATTACAAGTTAAAACATTTTTAATTTTTTTTGCACGTGTAGATATCGCGTTCACGTATTCCCCCATAGCAGTCAATGGAGAAGCCAAATAGAAAACAAAATAACTAATAACCTAATCTGTTGTGCAAAGCCCATGACGTATTCTACTTCTCTGAAGTGTACCTGAAAGAGGGAATATTTCATATTGCAAGAATGTTTTGTTAACGGAATCTGTTCTTTTTATTTGTTAATTAATATTTCTCTATATATGCGATGATTTGTGTCTAGAAATATCTATTAATAGCGAGATATGTATATTAATATATATACTGTATCTAGATATCTCGAGATCTATATGTGAGTATGTTTTAAAATCCCTCTGAGATATTGTTTAATGTGTATAAGATTGTAATGTAAAATCTTTTCATTTCCATTGTTAAATATATCTCTATACATATAAATCCATGATTCTCTATGTATGTGTATGTATGTCAATGTAAAATCCCTACGTCTGCTTTTTTTTCTAACACCAGAGAGATCTTCTATCTTTGATCCGTTATAACTTTTGTTTGCAATACTTTTTTTAAAATTACTTTTATTAGACAGTGTTAATATGAGTGTAAGTGTACTGTATAATGTATTTTTGAAGCATTTTGTGAAATTTTATGTTGCGGAAAACTCAAGCACGGAAAGGATTGTTGGGTAAATGGCAATCGTGATTTTTCAAGACTTGTAATAGCTGCGCAATGAACATTGATTGCGAAAAAAAGACCATATCATGTGCGGGAAAACCCATACCGCGCGACTTGTAAACTTGCACTAGAAAAGCAATGTACTGTACATTTAAATGGTTAGCTGCTATTTATATGTCAAGGTATATGTAAGGTTAATAAATATATATATTTTAATCATATATTTTAAGGCTATGCAATACAATTATATTTATTCAGATCTGACTGGTCAGTAGAAATGATTCATTTCTGTCAGACAAACTGACTTCAAACATGTATAATTCTTCCCCCACTGAACAGGTAAGGTTATTCAAAAGGCACCATTTGCTCCTTAATTAAAAATACAAGCTTCAGAGCATCCCTTACCCCCATACAGTTAATAAAAAGATAAATGTCTAAGGCTGTTGATTTAAGAGATAATGAGATGGGAATTAGCAGACTGGAATCAGGATACCATTTGTCTTTCAAACTGGAGAGGTGTAAAAGGATCTCAAAAGTGACATGTTTTGTGAGAATTTCAGCATTACTCTCAGGTGCAAAAAGACCCCATGTGGTGAGTAAAAGACGAAGAGTCTGGGCTAAGATAACACAGAGAAAGCACATGGCTTCAAAACAACTGTATTTAGATTTTAAGTAAAATTAAATACATTTTTGCAAAGGGAACAATGCCAGTTTTCCATGTATGTTTAAAATGATTTAAATAACCCATATATGTATATATATGTTAAAATTAAACAGATTATATTAAAGAGATAATTGCTGCATGGGATATTTATATAGGAAATAAATTCAGAATTAGTATAGATTAAATAACCATTTGAATAATCCCATATTTGAAGTGCATATATATAACATGCTTTCCTGTTTTCCAGATGGAACTAAAAGATGACACATACAGGATGATACATGGGATGAAATAAATCATATCATATGAATGTGCAATAAATGTTTATAAAGTTTTAAATACATCTCTTGAAATATAGTGATATGGATATATGGAAGTTACTTTGATGGGATATGACTATGAAATATTGACATCTGGTATTGAAATATACATTTTCTGTTAGGCTAAATAAAATATAAATGTTAACAAAAGAAATTTACTAATGCAGTAAAATATAATATGTTTAATACGAAAAATTGAAAAGTTAGCAATATAAATAATTCAATATAAATAATGTTAGACACATGTTTCATATCAAAATGACCAGAGAGGTAATGTGATCTTACCCGTCTGTGATTGGTATTGCGAACTTATTAATATGAGGGAATTATGGCAGTTATTACACATTTTAATTTTTTTTTTTAAATGTTCAGAGATGTGTTTAAATGCATTGCTATGTTGTATGTCTGCTGCCACCGAAGGGCCGATACCAGTATAGCAGTTAAAGGATTTAGCTGTTCAAAAAAACAAAAAAAGGATATATTTCCGTGGTGAACTAGGGCCAATCCAAATAGACATCCCACCTAACCAATGGGATGGTCAGATCTCGTAGGGCCAGGAAAGAGGAAAGACACAGATTTTGCTGACTTGAATGATATACTGCTGGGCGTCCAAAATACATTCATTCTGAGCAAGCTGTTCTACCTTTTTCTCAGTGATTGCAAAAATTTACTTATATATTTTCTGAGATGAAACCAGGAATCCTTGGTAACTGAACTATCAATTTCGGTCATTGCGGTAACGTATATATATAAAAAGAAAGAGGGTTGCAATTAATATTTTAACACAGATATATGCATAATAGCTGTAGTTTAAAGTATAGTGGAAAAACTTAAAGGGAGCAGTTTCATATTGTAGTTTATATTCAGTCTGTATATTGTTAAATACATATCCTTGATGCTAAATTGTTTTATCTATACAACTATAGAGTGATAACTCAGAATTGTTTTTTTACATAAATAATATATACAATTTCTGATGTTTTAATAGAAGTATAGATTATTCTATTGTTTGAATTAGCACTGTTAGAATTGTGTTGCTGGGGTATTGAGCTGTTAAAGATTTTGGAACCTCATATTGCTGAATGTTTGTAGCTGCTATTTTAGGTCTCATTGTAATATTTTAAATGCAGCTCTGAATGAAAGGCTGGTTTTTAAAGTAAATTTGCATGAGCTTTGCTTAGCATAATATAAATAGTTTTTGTTTTAACGCATATAATATTGACTCATATTCTAATTATTACAAATATTTATGTATCAACATGTTCATAGTTATTTACTAATAATAAAGAATTCAGATATTTATATTAATTTTTTTGTCTTAGTAGAAGTATATTGATTGTGGGTTCAGTCTAAAGAAAGATTGTTAAATATATTCCCTGCCATATACTCACACATTGTTTGGAAAATACTGCTAAGATTTTTATAAATATACTGACATATTATTTGGAGGCATTGCGCGAGATATTATAAATAATTATTATATTGATATAGTATATTTGTGGTAAATAGAAATTATTATAGAAGAGAGAAGAAATTTCATATTTCGAATTGATATTTTGAAAATATAAGTTTTTTTTTGAAAATTGAAATATTGATTTTTGTGTTCAAGATTAATATTAATATTTAGAAATATTATTAAAAATTAATTTTTGAAAAATTAATACAAATATTAATTTTTCATATTAAAAAAATTAATCAAAAATATTAATTTTTCATATTTCAAAATTCATAAAAATATTGATTTTTCATATTTCAAGATTAATAAAAATATTAATTTTGTCATATTTCAAAATTGATATTGATATTTTGAAGATATAATTTTTTTTTCCCTCTTTCTTATTGGTCAAAATTGTATTAGCGTTTTATCTTATTAAGTACAACACTCAAATAACGATGTCTTCAGTAAAAAGTAATGCTAGCGTTTCTGTGCAAGATGAAATTGTGTCCTCCCCAAGGTCCTCCATCAATGAAGCAATTCAGAAAAAAACACTCAAATTAGACGCCATGAATCACATCATGACTAGACTTGATATTGGGGACGATGTGTAAAGATAAGGCCAAAGATTTAGTTAAAGATATGTAGTTTGAAGATGGGGAATTATACCAAATGTTACTGCAACTTAATAGGTGCACTGAACTTAGGGGGCGTGATGAATTAATTTTCTAAACTTGGCCGATCCTAATGTATTTGAGCTGTGAGATGTCTAACCAAATGGCAGGACAGAACAGACAATTAGGGCGGCTAAGGGATGAAAATAATATATTACGAGAATTTCAAGATGCCTTTATTCAGGCAAAGACAGAGGTTTTCCATGCTAGCCAAAAGGCTTCTGACCTAGATAAATATAATCAGGAATTAATGGCTGATTTTAAAGCTTTCGAAGAAGAATATAAAAAGTGCCATGATGAAAATAAAACTTTAAAAGCTAGATATCATGAGGCTGAAAAAGTATAAAAAACAGGCAATAAATAAATTACAGAGACAAATTAGCAGCTATAAGGACTGGGACAGAAATGAGGGTCAAGATCCCAGGTCGGAGGATAGACAAAGATACCCAAACTATAGCCCTAATTCAGGTCCAGAGGTAACTTTTTCCCCTAGGCAACTACATAACTCTGGGGGACCAGAAAATTATTATGCTTCAGATGAAAGGCACTCTAGCTCAAACAATAAGTCCCCAGTAAGATCCAGTGATGTACCAAATAAAGTGTATGACACCCCCACAATAATTAAATTCCTAAAGAATACAGTACGCCCATTTTCTAAAGGGGGGGCCACTTCCATAATTGACCACTTAGAGGCCTTTGAAAACGCATTACCTATAATGAGTGTTACAAGTGAGCAGTTAAAAATTGAATTTCTACCCTGGGTATTTGAAAGTAAGCATCACAAATTCTTTGCTTCACTAAAGGATATGAATATTCGTTCCTGGAGTGAAACAAAACGACAATGCAGAACAGAATTCGGACAACATCGCACTAAAACGGCAGCGAGAATAGCTGTATATGGTTTAAAATGTAGTGCGAATCAAAGTCCAATCGAATTCCTTTCTATATTGAAGAATGCGTACAGCATGGCTGAAGATGATCCCATATTTGAAGGTTCAGAGTTTGTGAATATATTTTTTGAAGCGCTACGCACACCCATCAAAATCAACTTAGCTAGAGATTTTGAGGAGAACTGTTCATTGGAATGGCTGATCAAAGATAGTACGAAATTATACTCTATTCAGCAGTCCAGTGAATAGGGGGATAAAAGGGAGAAAAAGCCCAATCCTAAAATAGTGGCCGAAACTAGGGTGTCACCTGAACCCCTAAATTTGGAGTCTAAAAAGAAAACCTATGCGGAAGTGGCCAGAGAAAACGGGCCATCTCCATAGAGGTTTAACTCTACCCCTCCCCCAACACGGGATGAAGCGCAGAGAGACTATAGCCAAAGTGGGGGACATACTCAGGTGAATAATTACGCCCAAAGAGAATACCCACAGAATAATGGGTACCCCCGCAAAGGTAGATACAATAGACAGCAAAGGTATTCTCAGGATAACCAGACACCCCAAGTAAATAATGCTCCCCAAAATAATAATGCTGAACAAATTGCACCCCAGGAACAACCACGCCAGGATAGAAATAGCAGCTCTAATTCTGAGGGGAACCAATGGTCCAAGAATCATTATTATGGGGCATCAAGAGATAGGCCCAGGAGTAGGGGTAACTTGTACAATCAAGTAGATCAGCTTAGTACCCAGCTAATTCGGTTGAGCAAACAAGTCGCTAATATGAGTCAAAAACTTACGGCTCAGCAACCGAACAATACTTTTTTAGGGGTACAGCCAGTGGTCAGCAGTGGACCACAGGCACAATCATAAACACTGCGGTATCACCTGAAAGGGAGGGGAGAGATATACAAAATGTAATAATAAATATCAATGATACTAATCATGTTCTCTCCCCACAGACCGGAAACGGACGATTTAGCCGTGATGACAAGCAACCTCATCCGGGAAAAAATAACAAATCCCTTCCTTTGCAGCACTCTCTTAACCTTATTTCCATAGATGCAGTACACAAGAATCCAGCCAACCCTGTCATGGAGGAGGCCGGTAGGTATGAAGCTTCCTCTGCACGGGAAAACGTGGCGAATTCAGGTAACACGTGGCGAAGCCCACAAATGTATGAGAATGCCAATTTTATGTGTGAAATGGTAGAAACTGCAGGGAGATATTATGTATTGGCTGAACTAGAAGATTCAGTCTCCAACCCTATCGGGGGATTAGTCGATACTGGATCTCAGGCAACTATTTTATCCCACAGGTACTACACATAGCTAAATGAGCTAACACCCCACAAACCTAAAATAAAAGAATTTGACGGTTCTCTAATAGGAGTTGGGGGTGATTCTCTAAAAGTCTACGGTACAGCCTGGTTAAAATTTAATTTGGGGAACAGGGTCATAAGACACCCTGTCATTATAGTGGATCTGCCAACTGATCGTTTAATTATTTGTAGTGATCTCCTGAAGCGATTAAGCACCATAATTGATTGCATAAATAATGTAATTTGCTCACAAGTTAAAAGGCCTATCAATTATGAAAAATCTGGTATATCTCGCACCCAACATAGCTGTCACGTGGTGGAAGAGAAACCAGATGCTGTGGAGATTCATTTCAGGAATAACTCTGTACCTGAAATCACTATTCTACAAATAGATGATCAGACTCCTTTAAGTGGCTCTGATGGTAATACTTTTAAAATTTCGCCTGGTACCTACCTGTTCTGATTTAACTCCCAGTAGTAATTCCCAGTAGTCTATGCACCATGTCACTTTTCACATTTCTTAAACTAAGGGTCCCCCTCCTTGCTGGCCAATTCATGACAACTTTGTTAATACCCACCGCTAGAATTATTTTCTCATTGCACCTTGTTCCTTACTAAAATTGCCATGTCTTTAGTATTATTCTTTTGTAGTGTGAATAGTATATAAGCAACCTAGAGGTACAAGATACCTATTTATTGTAATTTGTTGTGATATTGTTAGTTTTAAGGGTTCTAAGAATTGTTACTTATGTTTTAATTCTGTTCTATATAATGCAAAACCCCACAGACAGGTCCCACCTCTTTTAAGAGATATACTAATCTATCTACTTCCCTCTTCCATTACCTTCCCCTCTAAGCTCGCCCACTGACAACCTAATTAGCCATGGTCATCAATGCACATGTATCCTTTGTTATGGATCCCTACTGGAAAATAATCCATCCTATCTCTGAAGTATAAGTTTATAAAGGTCCAATTTCCCTCCTTATTGTCTTACTGAGCGGCTCTTGTCTGCTGATTTCCCCCTCCCACCTACCAATATTTAGGCCCATGGAGTGGCCATTCCAAAAGTCAACTTCCTCATTATAGTTTGAATCAGTTTTCAAAGGTCCAAAAGTGACCTCTAATGTCAAAGAGGAATCATTTGTAGACATAATATAAAATAGAGGTTTAAATTGCTAACTCATAATAATCTGAGATGTTTTGTGTTTATCAGTAACTAACTGTAAGTTTTATTATCTGTTGTATTTATGTGATTCATGATGTCCCATCAGGTGATGTATAATGCACATAACCTCAATAAAAATTATTTGAAAGGAAAAAAAAAAAAAAAATTTCGCCTGGAAAGATAGCGAATATTTCCCTAGATGGCGATGTATTAACCATATCACTCTACAAGGGGAATCATAAAATCCCTAAGGGGGGAGGCCACGCTCAATACCTCAAAGGGATTGAGAGAGTTGAAGAGGATCTATTCATCCCTATACAAGTGCATGACCTTGGTAAAACCAAGTATGCTAAAATAAACTTAAAACAGGAAGCTAGCTATATAAGCTATTGGTAATAAGTCAGCGAAGCACCTGTTTTTAGTTTTAAATACTCCCCATAATCAAATATACATTGGCAATGATATCTTACATAGATATGCCATACAAATAGATTTGATTAACTCTTGCCTCTGGAGCAGGTTAAAGGGTGACCCTGAAGTATTTCAGGATGAAAATGCAGCCCTGAAATCAAACCAGCAATTGCCATATGCTGTGAATATGCAGGTGTCTGACGATGTTATAATTCCTGCCAGGGCTGATAAATTTCTTTTACCCTTACAGGTAAAGAGAGGTCAGAAATTAAAAACTTCTGAAACACTAATTTGCCTCTCAAATAGAATACAAAATCTGGATGTCACAGTAACCTACACTCCTATGGTGAATATTGGAACTGTTCCAATACATATTATTGTACATAACATGACCCCACAGGATATAACCTTATCCAAGGGAACTACCATAGGATATGCACTGGAATCAAGTTATTACACTTTTGGATTCCAGAATAATGTAATTGGGCTGATCCCTGAAGGATACTTAACTGACGAACTGACGAACAATTAATAGAACAATCCTTTGCCTCTATGCCAGAGGGTCTATTTAATATTCAGTCTATTTATCCCTTCAGCTCAGAGGAAGGCATCTGTAAAATTGAAGAAGCCTCTCTAGTGTTTGATCAGCCAATCAAACAGCAAGATTACCCCAATACCCAGAGTCATGGGAGCAATGTAAATTATAATCAAGGGGATCTCACCTCTAGGTTGGAAGAAGCCTATGAAATAGGACAGCCTGAAATCTTTCCAGGATTTCAGCAAATAATCGAAGAGCAAATATCCTTAGCTAATAGCTGTTCCAGCGATGATGAACGCCAACAGCTGCGAGAACTCCTGATGGAGTACAAGGATATTTTCACTAGGGATTCTTACGATTGTGGTACTACAGACTTGCACATTGCAAGAATACAAACAGATCCCAATGCACCACCTGTCTTTGTTAAACAATACAGACTTCCTTTAGCCTCATTTGATTCTCTCGCAGAAATCATAAGGAACTTGGAAGAAAGGGGTATCATACGACAGGTGCACAGATCTTATAATAATCCTATTCTAGGTGTCCTTAAGCCCAATGGACAATGGCGTTTGTGTGCTGATTTAAGACAGCTAAACAAATGAGTGTACATGTCTCGTTGGCCTGTACCATACATTGACCAGTGCCTAGTGCAGATGCAGGGATCCAAAATATTAACTGCCATTGATTGTGCACAGGGATATTGGACCATAAAGGTACATGAAGAGGACCAATATAAGCTGGCATTCTCTTTCCAAAAGGTCCAATATGCATTCCAGAGACTTCCATTTGGATACATAAATTCTGGACATGAATTTGCTGTATTCATGCATAAGGCTATGCCTGATGCACTGGAAAGGGGGACCTTATCTTATGTTGATGATGTTTTAATCAAAAGCACAGACTTTGAAAAACACATCGCAGAGCTTAAACATGTCCTCAGCCAACTTAAAAGGGCAGGTGTCAAATTATCCCTACAGAAAGCTCAATGGTGCCACACTCGTGTAAACTTCTTGGGACATGAAGTTACTTCTGAAGGGCTAAATCCTCAGAGGAAAAAGGTGGAAGCTATAGTAAATTCTAAAAACCCAACTAACTTAAAGGAATTGAGATCCTTCCTGGGTATGACGAATTATTCTCGCAAATTAATTGATAATTATGCGGAATTAGCTAAACCACTACTACTTCTTCTAAAGAAGGATTTGAAATGGCACTGGAGTGAATCTCAAGAGACAGCCATCAAAGAGCTGAAGAGAAAACTCACACAAGCATCTTGCATAGCATACCCTGAAGGTGGTAAACCTTTCTACTTAGAAACAGGGTACACAGATGTAAGCATGAGTGCTGTTTTATACCAAAAGCACAAGCAAAAATCTATCCCCAGTAGAAATAAAGTTTAACGATTGCGAAAAAGCCCTCTTATCTACTGTATGGGCTCTACAAAATTTCCACAGCTATATACAGGGCGAGAAAATTTTTGTAGAAACGGCCCACCAGCCTTTGCTATATTTGCAAAGTGAGAGAATAAGAGATAGGAATTTGTCAAATTGCCGCATAACAGCGTGGACTGTTTCCTTACAAGGCTGGCCATTAGAAATTTGCTACAAGCAGAATAAAAAGAATCCAGTCGCACAGGGACTTGCCGAGCTCCATGACTGTACTGCTAGAGATCCTGGGGAAGAATTATCAGAAGATGATTTTCTGGAGGAACAATTGCTTTCCCCATATAAAATGTACAATGAGGAAAATTGCCAAACATTACCTTGGTTGTATGTTGATGGTTGTTCTTACCATGCCACTATAGATAATGAGTGCAGATTAGTCGCTGGCATTGGTATAACCTGGGCAAATGGATTCTCAAATATATCTATAGGTTTCAACATTGGACCAAGATCCAGTCAAGTTGCAGAACTAACTGCCGTTTTCAAAACCATTGAAATGGCTATTGAACATGGTATTCATGAATTTGTGATCACAACTGACTCAAATTATGTGCGTGACAGTTTTGTTGAATACCTGCCAACTTGGAAGAGAAATGGCATGCAGAAAAGCAATAAAAAACCAGTCAAGCATGGCAAGTTGTTCTGCGAGATTGATAATCTGGTGGTATCCAATGATTTAACCATACACTGGAAAAAGACCAAGGGTCTGGATAAGGAAGGCAATGACCTTGCGGATTCATTAGCCAAACAAGAAGCCATAACTGGAGAACTCCTTAATATTGACCACTTAATGAGTGCAATTCAGGTAGAAGCCATCACCAGAAACCAGGCAAAACAACAGAGTGAGCCTAATTTGGTACCATGGAGTCAGGATTCTCCTAGTGAGGACTTGATCACTAGTCAAAAAGAAGACCCCATTGTAGGCATCTTCTATAAACACATAGAAGATCCTGAAAGCAACCCCATCTCAAAAGAGGATTGTATTGGCAAAGAAGATCTTAGAATCTTAATAAAATCTAAATCACAATTCAAGTTACAGGATGGTTTGTTAATTAGGACCTCCAAAATTGGCATTCAGCAATGGGTAGTGCCCACCAAGTTCAGAGGTCTAATGCTTCAACATGCCCATGATGCTCCCACATCTGGTCATCGTGGTGCCAAACTCACGTACGAAATATTGCGTGACTACGCTTTTTGGCCACACATGTTGAAAGATGTTCAAACCTACTGTCAAGGGTGTTTAATCTGTCCACAGTTCCAACCCACTGTGCCAACGCATAGAGCGCCATTGCAGAAGAGGGGGATGGTAATGCCATGGTCAGATATACAAATTGATTTTATTGGTCCAGTAACAAGGTCATCAAGAGGTAACAAATACATGTTAACAGTGACATGCCTGTTCACTAAATGGGTAGAGTGCATTAGTGCACCTAACAATAGTGCTGAAACATGTGCAGCGTTTCTCATCAACCATGTATTTTCCAGATTTGGTTTGCCCCAAAGAATCGAGTCAGATCGGGGGACCCACTTCACTAGCGAAGTGATGACCAAAATGTGGAAGATACTAGGGGTTAAAAGAAAGATCCATATTGCTTATAGAGCTGCCTCAAGTGGTGGTGTAGAGCGTTGCAACCAGTCCATTGCTAAAATCCTCAAAAAGTTTGTGAGTGAAACGGGTAAAGACTGGGATGTAAAACTACCTCTAGTCTTAATGGCATTAAGAGCAACTCCAAGTAGTGCGAGCAAGATGTCACCTTTTGAACTGATGACTGGTAGAAGAATGGTTCTACCTCAGCATCTGCTGTACCGTACATCAGACCAAAACTTGATAAACGCTGCCAATACACATTAATATGTGGAGAACCTAAGAAAGCACCTGCAATATGCCTTTGCATTTGCTCAAAGGAATTTAGAAAGAACCGCAACTGCCACTAAAACCTATTATGATCTCAAAACATCCAAAAAGGAATATGAAATAAATGATAAAGTTTATCTTTATAACTTTGGAAGAGATCAGGTTAGGGAGAAGAAATTTCTTCCCTCATGGAAAGGTCCTTTTGTCATTACTGACAAAATATCTCCAGTGGCCTATAAAATACGGATCCCCAAAAATGAAAGTTTCATAGAAAAATGGGTCCATATCAATCAATTACGGGCATGTCATCCTAGGTCCCAAGTACAAGTCATAGAGGGAGAATAAAGTGTCATATCCCCAAATGCACTAAAGACATACTGTAGTTTAAAGATGCCTAGCTGATAAACATGAAGGCTCAAAATTGACAGACTATCTATATAGAAGACTGTCTATGGTGTACGGTCAACATCCTCACCAAATACCATTGACTTTAAGCCAATTTAAATACATGTGTCCTACATCTATTTAAAATTGGAAGGGGGATTTATGTCAAGGTATATGTAAGGTTAATAAATATATATATTTTAATCATATATTTTAAGGCTATGCAATACAATTATATTTATTCAGATCTGACTGGTCAGTAGAAATGATTCATTTCTGTCAGACAAACTGACTTCAAACATGTATAATTCTTCCCCCACTGAACAGTTAAGGTTATTCAAAAGGCACCATTTGCTCCTTAATTAAAAATACAAGCTTCAGAGCATCCCTTACCCCCATACAGTTAATAAAAACATAAATGTCTAAGGCTGTTGATTTAAGAGATAATGAGATGGGAATTAGCAGACTGGAATCAGGATACCATTTGTCTTTCAAACTGGAGAGGTGTAATAGGATTTCAAAAGTGACATCTTTTGTGAGAATTTCAGCATTACTCTCAGGTGCAAAAAGACCCCATGTGGTGAGTAAAAGATGAAGAGTCTGGGCTAAGATAACACAGAGAAAGCACATGGCTTCAAAACAACTGTATTTAGATTTTAAGTAAAATTAAATACATTTTTGCAAAGGGAACAATGCCAGTTTTCCATGTATGTTTAAAATGATTCAAATAACCAATATATGTATATATATATATATATGTTGAAATTAAACACATTATATTAAATAGATAATTGCTGCATGGGATATTTATATAGGAAATAAATTCAGAATTAGTATAGATTAAATAACCATTTTAATAATGCCATATTTGAAGTGCATATAGATAACATGCTTTCCTGTTTTCCAGATGGAACTAAAAGATGACACATACAGGATGATACATGGGATGAAATAAATCATATCATATGAATGTGCAATAAATGTTTATAAAGTTTTAAATACATCTCTTGAAATATAGTGAGATGGATATATGGAAGTTACTTTGATGTGATATGACTATGAAATATTGACGTTTGATATTGAAATATAAATTTTCTGTTAGGCTAAATAAAATATAAATGTTAACAAAAGAAATTTACTAATGCAGTAAAATATAATATGTTTAATATGAAAAATGTAATAGTTAGCAATATAAATTATTCAATATAAATACTGTTAGACACATGTTTCATATCAAAATGACCAGAGAGGTAATGTGATCTTACCCGTCTGTGATTGGTATTGCGAACTTATTAATATGAGGGAATTATGGCAGTTATTACACATCTTAATTTTTTTTTTAAATGTTCAGAGATGTGTTTAAATGCATTGCTATGTTGTAGGTCTGCTGTCACCGAAGGGCCGATACCGGTATAGCTGTTCAAAAAAAAAAAAAAAAAAGGATATATTTCCGTGGTGACCGAGGGCCAATCCAAATAGACAACCCACCTAACCAATGGGATGGTCAGATCTCGTAGGGCCACTCCCATGGTTTCATAAATGAGTGAAAAACTTATTTAAGTGAATACAGGAAAGACACAGATTTTGCTGACTTGAATGATATACTGCTGGGCGTCCAAAATACATTCATTCTGAGCAAGCTGTTCTACCTTTTTCTCAGTGATTGCAAAAATTTACTTATATATTTTCTGAGATGAAACCAGGAATCCTTGGTAACTGAACTATCAATTTCAGTCATTGCGGTAATGTATATATATAAAAAGAAAGAGGGTTGCAATTAATATTTTAACACAGATATATGCATAATAGCTGTAGTTTAAAGTATAGTGGAAAAACTTAAAGGGAGCAGTTTCATATTGTAGTTTATATTCAGTCTGTATATTGTTAAATACATATCCTTGATGCTAAATTGTTTTATCTATACAACTATAGAGTGATAACTCAGAATTGGGTTTTTACATCAATAATATATACAATTTCTGATGTTTTAATAGAAGTATAGATTGTCCTATTGTTTGAATTAGCACTGTTAGAATTGTGTTGCTGGGGTATTGAGCTGTTAAAGATTTTGGAACCTCATTGTATTAACAGGGTAAAATATAAACTGTAAGTCATATTGCTGAATGTTTGTAGCTGCTATTTTAGGTCTCATTGTAATATTTTAAATGCAGCTCTGAATGAAAGGCTGGTTTTTAAAGTAAATTTGCATGAGCTTTGCTTAGCATAATATAAATAGTTTTTGTTTTAATGCATATAATATTGACTCATATTCTAATTATTACAAATATTTAAGTATCAACATGTTCATAGTTATTTACTAATAATAAAGAATTCAGATATTTATATTAATTTTGTTGTCTTAGTTGAAGTATATTGATTGTGGGTTCAGTCTAAAGAAAGATTGTTAAATATATTCCCTGCCATATACTCACACATTGTTTGGAGAATACTGCTAAGATTTTTATAAATATACTGACATATATTACATGTTGAAATGTATAAACACACAGACTGTCTAAATATCTGAATGCCTGTTAGTGCACAGATTTCTAAAAGACCTGAAGTCTATCGGGTGATGGTTTGCTTTTAGCCTCATTATGTCTTGCCCCTACAAACCCCCAGAGCCAATCAGTGAAGCTGTTTTTAATACGTCAAGAATCAAGATTTAATTTAGCACAAAAACGCTTTAATTCTATTGGCTAATTTGAATTTGAATCTATTAGCTGATTTGAATATTTTTTTTACTATTTTATTATATCTATAATACTTTTTTACATTAATTATTAATATTTTGCAATATTTTATATATAATAAATACATAATGCACCATAATATAACTCATGTTGGGTTAGCGAACATGAAGAATTAGTGTACTCTAGTAGGAATTATGTGCGCAAACCTGAGTACACTAATTCTTCATGTGTTTTAACCGGACATGAGTTATATTAAAGTGTGTTATGTTTAGTGGCACTTAATATATGTGGATATATCTATACCTTTATCTATTCATATAGACTATAGGTATAGATATATATTTTACATTAATATTACAATATATATATATATATATATATATATATATATATATATATATATATATAAAACAATTCTATTGCAGAACATTGGAATGTAAAATATATACAGTATATATATATATATATATATATATATATATATTGTATTTGTCCCATACTGCATAGAAAACATAAAAAAATTATAATAATATGACTCACTTTAATTATTTATTTTGCCTCAGCATTATTAGTGCTTCCAACGCTGTTACAATAATCAAGCAATTTATAGAAAAATAGGGTTGGGAAACTTACCTAAATGCTATAGCTGCATAAATTATAAAATAAACTAAGATGAAGCAATGCAAGAGAACAGAATGAAATATTTATAGTAGAGTGTACTGAGTAAATCAGTGCTAAAGATAGAGAGTACACATTTAGAATGTGATGGTACAAGCAGATTGCTGGATAATTCCAGATCATTCCCTCTGGATTATTCTAGACTGTAAAAGAAAGATTATCTATAAATGCTGTTATAACTAATATATACAGTATAGCCCTCCTCTAAGGTTTATTAACCCTTTCCAAAGGAAAAAAAACCCTGCTATTATTCTTCTCAGGAAACAATACACATTATATTTATTGATGTATTATTCACATTTAAACAATATAATGCTTTAAAGTGTAATAAACATTGCAGACTAGAAAAGCAATGTACTGTACATTTATCTGGTTAGCTGCTATTAATGTGATGTTTCATGTCACATGTATAAACAAACAGCCTGTCTAAATATCTGAATGCCAGTTAGTGTTTTTTAGCCTCATTATGTCCTGCCGCAACAAATCCCCAGAGCCAATCAGTGAGGCTGTTTTGAATATGTCAAGAATCAAGTTTTTAGTTAGCACAAAATATATTTGGTCGAGTTAATATACAATTATAACGGAGGTGCTTGTAGCATATGGGGTTAGAATATGGTTGCAGCAATGTCATCAAAGCAGAAGAATATACCTAATAATCGGCTAGATTACGAGTTTTGCGTTATGAGCGGCTCGGTGCTAACTTGCAAGTTATTGTCACCGCTCACCTCCCTATAGCGCTGCTATTACAGGTTTGCAAAAACCCGGCGTTAACAGGCAATATGTGAGGGTTGAGCAAAATTGAGCTCCATACCGCACTCCAATACCAGCGCTGCTTTGAGCTGGTTTTACGTGCTCGTGCACGATTTCCCCATAGACATCAAAGGGGAGAGCCGGCTGAAAAAAAGCCTATCACCTGCAATAAAGGAGCGTAAAGCTCCGTAATGCAGCCCCATTGATTCCTATGGGGAAAGAAAAGTTATGTTAACAATAACACCCTAACATAAACCTAAGTCTAAACACCCCTAATCTGCTGTCCCTGACATCACCGACACCTACATTATATTTATTAACCCCTAATCTGCCACCCCAATGTCGCCGCCACCTACCTACACTTATTAACCCCTAATCTGCTGCCCATAATGTTGTCGCTACCTACCTACACTTATTAAACCCTTATCTACTGCCCCCAACGTCGGCGCCACTATACTAAAGTTATTAACCCCTAACCCTAAGTCTAACCCTAACACCCCTAACTTAAATAAAATTAAAATAAATCTAAATAAAAATTACTATCATTAACTAAATAATTCCTATTTAAAACTAAATACTTACCTGTAAAATAAACCCTAAGCTAGCTACAATATAACTAATAGTTATATTGTATTTAGCTTAGGTTTTATTTTTATATTACAGGCAAGTTTGTATTTATTTTAACTAGGTAGAATAGTTAGTAAATAGTTATTAACTATTTACTAGCTACCTAGCTAAAATAAATACAAATTTACCTGTAAAATAAAACCTTATCTGTCTTACACTAACACCTAACCTTACACTACAATTAAATCAATTACATTAATTAAATACAATTAACTAAATTACAAAAACAAACAAACACTACATTACACAAAATAAAAAAGAAATGATCAAATATTTAAACTAATTAGACCTAATCTAATATCCTTATCAAAATAAAAAAGCCCCCCCCCAAATAAAAAAAACCCCTAGCCTACAATAAACTACCAATGGCCCTTAACAGGGCCTTTTGCAGGGCATTGCCCCAAAGAAATCAGCACTTTTACCTGTAAAAAAAAATATGAACAACCCCCCAACAGTAAAACCCACTACCCACACAACCAACCCCCAAATAAAATCCTATCTAAAAAAAACTAAGCTCCCCATTGCCCTAAAAAGGGCATTTGAATGGGCATTGCCCTTAAAAGGGCATTTAGCTCTTTTTCTGCCCAAACCCTAAACTAAAAATAAAATCCAACGAATAAACCCTTAAAAAAACACTAACCCCCGAAGTTCCACTTATAGTTTTTGAAGACCGGACATCCATCCTCAACAAAGCGGCAGAAGTCCTAAGCGAAGCCGGCAGAAGTCTTCATCCAAGCGGGCCGAAGTCTTCATTCAAGCCGGCAGAAGTCTTCATCCAGGCGGCATCTTCTATCTTCATCCATCCGGTGCGGAGCGGCTCCATCTTCAACATATCCGGTGCGGAGCATCCTCTTCTTTCCACAGCTAACGAAGAATGAAGGTTCCTTTAAGGGACGTCATCCAAGATGGCGTCCCTTGAATTTTGATTGGCTGATAGAATTCTATCAGCCAATCGGAACTAAAGGTGAAAAAATCCTGATTGGAACAGCATATAGAATGCAAGCTCAATCCTATTGGCTGATTGGATCAGCCAATAGGATTAAAGCTCAATCCTATTGGCTGATTGCGCACATAATTCCTACTAGAGTACACTAATTCTTCATGTTCGCTAACCCAACATGAGTTATATTATGTTTTTTTATTTTGATAGGGCTATTAGATTAGGTGTAATTAGTTTAAATATTTGATAATTCCTTTTTTATTTTGTGTAATTTAGTGTTTGTTTTTTTGTAATTTAGTTAATTGTATTTAATTAATGTAATTTATTTAATTGTAGTATAAGGTTAGGTGTTAGTGTAAGACAGGTTAGGTTTTATTTTACAGGTAAATTTGTATTTATTTTAGCTAGGTAGTTATTAAATAGTTAATAACTATTTACTAACTAGTCTACCTAGTTAAAATAAATACAAACTTGCCTGTAATATAAAAATAAAACCTAAGCTAGATACAATATAACTATTAGTTATATTGTAGCTAGCTTAGGGTTAATTTTATAGGTAAGTATTTAGTTTTAAATAGGAATTATTTAGTTAATGATAGTAATATTAAGGTTAGGTTTAGGGATTAATAACTTTAGTATAGTGGCAGCGATTTTGGGGGCAGCAGATTAGGGGTTAATAACAGTAGTGTAAGTTGCGGGGATATTAGGGACAGCTGATTAGGGGTTAATAATATTTAACTAGTGTTTACGATGCGGAAGTGCGGCGGTTTAGGGGTTAATATGTTTATTATAGTGGCAGCAATGTCGGGAGCGGCAGATTAGGGGTTAATAATTTTATTTTAGTGTTTGCGATGCGGGAGGGCCTCGGTTTAAGGGTTAATATGTCGTTTATGGATGTTAGTGTACTTTGTAGCACTTTAGTTATGAGTTTTATGGTACGGCGTTGTAGCATAAAACCCATAACTACTGACTTTCAGTTTACAGTATGGATCTTGACGTTATAGGCTGTACTGCTCACTTTTTGGCCGGACAGGCAAACTCGTAATACCGGCTCTATGGAAGTCCCATTGAAAAAGGACTTTTTAAAAGCTGCGGTAGTTACGTTGCATTACGGCCAAAAAAGTGTGCAGGACAGATATACCTGCAAGACTCGTAATACCAGCGGTAGTGAAAAAGAGCCATAACGCTGCTTTTTAACTCAAAACTCGTAATCTAGCCAAATGTTTTTTTCTACTGATAGTGGTTACTCATGGGCACTGCTTAGACCAGAAAACAACCTTATTTACGTGTTGCCACTGTTTGGACACAAATAAATAGTACACACACATATTAGATTATTTTTAATGTGAATATTCCAAAAGTACTATTTTTTTTTTTTTTTTTTAAATTCTGCTCTAATAATGTATAGAGCTGTATTCACTGTATACCATGGGGCATATGTATCAAGCTCCGAATGGAGCTTGATGCCCCGTGTTTCTGGCGAGTCATTAGACTCGCCAGAAACAGCAGTTATGAAGCAGCGGTCACAAAGACCGCTGCTCCATAACCTGTCTGCCTGCTCTGAGCAGGCGAACAGACATCGCCGGAAATCAACCCAATCGAGTACGATCAGGTTGATTGACACCCCCTTGCTGGCGACCCATTGGTCGCGAGTCTGCAGGGGGCGGCGTTGCACCAGCAGCTCTATGCTCGCCGTATTCAGCGAGGTCTGGCGGACCTGACACGCAGTGTCGGATCAGGTCCGCCAGACCTTGATAACTATGGGCCCATACCTCATCTATTTAAAGGGATAGAAAGGTCAAAACTGAAATGCATTGGGCGCATTTTAATTTTAAAGTTATATGAAGGCTAAAATGTTTATTTTGAGATTCAGATAGCGCATACAATTTTAAACAACTTTCCAATTTACTTATATTATCAATCTTAAATCCAACCATATCAGGGCATCCTTTATTGAACAAGTTGCAGGGCACTTCTGGAAGCTAGCTGATCACATTGATAAGCCAATGACAACAGGCATATATGAGCAGCCACCAATCAGCAGCTAGCTCCCAGGTCCTGAACCTACCTAGGTATTCTTTTCAATAAAGGATAGTAAGAGAATGAAGCAAATGAGATAATAGAAGTAATTTGGAAAGTTGTTTAAAATGGTATGTTCTATCTGAATCATGAAAGAGTTCCATGACCCTTTAAATAGACAAGTTTTTGCAATATACTTCCATTAACAAAAATACTTCTAGTAGAAATTGTGATGAGAGTGGGAAGTGACGTCACCGGATGGGGGCGTGGTTTAGGGCCTTGATTGTCTATGTTGCAGTTATCAACGGCTAGATTACGAGTTGTGCGTTAGGGTAAAAAAGCAGCGTTAAAAGGTCCTAACGCTGCTTTTTTCGCCGCTGGTATTACGAGTCTTGAAGGTTTAGGGTCAACGCACATTTCTTTGGCATTACCGCAAAACGACTTATGTAAACTTCGTAAAGTCTTTTTTCTATGGGACTTCCATAGCGCTGGTATTACGAGTCTGTCCTGGGAGGCCAAAAAGTGAGCGGTACACCCTGCCCTGTCAAGAGTCCTAACGCATTTAAAAGTCAGTAGTTAAGAGTTTTATGGTACAACGCCGTAGCATAGAACTCATAACTAAGGTGCTAAAAAGTACACTAACACCCAAAAACTACCTATTAACCCCTAAACCGAGGCCCTCACGCATCACAAACAGTAAAATAAATTTTTTAACCCCTAATCTGCCACTCCGGACACCGCCGCCACCTACATTATATTTATTAACCCCTAATCTGCCGCCCCAATGTCGCCGCAACCTACCTACACTTATTAACCCCTAATCTGCCGCCCCCAACGTCGCCGCCACTAGAATAAACATATTAACCCCTAAACCGCCGCACTCCCACCTCGCAAACATTAGTTAAAAATTATTAACCCTTAATCTGCTGTCCCTAACATCGCCGTCACCATACTAAATGTATTAACCCCTAAACCTAAGTCTAACCCTAACACCCCCTAACTTAAATATAATTACAATAAATCTAACTAAAAATTCCTATCATTAACTAAATAATTCCTATTTAAAACTAAATACTTTCCTATAAAATAAACCCTAAGCTAGCTACAATATAACTAATAGTTACATTGTAGCTATCTTAGGGTTTATTTTTATTTTACAGGCAAGTTTGTATTTATTTTAACTAGGTAGAATAGTTATTAAATAGTCATTAACTATTTAATAACTACCTAGCTAAAGTAAATACAAAAGTACCTGTAAAATAAAACCTAACCTAAGTTATAATAACACCTAACACTACACTATAATTAAATAAATTAACAATTTTTTTTTTTAATTTTTCAAAAGCTTTATTATCTATTAAATATAAATTACAAAGAAGTAAAACAGAACACAAAGACAAAAGCATTGTCAATTATCAGATATATATGAAATATAATTACAGAATAAGTCGATAAATTATCAGACCCTGCATATACCATTCGATCTCTTTGAGAAAAAGCATTAGGGTTAAGGGCACTTTAACATGTGCGAAAAGAGGGCAAATCTGCCCACAACTTTACTTAAACCAAAGGTTCATGAGGAGGGGGAGGGGAGAGAGGGGGAGGGGAGAGGGGGGGAGGGAAAGGATCACGACTCATCTTTGAGTCCTAGACTTTCACCCTCGTAGCCTCTCTCCATAGCTAAACTCAGTCGGTAACCGTAACATTAGGTCTCCAGTCTGTGTCGTGTAAGTCTTTCCAGTTGGCCCAAAAAAGTTCAAAGAGGTCTGTATTGTCAAGGTTGTAGAATATATCCTTTTCCATAGTATATATATATATATATATATATATATATATATATATATATATATATATATATATAGGCCATCGTATTACAGACTGTGGTCCAGGGAGGAGGGGGCTCCTTTTTCCATGAACAGACTATGGTATTTTTAATAGTCGTGAGAAGGTAGATGCATATGTATAAGTGGTGCTTCGGTAATGTATGTACTCCTATATGTAATCAGGCTGTGGATGGCGTTTTTTGGAGAGGTATTCCGAATTTGGACAGGGTCTGAAAACCTATGGTCCATAAAGGCTGAATCTTAGGGCACTCCCACCAAATATGCATTGTGGTGCCCTTCTGTCCACAATTCATCCAGCAGTCAGGAGATGTGGTCGGGAACATCTTGGCCAACCTAGTGGGAACGTAATACCAGTGGGAAAGAAGTTTATAGAAAGTTTTATATAATGTAATGCAGTGAATAGCCTTCTGGGTAAGTTCTAGGGTACGTTCCCAGGTGTAGGGGGATACTGAGATGTCTAGGAGGGACTCCCAGCGCTGCATGTGGGCCGGGTTTCAGAAGGTGACGAGTTTGCAAGCAATAAGTAGTGCAGGGATAGTGGTCTAAAGAGTCTATTGCCCTTGTCCCACACAGATTCCCAGGGGTTCAGCGGGCGAGCCAAGCCCGGCTTAAATCCCCAGCTAAACAGGATGCTTCTTATTCTATAGTATTTGAAAAGCAAGAGTGGATGGGTAGTAGGCCCAGAGGCAAGCTGAGTGAGTGTTTTGAAGGATCCCTAGGGGGAAGAGGACCAGAGGTCCAAGACCTGTGTGACTCCAAGTTGAGCCCACTTATGTGGGTGAGTATCCTGTAATCCCAAAAGGAGGCCGACCATAGAGGTTATAGGAGAGGGGTGCGGGGCTATATGGGTATGATGTTGAAGCTTGTCCCACATGTCTAGGCATTCGCTAAACACAGGATTAACCAAATTTAATTCTCTACGACAGTGGGGTGGGGTCCAAATTAAATCACGAAGATGGACACTATAAGGCAGGGAAGCCTGGTCAATTGATCTCCATTTGGGCTGGGAAAGTTTGACTCCCCATTGTGCAATGTGGGTGAGCATCGTATCCTCATAATACCGAAGTACAGAGGGGGACACGACCCCTCCCAAAATTTTAGGGAGTTGGAGTATTTTATGCGCCACTCTGGGGGGTTGCCATATGTATTTTGTTAGTTCGCTTTGGAATTGTAGTAGTATGTGTTTAGGGATCTTAATAGGGAGGCATCGAAATAAGTAGGTAAGTCTGGGCAGGAAAGACATTTTTAGCGCTGCTATTCTACCCATCCAGGAGACATGAGTTAAAGGGACATTAAAGTGATATAGAGAGATGTGGGAAGTCCTCTTCTAATATGCAATATGTAAGTGCAAACAAAAAGGTGCATACAGGTAAATACTGTTGGGTCCAGGACTTACCCTTAAGGAGCCTAACCGCCCCCGGAATCTGTATATGCCGTGCAGTACCTCAGACTGGAATTCAAAGATGCCGGGGGACCTTCGTGGTCAAACCGAAATCAAATCGGTGGGCTGTCTGCTCCAAAGCAACCGGCAAAGTGAAAGAATCTCCAGCAGCGCTTCAGGCTAAACACAGGTGCACTGCGATGTCTGTTTGTGACGTAGCAGAATCTCCGGTAGGGGGGCGGTGCTCTTACTTCACCCGGGTTTCCCAACAGGTAATCTTCATATGCAAGGGCTTTGAGCTGATCCAAACTGGTGCAGTGTAGACAATCAAAGAAGAAGGATAGGATCCAGCTTTATGCAAATAAAATCCATCTTTATTGGCAAAGTTAAAACGCCAGGAGTGAAAGGGACATTAAACACTAAATACATGCTAGATAGAATGATGCATTCAAAGAAAAGATTAGTCCATAACTAACATGTAGATGTATTTTTTAAAGTGTCATTAGTTGTTTAAAAAGTGACAAAATAAGTGTAAAGTTTTAGTGTCTATAAAACACTGAGAGCTGCCATGTTGTAACTTGTGTCACCTTCTCTGCTGTGGCCAATTAGGGACAGTTATACATAGGTCACTAGAGTGTGCAGCCAATGGCTGTGTGGAATATAACAGTGCTCTGCACTTCCATTTCTAACAGGAACTGAAAAGCTCACAATTTCAGAATGTAATTACAAGTAAAGAGGACAAAATAAATAATGAAAGTATATTGCAGACTTCTTTTTATATATGTGATTTATCATTTTATATTACTATCTCAAAGTGTGTAATGTCCCTTTAAGTTCCAGTCGCGCTTAAGGGAGCGAAGCACTGACAAAAGAGGTATGTAATTATCTCTGATTATCTGGGGAAAGCTGCCAGAGAGCTTAACCCCCAGATGTAAGACAGATTTCTCTGTCCAGTTGAAATCGAATCTGGATTTCAGAGAGGCCAGTTGAGCACAAGGTATACCCTGCGTATATATTTCTGTTTTTAGTAAGTTTAGCTTCTAAAAAGAATGGGCTCCAAAAGAGGCCAAGATATCCATCAGTCTAGGAATAGAATATTCGGGGTCTGTAGTAAAAAGGGTAACATCATCCACAAATAGAGTGATCTTGTGCACTGTGCCAAACAAGGTGACTCCCTTTAATTGGCTATATCTGATCTAATTTGATCCGCTAAAGGTTCTATAGCTAATGCAAACAGCAGGGGAGATAGCGGGCAGCCCTGCCTAGTACCATTAGCAACAGGAAAAACCAAGTCCGCTTACCGAGGCTGTGGGGTTAGAGTAGAGTGCCTTGACAGCCGTTACCATTTACTTGGGAAACCTAAAAGTCTTGAGTACTTCCCACCACAGGTAGTGCCACCTTACTCGGTCAAATGCCTTCTCCGCATCCAGAGAGATAACCGATAGGGGCCTGTTGAGTTTGGAGGAGAGACTAATAATATTAAGCAGCCTCCTAGTATTGTCTGGACCCTCTCTGTCAGGGTTTTTTCCCTGTTGTGTTTGCCATGTGCTGCTGGCAGCCATTTTACTCACCTCTCTTCCTGACTATGGTGCATTGTGGGGATGCTGCTCACTTCCTGCACTTCCTTTTATAGCCAGACTGGTGTGCATCATCCATGTGAGACAGTATGCAGTATGACTACCAGCTCTGGTTTTGACTCCTGGCTTGTTATTTGACTTGTGGACTATTATTTTTTGCTATTAATAAAGGTGTGATTATTTTTGCACTTCTCATCTCAGTCTGATTCCTGGCACCCTGACATTACGCAAAGGCCATGAATCCTGATGGTGCTAATAATCCACCTTTACCTGCCATCATTTCCAGGATGGATGAACAGGATCACCGCTTGGATCAATTTGCACTAGCCCTGCAAACCCTGCTGACTCGCACTGCACATTTGGACCAAAGTGTCCCGCAAGTTATGGCTGCTCCTTTTTCCGCTGCTGCACCTAGTCCTACCAGGTTCTGCACCTCTACCTCAGCGATATGGAGGCGATCCTATTCAGTGCAGAGGGCTTTTGAACCAGGTGGGCATTTACTTTGAGATGTTACCTCAGGCGTTTCTCTCTGAAAGAGCTAAGGTGGGATTTCTCATCTCGTTACTCTCTGACACTGCTCTTGCCTGGGCTAATCCCTTGTGGGAGACTAAAAAACCTGTGATTTCAAATTACCCTGAATTTGTGGCCTCCTTTCGAAGGGTATTTGATGTTCTGGCTCGCTTCTCCTCTGCTGCTAAACGACTCATGTCCATTCAGCAAGGTACAAGATCTGTTGCTCAGTATGCTATTGAGTTCTGTACGCTTGTCGCAGAGGTAGGTTGGAACAATGAAGCCCTTGTTGCCGCCTTCTTTCATGGGCTCTCTGATGCGATTAAAGACAAAGTTGCTGCCAGAGATTTACCAGAGGATCTTGAGGCATTGGTGTCTTTTTTGATCCTAATTGACATCAGACTCAGAGAGAGGCCCTCTTTCAAGGAGCGCTTGCGGAAGCCTCCTGTTCCATTGTCTCCTACGTGTTCATTCCCACCCATGCCTCCCTCTCCTCCCATGCCTCCTGGTCCAGAGTCACCAGGTACTGCTGAGCCAATGCAGTTGGGATTCACGTGACTCTCTGCGGTGGAGAGGGCCTTTAGGAGGAGGGAGGGGCTCTGCCTCTATTGTGGGTTACAGGGCCACCTTTTTTCTTTTTTTTTCTTTTTTTTTCAAATAATTTTTATTGAGGTTTTTTTGTCAAAATAAACATTTGGCAATTGCCGACATACAATATAAAAGAAAACAGAAGATTAATACAGAGTAAGCTGCAAACTTATGACAAGTAGGTAAACCAAAGGATTGAATGACAATTACTTTCTCATATTATACAGTAAGCACCATGGTAGCTGAAGACCTACTATATTATCCAAGCGGTCACTTTCAGGCTATCTGGGGTCATCGTAACTAGAATATAGAGTAGGTGAACATAAGTTGTAGAGGGCCACTCATGGACCCTTATTGAAAAACCTCATTTTTTTTTTTAGTATAATATAATGTCAAGCTCCCTTACTGACGAATGGATTTTATGATGAAACAGTGGAACTCCTCCATAAAATTAACTAAAAGCTGTATTGAAATTGCATGTGTAGGTGGCATGAAATAGTGATCAGTCCTGCTGATCTGGACAGGGCATATAAACGCATTCCTATTGTATTATGAAGGAGTGGGTACTAAGGGAACAATTAAAAGCTGTAGTTCAGGTGCGGTATAGACAAGACAAACCGCCTTGGTAGTTCCCCTAAAGTAGGGGATGCCTTTTTTTTTGGGGGGGAGGTGGTAGATAAAGTCAATTCTACAGTATAAGTAAGATAAATAACAAGTAGCTATATACAGAGTAATGCAGGGCAGTAGTCCCAAAAAATCATATTTGCTATAACTATACACTAGCATTTGTGGAGAGCTGAATGAAATATGCTATACTACACAGCTCCTATGAACTGGAAGAGATGGATTTACTATACTATGTGGGAGAGTAGAGGACTAGGATATTCCAAGAGTAGCTAAGCCACTGAAATAATTTTCCAGAATTGAATTTTATACAAATAATTGGACAGGTGCAGGGGATTGGAGTTAGTTTGTTAGGCCTATATATGTGAGTGTGACTATGACTAAAAGGCCTTATGGACAGAGTTCTAGGACAAAACTTATGGACATGCGAATTACATTCCTAGGAACTCTGAGAACTATAGGGGATATTTAAAGAAACCACCGTCAAGGTGAAAAGCTTAACATAAAGCCAGGAACTTAGGTGATAGAATAAGCCGGGTACAATTAGGTACTAAGGGAGTAACCAGCAAAAACCTTCTTATTAGGCTGTGGGTCAATAGTAATCCCACATAAAAATTGGATATCAAAAAGCTATATATGAAAAAATGCAAGGTAGTATTTGCTAAGGGTCCTACTAACTTGAAATAAACAGTAGCCTTTATTAAATGTTAGATGATAAAGGCTACACTGAACGGCTTCTATAGTTTGGAAGAAGTGAATATACCATGTCATGTGGGAGGATAAAAGGCTGGTATGTTCAAGACTGAACTAAGTCACAAATATAGGTCTCCAAATAAAAATCTTATGAAGCCATACTGCCATGGCCGCTAGCAGCACAGCAACATACACTGGTATATGCATGGGAAATCTTATCTAGCATATATTCTTGTGTCAACAAAGGCCTATGCTTGCTATGCGGAGTAAGAAAGTTAGAAGCAGACAGTGCAACATGATAGTTCAAAAGCAAATGTTTTCTAGCTATCATCCGATATCACAGAATCAAACAGTTATATAGTTAAATCACAGCAATGACTTAGACTGAGAATAATCAAATGCAAAAGAGTAGAACTTGAGCACACTGTAAGGTAACTTTCCACATTGTTAGCAAATATATGAGGCAGCTATGGGCATATTATACGTTAATGCAAAAGACTAGTACCAAACATTTAATGGTCCAGAAGCAGCCAAATTCATTTTTGCCAGAACAAGCAGCTTCACTGTGTCCATATAAAGCATGGTGGACTCAGTGAGTAGCAGGAAAGTTCATCTAGCCGATTCCTCTGGGGATCGTTAGTTGGACCGCAGCAGCTAAGCAGAGCTGGGCGCAACTGCCCGGTGATGAAAGAATTTCTAGTAGAGGAAAGTGAGAGCTGTCCCAGGCTGCAATATCCTCCATCTCAGCCGATGAACGATAGGCTCCACAAGTAATTACAAGCCTCAATGAGAAGTGTGCGGTGCCGTGTTGTGCTGGTACACTCTGGCGTAACAGGCGATAAGCAGGCAATGCGTGCAGCGCCTGGGGGTGTTAGGTGACCTGTCTTGGGTGATTTGTCCACGGCATCCCTTAGAAACAAATGCGCCACTACAGACCTATATTCCACTCCCATATCTCCAGAAGGTGAGGAGCGCCGGGGCCCCAAGGCGTCATCCCCTCCCGGAGTAGTAAATGGATGTGTAGGCAGCATGGTCCCCAGACTCAGCATCTACTTGCTGGGGCACCAGAAGGATTAGGCGCTCAAACATACTGCGGCACCCGTCCAGAAAGAAGTGTATCTCCTCCATAATTTGCTCCAAGGTCTGCATAGCTGTAGATAGTAGGAGGCACAGGGCTTTAGAATAATACTGTGGTGATGGGCCCAAGATGGCCGATTTCAGAGCCTCTTGTCGACGATATGCACTCCAGAATCGGGTGTTGCTGTTGAAATAGTAAAATTCAGGCTAAAATTAGTTGCACAAATCATTGGAACTGAGCAGTCTACATTAAAAAATTAAATATTTGAGCTGGAAGAGTCCTTAAGATCGGTTTTTATATATTTTGTAGCCGGAGCTGCTGGAATGTGTGACTGCTCTGCTTCCTAGTTGGCTCCACCCCCACAGGGCCACCTTTTGAAGTCTTGTCCTACACGGCCGGGAAACGCTCACACCTAAGGTCCTGTCGGGGGCAGACCTTGGGTGGTTTATCCTCGTCCCCGGAACCGCTTAAGGAGAAACCTTTGGTCACGGTTGTCCTTTCCTGGGTGGACTCCTCCATAGTCACTCAGGCTCTTGTTGACTCTGGTGCTGCGGTCTATTTCATTGACAGTGCTTTTGTATCAAAGCACTCCATTCCTGTTTTGCTTCAGTCCGTTCCGCTTGCTATTGAGGCCATTGATGGCAGGCCCCTTCAGCCCGCACTCTTTACTCACGAAACTGCTCCGTTGTCCATGGTTGCTGGGGCTCTCCATTTTGAAACCCTCCAGTTCCAGGTGATAAACTCTCCGCATTTTCCGACTGTTCTGGGTTATCTCTGGAAGCACAATCCCAGTCTCGACTGGTGCAGGTCCGAAATTTTGTTGTGGTCCCCGCAATGTATTTCCACTTGTCTTCGGAAACCAGTTAAAGTCTTGTGCACTTCTTCGGTATCTCAATTGCCAGAGGAGTACCGAGAGTTCCTAGACATGTTTGACAAAGTGCGTGCCGGTACGTTGCCTCCTCACCGGTCTTACGATTGTGCCATAGACCTGCAACCCGAAGCCATTCCCCCTCGGGGCCGGGTGTACCCTCTGTCTGTTGCAGAGAATTGTGCTATTGAGGAGTATGTTGCCGATGCTCTGTCACAGGGGATCATCCGCAAATCCTGCTCTCCTGCAGGGGCTGGCTTCTTCTTTGTGAAGGAAAAGGGTGGCGAGTTAAGACAATGTATCGATTATAGGGGTCTTAATTGTCTTACCATTAAGAATGCTTACCCTATTCCGCTTATTACGGAACTCTTTGATCGCCTCAAGGGAGCTACGGTCTTTACTAAACTTGATTTGAGAGGAGCGTACAATCTTGTTAGGATTAAGGAGGGCCACAAATGGAAAACAGCATTTAACACCAGGAGCGGGCATTATGAGTATCTTGTAATGCCCTTTGGCCTATGTAATGCTCCTGCTGTTTTTTCCAGAATTTAATAATGATGTCCTACAAGATATGTTGCAACAGTGTGTTGTGGTGTACTTAGACGACATCCTCATACACTCACCCACACTTGAGACTCCTCGTTCTGATGTTACACGGGTTCTTCAGAGACTACGCGAGAACGGCCTGTTTTGTAAACTCAAGAAATGTGAGTTCCATCAGATTTAAGTATCCTTACTAGGTTATGTTATCTCCGTTGCAGGGTTCTCCATGGATCCTGACAAGTTATCTGCAGTTCTGCAGTGGCCTTGCCCAGTTGGTCTTCGGTCTATTTAACGTTTTTTGGGGTTTGCCAATTACTATTGAAAGTTTATTAAAAACTTTTCTTCCTTGATCAAACCTATCACAGACATGACCCGTAAAGAGAATGATCCACTCCATTGGTCACCTACTGCCATTAAGGCCTTTGATAGTCTTAAGAATGCCTTTGCTGCTGCTCCAGTTCTGGCTCATCCTAACCCTGTCCTGCCTTTCGTTCTTGAGGGCGATGCATCTGAGACTGGAGTAGGTGCCCTCTTGTCTCAAAGTCCTAAGCCTGATGGTTCCTTGCATCCGTGTGGTTTCTTCTCTAAGAAATTGTCTCCAGCAGAGTGCAATTATGAAATTGGCGACAGGGAATTACTGGCCATAATTTTGCCACTTAAGGAATGCATCTTCTCGAGGGTACTAGCATGCCAGTGCTCATTCTTACTGACCACAAGAATTTAACTTATCTATCTGAAGCAAAACGTTTGTCGTCCCGACAGGCCAGATGGGCGCTATTTTTGTCTCGGTTTAATTATGTGGTCTCCTACCTGCCTGATAGTAAGAATGTTAGGGCTGATGCCCTCTCTCGACAATTTTCGCCTCTGTCCAAGGAGGAGTCTGTACCTACTCCTGTTATACCTCCTGACTATATTTTGGCTACCATACGTACTAATTTGACTTCTCCCTTGGGGGAGGAGATCCTGGCTGCACAAACCAATGCACCTCCTGAGAAACCTAGTAGTAAGTGTTTTGTTCCTGAGAATCTTCGCACTAAACTTTTGCACACTTACCACTATCCTAAAGCCGCAGGTCACTCAGACTAGAACCAAATGATTTGGTCTGTCACTCGACAATTCTGGTGGCCAGGTCTTCGTTCTGATGTTGCTGCGTATGCTGCCTCCTGCTCAGTTTGTGCACAGACTAAGACTCCTCGACGTCTTCCTTTGGGTCTTCTTCAACCTATTGCTAATGGTGAGCATCCTTGGACACATCTTTCCATGGACTTCATTGTCGAGCTCCCTGTTTTCAATGGCAATACTGTTATCCTTATGGTGGTTGACCGTTTTTCTAAAATGTCACATTGCATTCCCTTGATGAAGCTGCCTACCGCTCAAGAGCTTGCTTCAATTTTTGCCCAGGAGGTCTTCCGTTTACATGGGTTACCCAAGGAGGTAGTGTCGGACCGGGTAGCCAGTTTGTCTCCAGATTTTGGCGTTCCTTTTGTGCTCAAATGGGGATCCAGCTTTCCTTCTCCTCAGCATATCACCCTCAATCCAATGGGACTGCGGAACGGTCTAATCAAGTTCTGGAACAGTTCCTCCATTGCTATGTCTCAGATCACCACAATAATTGGTCTGAACTGTTACCTTGGGCAGAGTTTGCTTGTAATAGTGCTATTAATGCTTCCTCTAAGTTATCCCTGTTCATGGCAAATTATGGGTTTCAACCATCCTTGTTGCCTGATTCATTCATGTATCAGGGTATTCCGGCTTTGGAGGAGCATCTCCGGCAACTCCGTTCCACGTGGGTGCAGATTCAAAATTGCCTTCATCATTCTATGCAGCGCCAAAAGTTCCAGGCTGATCGTAGGGGTCTGCCCGCACCTCCCTACCAAGTTAGTGAGAGAGTTTGGCTGTCCTCCCGCAACTTGAACCTTTGAGTACCTTCCAATAAATTGGCTCCCCGTTATGTTGGTCCTTTTCAAATACTCCGACAGGTTAATCCTGTGGCCTACGCTCTTGACCTTCCTCCTGCTATGCGCATCTCCAATGTTTTTTCATGTCTCCCTCTTGAAACCATTGGTTTGTAATCGGTTTACCACTGTGTTGCCTCGTCCCCGTCCTATCTTTGTTGACAACCATGAGGAGTATGGGGTCAACAGCATTATTGACTCTCGTATGTCCAGGGGCCGTGTACAATATTTGGTTCACTGGAGGGGCTATGGTCCGGAGGAGCATTCTTGGGTTCCCTCCTCTGATGTTCATGCTCCCACCCTCCTCCGTGCCTTCCATGCTTGTTTCCCCAATAAGCCTTTTGTCCTCCCGCGGGGGAGGGGTCATTGAGGGGAGGGTACTGTCAGGGTTTTCTCTCTGTTGTGTTTGCCATGTGCTGCTGGCAGCCATTTTACTCATCTCTCTTCCTGATTATGGTGCATTGTGGGGGATGCTGCTCATTTCCTGCACTTCCTTTTATGGTCAGACTGGTGTGCATCATCCATGTGAGACAGGATGCAGTCTCAGAATTGTGATGTCATCACTTATTATATAAAGTGCCTCTGTTCAGTATGCTTTGCCTTTGCATTGTCTCAGACCTGTTTGTGAGAGTTCCTGTGTATTACCTGGCTGCCTGACGTCCTTCCTGGTTCCTGATCCCTGGCTTGTTACTGATTCTGCTGTTTTCCTTGTTCCTGATTCCGGCTCGTCTGACTATTTGCTTTGGCTCCTGACTCGGCTCGTCTGACTACCAGCTCTGGTTTTGACTCCTGGCTTGTTATTTGACTTGTGGACTTTTTATTATTTTTTGCTATTAATAAAGGTGTGATTATTTTTGCACTTCTCATTTCAGTCTGATTCCTGGCACCCTGACACTCTCGCTGCGGGACAAACCCTACTTGGTCAGGATTGATGAGGGATGGTAAAAGGCCTGCAACTCGGTTAGCCAATAACTTTGAATAGAACTTTATGTCAAGATTAATAAGGGATATTGGTCTGTAACTAGTACATAAGGAGGGATCTTTATTTGGGTTTAAAATGGTAACAATGGTAGCTTCTAGAAAATCCTTTTTAAAGGAGCCCTCTTCCCTAGCAAGATTATAAAGTCAAAGCAGAAGGAAGGAGAGTTCTCTACAGAAGATTTTATAAAAAAATAAACTGGAAAACCATCCGGGCCTGGAGACTTAAAAGACTTTGAGTTCTTGATGACCCTCTGGATTTCCAGAAGTGTGAAGGGGGAGCTTAGAGAATTGCGCTGCTCAGTGGTAAGTGTGGGGAGCTGTAAAGAGTCTAGATAAAAACACAAACTGTCTAAAGGGGTTGCTTGAGGTTTCTCTGAGCTATATATATCATACAAGTTTGAATAATATTTGGCGAATGTGCCTCCAATTTGTGAAGGGATTTTTAGAAGGGAGTATGCAGAGCGTATGCTGTGAATATGTGAGATACCTGTCCTGTTCCTAATTTTGTTTGCCAGTAGGGTATCTGCTTTATTACTTTTATAGTAAAATAACTGCTTTAGTTTTGTTAAGTTAAGTTGAGTTCTACAAAGCTCTATTTGGGAGATGTGATGCTTTGTAGCTGTAATTTGATTAGTTAGAGCCAAAGAAGGGGTGCTTTTGTTTTGAGTTTCTAGAGTTCGGAGTTTGAGGTGGGCTTGTGAGAGAGTGAGTCCAGCCTGTTTACTAAGGTGAGCCTGCTTGGTAATCATGAGTCCCCTTATAGTAGCTTTCGCAGCCCCCTATAAAGTGTCATCCTGGACTAGTGAATTATCATTGTTTTGTATGAAGTGTGTGACATCTCTATGGAGTTCCTCTCTAAATGGGATATCTCCAAGAATTTGGTGGGGCATACGCCATTGGGTTCTAATGTGTGGGGAATTTGCTGAATGTATGTCGGCCAACACAGGGTCATGATCAGACCATGGACATAAAGGAATCCAGGATCGTGTAACTAGATCGAGTGAGTCAGCTGTAGAGAATAGGTAATCAATTCTGGCATATAGTTTATGTGGGTGGGAAAAATGTGTGTAGTCCCTATCTTGTGGGTGGATGGCCCTCCTAATGTCGTAGTAACCTGAGCAGGACATTAGGTTACGAAACATGTTCGCTAGTAGTTCAGCAGGTGGGTAAGTTTTATCTGTATCAGTGGTCTTTCTGTCAACCCTATGATCCCAAACCATATTGAAATCTCCAGCAAGGAGAACTCTACCTTGTTTAACCTGATCAAGCGTGTGTAAGAAGTGCTTGAGGCATTTAGGCTGATGGGTATTGGGTAGATAAACAGAGGCCAGGGTGTAGACCACGTGATTCAGCTTACAGATCAAGATGACGTATCTTGCTTGGTGGTCCTTGATGACCTGGATTAATTCATAGGCAAGGCGCTTGTGGATTAGAAACGCAACTCCTCTCGCTTTCTTAACAAAGGGGGCATACTCAACATTAGTGTAGGACCTGGAGGAGAATCTAAGGGGCTCGTTCGCTAGCCAGTGCGTTTCCTGTAGGAAAACAATGTCTGGGTTGTGATATTTCAGGGATCGAGTTAGCAAACTGTGCTTATGAGGGGAGTTGAGGCCTCTTACATTATGGGTGAGTATGCGTACAGGAGGCATGTGCTAGTTTCAAAGTGCGATGGAGGCCCAAACAGTGGATATTAATTATCGGAAATGGGATGAAGGGTAGAGGGTAAGGGGTAGTGATGGGAGAGTAGGGTAATATAAACACTAGTAAAGTGTCTGTGAGTGTGGTGGAAGTAGTCCACCGCAAGAGAGCCCTAGAGTGGGCTTCTAAGTGGGAGGAGAACACTGTGCTAAAGAGCAGAAGTGAAAAGAACCAAGAGCGTCAGCCCCGCTCTATACATTATGAACATGTAACTGTAACATATAAACTGAAACCTCAACATATACATTACAAATTAAATAAGGAACATTGTAAACAATACGTGTCTGGTGTTTACTGGTGTAAGCCAGGAAAGAGTCCAAAAGAGACAATAAACTTTTAGAGTGCGTTGAGTTGCTTCTGAGGTCATGAGGTGCTCACTGAGGATTTAAGACCCAGTCTAAATAGTCAAGGAGCATCCTCCTGAGGTCTATTGACTTCCTGAGGTTGGTGTATCTTATGGCGTTTTGCTAAGGGAAGGCTTCATAAATGCAGCTTGCATTAATCTGTCCTTATAGAGGAAGCTGTGAAAGCAAGCTATGACATATTGTGGTTTGTCCAGAGCCACCATCCTGGAGGGCTCTATGAGCTCACTCCATTGTACTAGTTAGGTCCACTGAGTAACCCATCAATTCCTTGAACAGGGCCTGTAAGTACTCGTTAAGATCTCCTTGTGCATGGATCTATCTTCAACATCCGCCAGCTTAAACTCCAGTTGTGAAATTTGGTCTGCCAAATTTTCTGAAAATGAGAGGAGGTTGGATTGGTCCACCACTATGTCCTCTTGTTTGCGCTCCAGCGCATCTACCCAAGGCTTTCATTGATTTCAGAGATCTCCTTCTTCAGTTCAGCAGAGCTGCGTTGTATCTCTTGGGTTATGGATCGGGTCTGCATGGCCAACATTTTTTGTTTGTTTTTGATGAGGTGGTAGAATGCATGCTAGATTGGGACTCCTCATCCTGGGAGTCAGGATTGCTTAAGTTTCTACGTGTCTCCATGCCTGGGTCTTTTACTGACTGTGTGAAGTGGTCATAAACTGTTTTCTTTGACTTGGGGTTAGATTTGAGGTTCTTTCTAGCTGAATGAGGCATTTTAAGAACAACTGATCCCCTGGAGGCTCAAACTCCGAGGGAACTATGCCTCAGCAGATGTGTACACAATACCCACCTCTGGAGAAGAAAAAGAGGGGTTATATCTCATAAAGCAGTTACATGTCAGACATTACTAAGTTACCTTTAGAGCGGGGCTGAGTAACGGGCCTCACTAAACACCTCTACATATTAGCTATGACTGTTACTGTACTGTCTGTGCAATAAGGACAGTTTACACAGGTTAAATACAAGTAAACAGAAATGCGGCTCTGTGGGACAAGCCCACTAAGTGCCACACGTCTGCCCAAGGACTCAACACCCCCGCCTCCGGGAGAAGGGGGATACGACCAAAGGAAGGGAAAAGGGAGAGTGGTGGTGACCAACCTGGAGGGCCAGGTCAGAAGGGGCGAAGGGGGGGGCGTGGTCACAGAGGCTCACAAACTATGATGCAACAATTGGGGTAATAAATGCACTTTATACAATCAAATAAGTACTGAGCAGTGGCAAAACTCTTACAGAAAGGCTTCCTATTCTAATAAATCAGGGCACCAGTAATGTTATGTTTTAACACTCTTTCTTATTCCTGCAAGCAATAGAGGTATTTTACACAATTTAGATGCAAATATACAGTATATCATGTCTCTCAAGACCAGGCCTGTAGAAAGCCACGCACTTATCAGTATATAACAGGTATACAAAATGTTAGTGAATGAGCAGAGGATTATACTGGGGTTGGCTCTGTGATACTATTTACCTAACAGCGGGCAACAAAATGTGCAGGTAACGTTAAAGACTTAGTAGCAAGCCCAGTGTGTCCAGATTACAATGGCCAGAGCTTTTTTACTTGTGAGTAGGGGATATGAGCAAATTAGTATCTTCCCAGGACAAGACCTTAGCGAACACAGAGAGCAGGTCCTTTATTAATTCTTGGTGCTAGACAAATAGAAAAGCAGTCAGCTTTTAAGTGGTAGGCAGCCCTGAAGTCACAGGCCTTGTAGTGAGAGCTGGGACTCCCTATGAGATTTCTCAACAGACCCCCATGCAGTTCACAAAGTAGATTGCAAGTTCCTTAGTAATTTGTACCCCTATAAGATTGCCTTGAGTGTAGTGAAACAGGGGTCTTGAGACTTGTGGGTCCCCTGTGTGTTACACAAGTTTCCAATGTATTATGTTTAAGTGTGGGTTCCAAGGAAAGGGTAAGTTCACTTGTGAGCACCTAGGGCTGTGCCTTTCAAAGCAGGTGACAGAGGATATGACCGTAAATACAGTTCCCAAATGGGAAGGCAATGGGTGTGCTTATCACCCAGGACGGTTGCTGAAGAGGGCTTTAGGGATGTGGAGGGAGGTAAAGGAGAGGGTGTAGGCAGTGTTGATCCCTCGTGAATATTGCGCTGTGCTCAGAGGTTGGATCTTACTCACATGGCTAAAAACTGCAGACCTCTCTTGGTAGCTTCTGTAGTTCGCGCCACTTCTGTAGTCACCTTCACTGTCGGCCGTGTGCGGCGTGGCTGCCGTGGAACTTCACTAGCTCACCCAGGGCTCATGTTAGCTGTCTTTCCGGGCTGCCACCCCGGTCTCAATCTGCTTCTGAGCCTAGTTCGACCCCAATGGACCCTCTCTTCAGCTCAATGTGTCCTCGTACCCCCTCGGATCAAACAACACTCGGGTGTTCAGCCTTCCCACCTACGATCAGGTATGCGGCAGCTCCGGAGCGGAGCCCCGACCCTCTGGAGCCTCAATACCAGTAGAGACCGATGGAAAACTGCGCCCCACAGATAGGAGATGCGGCCGTGGCAAGTACTTAGCGCAGGGTCCCCTCTTCTGTCACAATCAGCTCTCTGAAGTCAGGGTAAGGCAATGTAGTATGCCCAAGTAGTATCCTCGGCAGTTAGGTAGAATGTTTAGGGTGGAGAGGCTACCTTAAATCAGAGTTTTAATGCTTAAAAGCCGGGAGCTCTGCTTCAACGTGTCTGCACAGTACGACGGTTAACTCCCCCCTAAATTAACTAAATTAGCAACAATTAAATAAATTAAATTAAATTTGCTAAAGTACAAAAAAAAAACACTAAATTACAGAAAATGATAAACAAATTACAAGATATTTAAACTAATTACACCTAATCTAATAGCCCTATCAAAATAAAAAAGCCCCCCCAAAATAAAAAACAAACCCTAGCCTAAACTAAACTACCAATAGCCCATAAAAGAGCCTTTTGCGGGGCATTGCCCCAAAGTAATCAGCTCTTTTACCTATAAAAAAAAAAAACAACCCCCCCAACAGTAAAACCCACCACCCACACAACCAACCCCACAAATAAAATACTATCTAAAAAACCTAAGCTCCCCATTGCCCTGAAAAGAGCATTTGAATGGGCATTGCCCTTAAGAGGGCAGTTAGCTCTTTTGCGGCCCAAAGTCCCTAACCTAAAAATAAAACCCACCCAATACACCCTTAAAAAACCTAACACTAACCCCCTGAAGATCGACTTACAGTTCTGAAGACCGGACATCCATCCTCAAGGAAGCGGCAGAAGTCTTCATCCAACCGGGTCGAAGTCCTCAACGAAGCCTGGAGAAGTCTTCATCCAAGCCGTCACTTAAAGGAACCTTCATTCGTCTTAAGTCGTCGGAAGAAGAGGATGCTCCGCGTCGGATGTCTTGAAGATGGAGCCGCTTCGTGTCGGATGGATGAAGATAGAAGATGCCGTCTGGATGAAGACTTCTGCCTGTCTGGACGACCACTTCACCCAGCTTGGATGAAGACTTCTCCCGGCTTCGTTGAGGACTTATATTTAAGTTAGGGGGTGTTAGGGTTAGACTTAGGTTTAGGGGTTAATACATTTAGTATAGTGGCGGCGACGCTGGGGGAGGCAGATTAGGGGTTAATAAATGTAGGTAGGTGGCGGCAATGTTAGGGATGGCAGACGGCGGTTTAGGGGTTAATATGTTTATTCTAGTGGCGGCGAAGTTGGGGGCGGCAGATTAGGGGTTAATAAGTGTAGGTAGGTTGCGGCGACATTGAGGGTGGCAGATTAGGGCTAATAAATATAATGTAGGTGTCGGCAATATTGGGGGCAGCAGATTAGGGGTTCATAAGTATAATGTAGGGGGCGGCGGTGTCCGGAGCGGCATATTAGGGGTTAATAAATATAATGCAGGTGTCGGCGATGTCGGGGGCGGCAGATTAGGGGTTAATAAGTATAAGATTAGGGGTGTTTAGACTTGGGGTTCATGTTAGGGTGTTAGGTGTAAACATAAATTTTATTTACCCATAGGAATCAATGGGGCTGCGTTACTCAGTTTTACACTGCTTTTTGGCAGGTGTTAGACTTTTTCTCAGCCGGCTCTCCCCGTTGATTCTTATGGGGAAATCGTGCACGAGCATGTACGACCAGCTCACCGCTTACTTAAGCAGCGCTGGTATTGGAGTGCGGTAAAGAGCAAAATTTTGCTCAACCCTCAGTTCTTGCCTAATAACCCCGGGTTTGTAAAAACCTGTAATACTAGCGCTGCAGGTAAGTGAGCGGTGAGAGAAAACTGCTCGTTAGCACTGCATAACCTCTAACGCAAAACTCGTAATCTAGCCGTTTGTTAGATGTGTTGTACAAGCGGTATACTTCTATGCTCTGCAATAAAATAGCGTTGTATCTTCTATGCTGTGTCCTGCATCTCATGACATGGTGTCAGAAGTACTTGCCTGCGCTTCTGTTTCCTGATTAATGACGATGTCGAAGTTTACCCCACCTGAGCCTTTTGATTTCTCTCAGCATGCAGCTTGGCCCACATTGCTTCCAAGCTGGACAAGGAGAGTGGTGAAGTACAAGTTAATTCTCTTTTATACTCTAGGGGGAAAGATATGGAGCCAGTGTTCAATGCCTTTACTTTCCAAAAAGGGGAAGAATTTGACTTTGAAATAGTTATGAACAAACTCAGTGCTCACTTTGTGCCCAAAAGAAATGTGATTCACGAGAGGGCCTGTTTTCACAAACGTGCTCAGCGTGTGAGAGAATCTGTGGAGTCATTTGTGCGCAGCCTGTATGAACTAGCTGAATTCTGTTGAGTTTGGTGTTGCTAAAGAGGAGCAAATCAGAGACAGAATAGTCATAGGAATTGCAGATGCTGAAGTCTCCCTGAAGCTACAGTTGGAGGCTGATTTAACATTGGATGGGGCTATTAGGATGGCCCGCCAGAGTGAACTGGTGAAAAAGCAAAGTGCTGATCTGAGGTCCGAGAGTATTGTGGATGAAGTGCAGCAGTTCAGGAGAGCTGCTAGTGAAAGGCACATTGTGAGCGGTAGACCAAGGGCAACAGATAGGCCCAGAAGCAGATGGGCGCAGCATGCTTGCTGCACGCGGTGTAACCGTACCCATGATCAGAGTGTCGTATGCCCTGCTAAAAACAAAAGATGTAGAAAATGTAACTGAATGGGCCATTTTGAAGTGGCATGTAAAACTGAATACATTAAGGAGATGCAGATGGATAGACGAGGAGGGTCAAAAAATGTCCCTTGTAGGGTCTGTTGTTGAACTGTCTGGTTCAGATGAAGATTGGCGGGTTACTCTTACTGTAATGGGAGCCAACGTGGCCTTTAAGATTGACACATGAGCAGACATCACTGTTATGTCCCTTGCAGCATTCAAAAAACTGCCTCGACAGCCTCAGCTGGCGAAAGTTACAACAAAACTTCATAGTCCTGGTGGCCGCATTGATTGTGAGGGGAAATTTCTTGCCAGCTGCGAGTACAAACAGAGGAAATTCACCATGTGGGTACATGTAATTAGAGGTCGTGTGTTAACAACCTATTGAGCAGAAAAGCAGCCTGTGGTTTGGGCCTGGTCGCCAGAGTGAATGAGATTTCAGAAGACATGTTTGGTAAATTGGGCCTACTGAATTGCAACCAAGTCCGAATATCACTTAAAGGTGATGCAGTACCATACAGCATTACCACTCCTCGTAGAATTCTGTTCCCGCTCATGCCTCAAGTGCAGAAGGAACTTCTGTGTATGAAGAATATGGGAGTTATTAAAGAGGTAAGAATATGGGAGTTATTAAAGAGGTTGTTGAAGCAACTGACTGGTGTGCCCCCATTGTGCCTGTTGCGAAGAAAAACACGAAGGTACGCATCTGCGTAGATATGAAAAGGCTGAATGAGGCGGTGAAAAGAGAGAGATATGTGCTGCTGACACTTGAAGACATAGCTCCGAAATTGGCTGGGGCGAAGTTCTTCTCTACACTGGATGCTTCCAGCGGCTTCTGGCAGATACTTCAAGATCCAAAGTGTCGTAAACTGACTACCTTCGTAGGTCGGTTTTGCTTCTGTAGACTCCCCTTCAGGATATCCTCTGCTCCTGAAATCTTTCAAAGAGAGATGAGTTCTCTCCTAAGGGACCACGAGGGCACGGCAGTCTACATGGACGACATTTTGTGTGTATGGGTCTACATTGGAAGAACATGATCAGCGATTGAGCTGTGTGCTGCAGACCATTAGAGAGTCTGGGCTGAAAATAAATAAGGAGATATGCCATTTTAGGAAGGCAGAGTTATGTTACTTTGGGCATATTATCAATGGGGATGACATCAAGCCGGACCCTGATAAAATCCTTGCTATTGAACAGATGAAAAGTCCTTCTGATGTACATGAGCTGAGACAAATATTGGGCCTTGTGATTTATGTGGGCAGGTTCCTTCCAGATTATCCACAATACTACACCCTATCACAGAGTTGTTAAAGAAAGATGTTGCCTGGGTCTATGGACCTTCACAGGAAGAATCTTTTGTGCAGGTCAAGTCCCTCCTGGGGTCTGCCCCAGTGTTGGGGTTCTACGACCCTTCTAAAAAGACTGTGGTTAGTGCTGATGCGAGCAGTTATGGGTTAGGGGCCGCCCTCCTGCAGTTGAATGAGAACAAACTATATCCCATCGCCTACTGTTCCCGTACACTGACGGCTGCTGAGTCGAAATACTCCCAAATTGAGAAAGAGTGCCTGGCTGCAGTTTGGGCCTGTGAGTGCTTCCAGCGTTACCTAGTGGGTTTAGAGAAATTTAGTCTGGAGACTGAACATAAACTGCTAGTCCCTCTAATCAACTCCTATGATATTGACAAAATACCCCTAAGATGCCAGAGACTTCTGATGAGGCTGCTCAGGTTCAACGTTCAGGCAGTGCATGTGCCGGGGAAACAACTGGTTGTGGCAGATACACTTTCCAGGTTTCCGCTGGCTGCTGCTGAAGAATCTTCAGTGGAATCAGATGTGAAAATGTATGTAGATTCAGTTCTGGCATCCAAATCCATTTTGTCAGGGAAGCTAGAGGAAATAAGAAAGGAGACATATTTAGATACTGACCTTCAAGAAGTTATTAAGTACATAAAAGAAGGTTGGCCCGAGAGCCGGGCAGCCTGGATGTCTTTAAGTTCTTACCAGTCAGAAAGGTCGCAGCTCACGTAGCTGGATGGCATTACAAAGTGCAGAGAAAGGGTAGCTACGGCAGTATGGTGGCCTGGGATCAGTTCCGACATCGCAAACCATGTGTCAAAATGTTCCTTTTGCCGGGAATGCCGGCCTACTCAAAGAAGGGAGCCGCTGACTACTATTACAGGTACACCCTTGAATGAGATCACAAGTCAAGCCTTTATCACTCATCTCAAGAGCTTGTTAGCCCGGTGGGGCATACCAATCGAATTAGTGAGTGATAACGGAATGCAGTTTGCTTCCATAGAGTTCAGTTTTTTCAGCAGTGAATATGATTTTGTCCATTCTACGTTGAGTACACATTACCTGAAGGCCAATGGAATGGCTGAAAGGGCAGTTCAAACAACGAAGATCATTTTGAAGCAATCTAAACCGTACCTAGCCCTCTTGGCCTATAGGGCAACTCCCATTCAAGCCACGGGTTTTAGCCCGGCACAGCTGATGCTAGGACGTCAGATTCGCACCACTTTACCCTCTGTGGGTGTCTTCCAGCCAACTATCTCTGTTCCTCGGGACGAGATCCTTAGGATAGATGAAGAGGCTAAAAGGGGCTATCGATTCTTCTACGACAGGAAACACTCTGTGAGGCCCTTGCAGGAGCTGAATGTGGGGCAAAGTTTCAGAGTTAAACTGGATGATGAGAAGAAATGGAAGATGCCTGCTACGGGTATTGGACACTCTCCAGAACCAAGGTCTTATGTAGTCCTTACTGATGGAGGGACAGTCACACGTTGAAATCAAAAACATCTTCAGCCAGTACCTGAGAGTGTGGGACTGGATGCCTCAGTACCACTGCCGGTGGGATCCTCTGTTTCAAGAGGGGTGCCTTCCCCTCAGCAAGATCACAGCAGGGATAGGTCTTTGCCTCCAGCAGACTCTCAATCACCTTCTTCTGTATCAGAGGACAGTTCATGTAAAATGACATCAAGTGGAAGGGTGGTGAAACTTCCAGCCCGATATCGGGATTAGCATTAGTTAGAACAGTGACCGGAAGTATTGTCAGAATAATCCCATGGTCTCTGTGGACTAGGGTAGTCTACCCCGATGTTCAAGTCAGGATTGTATTTCATGTTGTTTATGCATATCTGTATTAAAAAAAAAAGCAAAACATATGTATGCTTTGTCCTTTGAAAAGGGGGAAGATGTGATGAGAGTGGGAAGTGACGTCACCGGATGGGGGCGTGGTTTAGGGCATTGATTGTCTATGTCGCAGTTACCAAGTTAGATGTGTTGTACAAGTGGTATACTTCTATGCTCTGCAATAAAATAGCGTTGTATCTTCTATGATGTGTCCTGCATCTCATGACAGAAATTACTGTTTTTCAGCAGCATATGCACATATGCTGTAAGTGCCCTTAGTACCAGCATGCAAACAGCACACCTTCAGAGAGAGTCATCAGTGGCTTGTATGGCACAAATTAATTCTTCACAGATACAATACGCAACACCACCAGATCATGGTGTTTTAACCCTTATCCTCTAGTCACACGTAGCATATGTGCGTATGGAACTGAAACAGTAATAACCTTTTCTAGAAGCATTTTTACTAATGGAAGTATATTGCAAAAATGTTAATATTTCAAATTGAAAGGCATTCATGCACATTTAAATTTTGACCTTGTTTCTATCCCTTTAAGAACTAGTTATGATGTTTCTTCATCATATGACATCTGTTATGAAATAAAAATAATTTAATATGAGTTAAACACAATTACTACAATTTACAGTCATGGGGGAATACGTATTTACGTGGTTACTGTACAGAAGTTGGTGAGATTCAAGAACTTCACGTGAATCAGGGGTTGGTTATTAGACAGATTTTAGAAGCATTTATTAATATTAATAGACACAAAATGTCTTCTCTTTATTTCAGTCACAGTAGGGACATTTTAGCATAAAACTCAATGGGGATATCTGTCTGTGATCTGACAGATCATTATGTTTACCACACTACAAATAGGAGTTGTATGAAATGTAACTAACTGCTGGTATACAGGTTATAGTAATCTGACACAGGATACAAACATAACACACTGTAACTGATTGGAACAGAAGATTCTAGTGCTCTCTAGAAAGAGATTTTAGTTTAGTTTATCATTTTGTAAAAGTAGATAGATAGATAGATAGATAGATAGATAGATAGATAGATAGATAGATAGATAGATATAGATAGATAGAGACAGGCAGACAGACAGACATACAGATAAATAGATAGATAGATGATAGCTAGATCTTGATGAATGATAAATAGACAGAGACAAACGATAGCTAGATGAATGATAGATGATAGATAGAGACAGACAGATGATAGATAGATGATATATAGATGATAGATAGATGATAGAGACAGACAGATGATAGATAGCTAGATGAATGATAGATAGATGATAGATAGAGACAGACAGATGATAGATAGATGATAGAGACAGACAGATGATAGCTAGCTAGATGAATGATAGATAGATGATAGATAGAAGATAGATAGAAGATAGAGACAGACAGATAGATATATAGAAAGATAGATAGAGACAGGCAGACAGACGATAAAGATGATCGATGAATGATAGATAGATGATAGAGACAGACAGACAGATGATAGCTAGCTAGATGAATAATGGATAGATAGATGACAGAAACAGACAGATAGATGAAAGATTATAGATAGCTTGATGAATGATAGATACAGATAGATATAGATGATAGATAGATAGATGATAGAGACAGACAGATGATAGATAGCTAGATGAATAATGGATAGATAGATGACAGAAACAGACAGATAGATAGATGAAAGATTATAGATAGCTAGATGAATGATAGATACAGATAGATATAGATGATAGATAGAAAGATAGATAGATAGACAGACATACAGACAGGCAGACAGATAAGATAGAGAGACAGTTAGATAGATAGATAGATAGATAGATAGATATTATAGAGACAGACAGACAGACAGACAGATAAGATAGAGAGACAGATGGATGATGATAGAGATCCTATTAATCAGTATTATCTGCTTGTATGTAAAGCAGACACAACACTGCAGCAGCAATGCCAATAAGTGAATAAAATAAAACATTGTTAAAACAAAATACAATAAATAAAACATACAACACTGTTTCGCTAGAGAATGGTCTGTATGTGGTGTGTGCAGCCTTATACCACTCATATATTATTAGTCAGAAATATAGGATTATTACTGTTGTGTGTACATAACAAATGCACGTGTCAGCTATGGGACATGCACGCGTGCGCGCGCACACTGGGGGTCAGTGCAGCAGCCTCTAAGATCTCTCTCACTGACCCTGTTGTGTGTACATACATAACAAATGCACGTGTCAGCTATGGGACATGCACGCGTGCGCGCGCACACTGGGGTCAGTCACTGCAGTAGATCTCAGATCTCTCTCACTGACTCTGGAAGCTTCGCTTTCTCGCTGCTTCCAGAACTGGAGGAGTGGATGCTTCTAGAAACCGGCTGGTGCTTTATATAGTGAGCAGCTGGGGGTCTCCGGGTAAACACTCGAGGAGAGCAGCAGAGTCACAGCTCGTGAGGAGCCAACAGGATCACAGCAGCGGAGCTCAACAGCAGTGGGATAATACACAGCACAGACCTAGTGCAAGTGGCACAAGAGATACACGGTGAGTGGGATAATACACAGCACAGACCTAGTGCAAGTGGCACAAGAGATACACGGTGAGTGGGATAATACACAGCACAGACCTAGTGCAAGTGGCACAAGAGATACACGGTGAGTGGGATAATACACAGCACAGACTTGGTGCAAGTGGCACAAGAGATACACGGTGAGTGGGATAATACACAGCACAGACTTAGTGCAAGTGGCACAAGAGATACACGGTGAGTGGGATAATACACAGCACAGACTTAGTGCAAGTGGCACAAGAGATACACGGTGAGTGGGATAATACACAGCACAGACCTAGTGCAAGTGGCACAAGAGATACACGGTGAGTGGGATAATACACAGCACAGACCTAGTGCAAGTGGCACAAGAGATACACGGTGAGTGGGATAATACACAGCACAGACCTAGTGCAAGTGGCACAAGAGATACACGGTGAGTGGGATAATACACAGCACAGACCTAGTGCAAGTGGCACAAGAGATACATGGTGAGTGGGATAATACACAGCACAGACCTAGTGCAAGTGGCACAAGAGATACACGGTGAGTGGGATAATACACAGCACAGACCTAGTGCAAGTGGCACAAGAGATACACGGTGAGTGGGATAATACACAGCACAGACTTAGTGCAAGTGGCACAAGAGATACACGGTGAGTGGGATAATACACAGCACAGACTTAGTGCAAGTGGCACAAGAGATACACGGTGAGTGGGATAATACACAGCACAGACCTAGTGCAAGTGGCACAAGAGATACACGGTGAGTGGGATAATACACAGCACAGACCTAGTGCAAGTGGCACAAGAGATACACGGTGAGTGGGATAATACACAGCACAGACCTAGTGCAAGTGGCACAAGAGATACACGGTGAGTGGGATAATACACAGCACAGACTTAGTGCAAGTGGCACAAGAGATACACGGTGAGTGGGATAATACACAGCACAGACCTAGTGCAAGTGGCACAAGTGATACACGGTGAGTGGGATAATACACAGCACAGACTTAGTGCAAGTGGCACAAGAGATACACGGTGAGTGGGATAATACACAGCACAGACCTAGTGCAAGTGGCACAAGTGATACACGGTGAGTGGGATAATACACAGCACAGACTTAGTGCAAGTGGCACAAGAGATACACGGTGAGTGGGATAATACACAGCACAGACCTAGTGCAAGTGGCACAAGAGATGCACGGTGAGTGGGATAATACACAGCACAGACTTAGTGCAAGTGGCACAAGAGATACACGGTGAGTGGGATAATACACAGCACAGACCTAGTGCAAGTGGCACAAGAGATACACGGTGAGTGGGATAATACACAGCACAGACCTAGTGCAAGTGGCACAAGAGATACACGGTGAGTGGGATAATACACAGCACAGACTTAGTGCAAGTGGCACAAGAGATACACGGTGAGTGGGATAATACACAGCACAGACTTAGTGCAAGTGGCACAAGAGATACACGGTGAGTGGGATAATACACAGCACAGACTTAGTGCAAGTGGCACAAGTGATACACGGTGAGTGGGATAATACACAGCACAGACCTAGTGCAAGTGGCACAAGAGATACACGGTGAGTGGGATAATACACAGCACAGACCTAGTGCAAGTGGCACAAGAGATACACGGCGAGTGGGATAATACACAGCACAGACCTAGTGCAAGTGGCACAAGAGATACACGGCGAGTGGGATAATACACAGCACAGACCTAGTGCAAGTGGCACAAGAGATACACGGCGAGTGGGATAATACACAGCACAGACCTAGTGCAAGTGGCACAAGAGATACACGGTGAGTGGGATACTACACAGCACAGACTTGGTGCAAGTGGCACAAGAGATACACGGCGAGTGGGATAATACACAGCACAGACTTAGTGCAAGTGGCACAAGAGATACACGGCGAGTGGGATAATACACAGCACAGACTTGGTGCAAGTGGCACAAGAGATACACGGCGAGTGGGATAATACACAGCACAGACTTGGTGCAAGTGGCACAAGAGATACACGGCGAGTGGGATAATACACAGCACAGACTTGGTGCAAGTGGCACAAGAGATACACGGTGAGTGGGATAATACACAGCACAGACTTGGTGCAAGTGGCACAAGAGATACACGGTGAGTGGGATAATACACAGCACAGACTTGGTGCAAGTGGCACAAGAGATACACGGTGAGTGGGATAATACACAGCACAGACTTGGTGCAAGTGGCACAAGAGATACACGGTGAGTGGGATAATACACAGCACAGACTTGGTGCAAGTGTCACAAGAGATACACGGTGAGTGGGATAATACACAGCACAGACTTGGTGCAAGTGGCACAAGAGATACACGGTGAGTGGGATAATACACAGCACAGACTTGGTGCAAGTGGCACAAGAGATACACGGTGAGTGGGATAATACACAGCACAGACTTGGTGCAAGTGGCACAAGAGATACACGGTGAGTGGGATAATACACAGCACAGACTTGGTGCAAGTGGCACAAGAGATACACGGTGAGTGGGATAATACACAGCACAGACTTGGTGCAAGTGGCACAAGAGATACACGGTGAGTGGGATAATACACAGCACAGACTTGGTGCAAGTGGCACAAGAGATACACGGTGAGTGGGATAATACACAGCACAGACTTAGTGCAAGTGGCACAAGAGATACACGGTGAGTGGGTGCACAGCTATCGTGGAAGAGTCACAGCGAGTGGATAGTACAGTGACACAGGGAACATGGTGACCATATTGCCGCTTTAAAAAGGGACACATATGTCAAATACATATGTCAGGGCTGTTTAAATAAATGTTTTGTATAAGAACCCTGCCGTATGTATTCTTCATATGTCCCTTTTTAAAGCGGCAATATGGTCACCCCCTAGCCTGTATCATGGGGGTTCCCTTGCTGTTAGTGATGCAGCCCAGACTTTATAGCCATTAGAATTTAGTTCTGTCATTATATTCCAGTGTTCATCTTTTTTTGTGTGTGGATAGTAGTTGTTTTTGGCCTTTAAAGTGACATTGAAATGAAAATGAAAAATAAAGCATGCAATTTTTAATCTATTTTGTAGTTTACTTCTATTATCAAAGTTACTTCGTTCATCTTGGTATCCTTTGTTGAAAAGCATACCTAGGTAGGCCCAGGAGGAACAATAGATTAGTAGGAGCTATCTGGTGATTGGTGGCCTGCACATCTACTCCTTCAACTAATGATATCAATAAACTGAGGCAAATTTAATAATAGAAGTAAATTGGAAAGTGTATACTCTACCTAAACCATGAAAGAAACATTCGGATTTCATGTCACTTTAATAGTCTGTATCAAGGTGGTGATGTTAGCTTGTAATTCAGGAGAGGGGACATGGCCTACATGCAGTAATGCTCATCTTTGTATGATGCATACAGTGAATATTACATTAAAAACAGATTGTAATCCTTTATATATACAGTATATATATATTTCATGAGCAAGGGTCAACAAATTAACTGTGATCAGCTTGGTATAGCAGTGCAAGTCTTCAGTTTATGTATCAGCTTTTATATATCCATGTTGAAGAACTGGGTCTGTAAATTGTTATTTTCCTCCCCAGATGTTTTGGAACTACATTTCCCATGATGCTCAGATAGCCTAAAGAGTGTCTCAGCATTGTGGGAGATGTAGTTCCAAAACATCTGGGAGCCGAAGGTTGCTGACCCCAGCGTCTAGGGTGTATATATCATCTTGTAGCTTTACTGTCCACAATATATGTATTCCCAACCTGTTTCCATATTCCTCTTTAGATGCCGGAAGACAATGGAAACACTCAACGAATGGAGGAAGAAGTGGAGACTTTTGCTTTTCAAGCTGAGATAGCTCAGCTGATGTCCCTAATCATAAACACATTTTATTCTAACAAGGAGATCTTCCTTAGGGAGCTGATTTCCAACTCATCAGATGTAAGTTTGTTTCTTTAAAACTTTTTTTTTTTTATATTGTTTTCAAGAATATATGAAAAGCAGTAAATCTGTTGGGTTTTATGACTTTCTAAAGCATATTTAGTGCAATTTTGTCCTGTAATGTATTAATTATTTCAGTTAATTCAGTGTTTACCGAACCCAGTCCCCAGGACCCTTAACAGGCCACAAATTCGTTATATATTTACTAGAGCACAAGTAAAATAATTATCTTGCCCATACCATAAGCTGATTATTTTACCTGTTAAGGGTTCTGAGGACTGGGTTAGGGAAACGCTGAGTTAATTGGTATAGCTATAATAATACAATGATATTTAATATGGTCTTCACTAAATACAATCTGGACTGATTTATAGACAGGAAGATCTTGTTCCTTTGAAATCTGCTCGATAGCTCAGGTCTGGATAAACTGATTAATTTCAGCTTGCTTGGCTTTGCTGCAACACAAGCGGACAGCTCCACCTACTGGCTATTTTAATAAATGTACTGCTTCTCAATGCTTTTCAATAGCAGTCACATGACTGAAAAAAAGGTTGTTATTTGAAACGGTGTAAATTGAACCATTGTAAAATGAGGGCCACCTGTACATAACTTTTTTATTATTATACTTTATTTATATGGGTACAATTGATATATGCAAAACAATGATACTTATAAGAGAAACTTTGAAAAAGCGCCAACCGGCGTGAAACGCGTCAGAGACGTCATTACCTCCCTCCCTGTCTTCTATACTGTGAGTGACTGCGTGTACCGCAGCTCCTGTGTGAACTTTTTAACTATAACTTTCAATATATATTTTATGTGCATCTTATCACAGTGCAGTGTGCATAGTGTCTATACCTAATAATAACTACTTAGTTTGGAAATGTTTGCTCTAGTTTATGAGCTTTAAACCTCTCGTTTTCTCTGGGACTCCGGAATCCTCTTCGTTATATAGTATCAGCAGCTCTGTGTGTGCTGATTTTAAGCCATGTGGACGACGGCTTTTGGTCTCCCAGGATTAGAGTGTTTCTCCATCCGTATAACCTTACTATCTCTGTCTATTTATACTTATAAGAGATAAGACAAAATTTGACAAATCCATGAGGAATTTAGGGCCCTACTTCTGTGGGAATTTACAATCTAGAAGGGAATGTATTTAGTATTTAATGTCTCTTTAAAGGGATATGAAACCCAACATTTTTCTTTCATGATTCAGATAGAGCAGGAAATGTTAAAGTGAATGTAAATTTTGATGCTAAAGTACCGGGTTTTTAAAAATTTGATTAAAAACAGGGGCACTTTAATTCATCAAAATTTACATTTCACTCGTTGTGAAAAAATACTTACCTTTTAAACTTGACAGCCGCTCCAGCTTCCCCCGGTCGTCACAAGCCATTTCTGAAGTCAGAAATGATGGATCGATCATCCTCCAATCATGGCTTCTCCCCTGGGAGAATCAGTGTCTGATTCAGCGCCGTGATTGGAGGAAGCCGGATTCCTCATTTTAGACCCAGGAAGAGGCTTTGCGACGGGCGGAGGAAGCTGGAGCGGCTGTCAATATTAAAAGGTAAGTGTTTTTTCACAACACGAGTGAAATGTAAATTTTGATGAATTTGATAATGGCAGCACCCGTGATTAGCAGGAGGTGCATGAGATGTGTTTAGTATCTCTTTTAAATATTGAATTTAAATGTAAAATCAGTGACTCCTAATAAAATGTAGTAAATTTTGTCCTTTTCAATCTGTGACTAAATGTTAAAGGAATAGTCTAGTCAAAATTAAACTCATAATTCAGATAGAGCAGCAACTTTCTAATTTACTTTTATTATTTTGTCTTCTTTCTCTTGGTAGCTATATTTGAAAAAAGCTGGAATGTAAGCTTAGGAGCCAGACCATTTTTGGTTCAGAACACTGGGTAGCGCTTGCTGATTGGTGGCTATATTTAGACACCAATCGGCAAGTACTACCCAGGTGCTGAACCAAAAATGGGCTGGCTCCTAGCTTTTTCAAATACAGATACCAAGAGAACGGAGACAATTTAAAAATAGGTGTAAATTAGAAAGTTGATTAAACTTGCATGCTCTATCTGAATCATGAAAGTTTAATTTTGACTAGACTATCCCTTTAAGATAATAATACAGCATTGAATGAGCTATATATAGACCCTGAGTAAGGAAAATGTGTACTGAACATAGAATTTGTGCTTTTAGCCCTATTGGGTTGTTCTACACTGAACACTATTGATAGTTGTGAAAAATATGAATACTATTAAAGGGACAGTCTACACCAGAATTGTTATTGTTTTAAAAGATAGATAATCCCTTTATTACCCATTTCCCAGTTTTGCATTACCAACACAGTTATAATAATATACTTTTAACCTCTGTGATTATCTTGTATCTAAGCCTCTGCAAACTGCCCCTTTTTTCAGTTCTTTTGACAGACTTGCAGTCTTGCCAATCAGTGCCTGCTCGCAGATAACTTCTCGTGCACGAGCACAGTGTTATCTATATGAAATACGTGAACTAACACCCTCTAGTGGTGAAAAACTGTTAAAATGCAATCTGAAAGAGGTGGGCTTCAAGGTCTAAGAAATTAGCATATGAACCTCCTAGGTTAAGCTTTCAACTAAGAATACCAAGAGAACAAAGCAAAATTGGTGATAAAAGTAAATTGGAAAATTGTTTTAAAATTACATGCTCTATCTGAATCATGAAAGTTTATTTTGGCCTAGACTGTCCTTTTAAGATAAATAATATATTTATTATTTTTTTAAATACACTGCAGCTCAAATTTTTCATTTTTTTTTAATGAAAACCTTAAAAATAATTTCTTATTCAACATATAACTGTTTTTATGTGAAAATTTATGTAGCATTATATATTTTATATATGAATTCAGGCTCTGGACAAAATCAGATATGAGAGTTTGACTGACCCAAGCAAGCTGGATTCTGGAAAGGAATTAAACATTGATCTGATTCCAAACAAACTAGAGCGTACTCTCACTTTAATAGACACTGGTATTGGTATGACCAAAGCTGATCTCATTAACAATCTGGGTACTATCGCCAAGTCTGGAACAAAGGCATTTATGGAGGCTCTGCAGGCTGGAGCTGATATATCCATGATTGGCCAGTTTGGTGTTGGTTTCTACTCTGCGTACCTTGTTGCCGAGAAGGTCACAGTGATCACCAAACACAATGATGATGAGCAGTATGTCTGGGAGTCTTCTGCAGGTGGATCATTCACAGTTAGAGTCGATAATGGTAAGTATAATATCTTATAGGAAAATACATTATTGTATTTGACTGTTTTTAGCATTAGAACAGACTAAAAAAACTAAAAACTTTATTTAGTAATCTAAAAACTTTATTTAGTAGTCTAAAAAAACTTTATTTAGCAATCTAAAATCTTTATTTAGTAGTCTAAAAAAACTTTATTTAGCAATCTAAAAACTTTATTTAGTAGTCTAAAAAAACTTTATTTAGCAATCTAAAAGCTTTATTTAGTAGTCTAAAAAACTTTATTTAGCAATCTAAAAGCTTTATTTAGTAGTCTAAAAGCTTTATTTAGTAGTCTAAAAAAACTTTATTTAGCAATCTAAAAACTTTATTTAGTAGTCTAAAAAAACTTTATTTAGCAATCTAAAAGCTTTATTTAGTAGTCTAAAAAAACTTTATTTAGTAATCTAAAAGCTTTATTTAGTAGTCTAAAAAACTTTATTTAGCAATCTAAAAACTTTATTTAGTAGTCTAAAAAAACTTTATTTAGCAATCTAAAAGCTTTATTTAGTAGTCTAAAAAAACTTTATTTAGCAATCTAAAAACTTTATTTAGTAGTCTAAAAAAACTTTATTTAGCAATCTAAAAACTTTATTTAGTAGTCTAAAAAAACTATTTAGCAATCTAAAAACTTTATTTAGTAGTCTAAAAAAACTTTATTTAGCAATCTAAAAACTTTATTTAGTAGTCTAAAAAAACTATTTAGCAATCTAAAAACTTTATTTAGTAGTCTAAAAAAATTATTTAGCAATCTAAAAAAACTTTATTTAGTAGTCTAAAAAAAACTTTATTTAGCAATCTAAAAGCTTTATTTAGTAGTCTAAAAAAACTTTATTTAGCAGTTTTTGTCTGCTGTGTAATTAATAATTTTGATTATATATTTTTTTATGATTATTTTAACATTTTCAAAAACATTTATTAAAAAAAATAATCTACATCAGCAGCGTTTGACAGTAAGGATTGAATACAGATTAGAAAGTTAAGATTTGCTATAAAAAAGGCATTATTAAAGCGATATGAAACCCACAGATTTTCTTTTTGTGATTCAGGCAGAGCATACTATTTTTAAAAAGTTTCCAATTAACTTCTATTATCAAATTTGCTTTGTTCCCATGTTAGTCTGTGTTAAGCACTACATTTCAGGAAATAGTGCTGCAATCTAGTGCGCTTGCTAAACTGCTGCCATATAGTTCTCCAGAAATGGGCCATGTCCTAAGCTTTCGCCCTGTTTTTCAACAAAAGATACCAAGAGAATGAAGAAAAATTGATAATAGAAGTCAATTAGAATGTTGTTCATAATCGCATGCTCTATTCAAATCATAAAAGAAAAAATTGGGGTTGCATTTCCATTCAAGATATTGTCTGGGGAAGATAGCTAGCAAGATTCTGATCACTTAGCATTGTATGCTTCTGATTGGTGCGTGCACAGGTGCTTGTGTTTCAGTCAGAGTGTATGCACCAATTTAAGGTTCCTTACGCACCCACATTGGTACTGTGGGCGTGTAAACTTTGCTAAGCATCCCTTTTAACAGACAGTATGCTGCAAAAAGTTGCAAAAAATAGATATTCTGTAATGGTCTTTTTTCCTGATTGAGACAGAGCATGTGATTTTTAACAACTTTGCAATTTACTTATATAATCTAATTTGTTTTGTTCTCTTGATATATTTTGTTGAAAAATATACATAGGTAGACTCAGGAGCTGCTGATTGGTGACTGCACATATATGCAACATCTATTGACTCACCCAGTGCACCCAGCTAGCACCCAGTAGTGCATTTCTACTTCTTCCACAAAGGATACCAAAATAATGAAGCAAATTATATAATAGAAGTAAAATGGAAGGTTGCTTAAAATTGTATTCTCTATTTGAATCAAATACATTTTTTGTGTGTTCCATATCCCTTTAAAGGGACATTAAACACTAAATACATGCTAGATAGAATGATGCATTCCAAGAAAAGATTAGTCCATGACTAATATGTAGATGTATTTTTTAAAGTTTCATTAGTTGTTTAAAAAGTGACAAAATAAGTGTAAAGTTTTAGTGTCTATAAAACCCTGGGAGCTGCCATGTTGAAAAATGCGTTACCTTCTCTGCTGTGGCCAATTAGGGACAGTTATACATAGGTCATTAGAGTGTGCAGCCAATGGATGTGCTGGATTTAACAGTGTTCTGCACTTCCATTTCTAAAAGGAACTGAAAAGCTCACAATTTCAGAATGGAATTACAGGCAAAGAGGACAAAATAAATAATGAAAGTATATTGCAGAGTTGTTTTATATAAACAATTTATAATTTTATATTACCATCTCAAAGTGTTTAATGTCCCTTTAAAGCTGGACCTGACAAACATTAAAAAAATAACTATAGATAACTTTCATATTTATATTTTTTTCTTTTTATTTCAAGTTAAAAAAAAATATCATGTAATCTTTTTTTAATGTTAATTTAAAATAGTTCCATATTTAATCTAACTACCTTTTGTCAACAGGGGAACCTTTATCTCGTGGAACTAAGGTTGTCTTGCACCTAAAAGAAGATCAAACAGAGTACTTGGAGGAACGTAGAATAAAAGAAATTATAAAGAAACACTCACAGTTCATTGGTTATCCTATTACTTTGTATGTAAGTAAGGCGTTGCATCTGCAGACTGGTTATTTTTATGATTTATTGATAGCAGTGGTGTTTGTAACAAAATATAACATTGTTACAAGCCTTGATGCAAACACTACTGCACTATATTGCTCAGGACACATGCACACATGTAATCTTACCTAGGTATGCCGTCATGCAAGGGAGCTAAGTTTCAACAAAGGATAACTAAGGGAAAAGGTAAAACAAACAATTGTATATTCTGTCTCAATTGTCACACTTAAAGGGACAGTATACATCAATTTTCATATTACTGCAAGGGGCTTGGTAAACAAAAATAGCAGAAACTCCCCACCTCCCCCCCTTCCCTGCAGATAATATAAACAGGAGTCAGTTAACGCGTGTATATATACAGCTAGCACTGGGGGCTTAGTTAGGAGTCTGAAAATCATTGCAATGTTCTTAAAAAATAAGCAAAACTATACATTATTCTAAAAACACTCCCAGATGGGCTATATAAATGGATAATTTACAAAACATTTATGCAAAGAAAAATCTAGTGTACAATGTCCCTTTAATTATTTTGACTTCAGAGTTCTTTAAGGAAATTTTTTTTTCAAAGTACAGGTACAAAGTAATTTTAATAACAGTGATGAACCTGTTTGCCAGGACGTATCATTCATTTTAATATGTATATTTATAGAAATCTAAATGAACATTATATCCAGCCTAGTTTACAAAACAAATATCAGAATTACTAATGAAAATATTCTTAATCCTATTACTATTTCTTTTTATATGTACAGTAAGCGTAACTTTTGCTTCTGCTTTGTTCTTTTGGTTTCCTTTGTTGATAAGAATATCTAGGCAGTACCAGGAGCAGCAATGCACTACTGTAAGCTAGCTGGTGATTGGTGGCTGAATATATATGCCTCCTGTCGTTGGCTCACCACAATATTCAGCTAGCTCCCAGTAGGGAATCGCTGCTTCTGAACCTGTATAGGTTTATTCTTCAACAAAGAATAACAAGAAAACAAAGCAGATTCAGTAATAAAGGTCAATTGGGAAATTGTTTAAAATTGCATTCTATATATGAATTATGAATGTTTAATTTTAACTTTACTGTCTCATTAATATTTCTTAGACAGAATATTAGGGTTTGCGTTTTTATTCAGAGAGGGGGTGCACTATAAAAAAATAAAATAAAATTAAAAATGTAGCTTAAAAATAATTAGAAATTGTAAATTTACCATATTATTCAAATGTATTTTCATGTACAGGTTGAAAAGCAGCGTGAAAAGGAAATTAGTGATGACGAAGCCGAAGAAATAACTGAGGTCAAGGAAGAGGAAAACAAAGAAAAGGGTGAAGAAAAACCTGAAATTGAGGATGTGGGCTCTGATGAGGAAGCAGATGACAAGAAAGGTGACAGGAAGAAGAAAAAGAAAATTAAGGAAAAATACATTGACCGCGAGGAGCTGAACAAGACTAAGCCAATCTGGACGAGGAACCCTGATGACATCACAAATGAGGAATATGGAGAGTTTTACAAGAGTCTGACCAATGACTGGGAGGATCACTTGGCTGTTAAAGTAAGTGAATATAGAATGATGTGTGACAAATTAGTGCAAATAATATATATTATAGGTAAATTATAAATGGGGCCCTATCACCAGAATGTCTGCAGTATTCACATGGAAGATTGTGAACAACTAAGCAGTTTAAGGTCGAATTATTGATTCACCACAATGTATTTATCTGTGCGAATTTAAATAATCGCACCGTGTAAAAACAATGTTCCGCTTTTGAAAATTTATTCTGTAGATCTTTAAAGGGACATGGAACCCAATTTTTTTTTCTTTCATTATTCAGACTGAGCATGCAATTTTAAACAACTTTCTAATTTTACTTCTATTATCAAATTTTCTTCATTCTCTTGGTATCTTTTGTCTAAAAGCAGAGACGTAGGATCATGGCAGCAATTTTACAATAATGTTCTACATTTGCAAGAGCACTAGATGATAGCACTATTTCCTTCCATGTAGTACCCCAAACACCTACAACCTCTTCAACAAAGCAAATTTGATGATAGAATACATTTTTTGAAAATGAATAAAGTGTTAAAGGGTTTTGTGTCCCTTTAACAATATACAGCATTAGCAGTTTCTTTATCAAATGCCTTGATGTACCTTTAAGAATAGGACTTTTAGCAAATGTTGCATTATCATGCAGTTCAGGGACATACCTTGAAATAACAAACAAACTTTTTTTTTTTTTTAATTTGATGCAACCATTTTTCTTCCCATTTTTACAGCATTTCTCTGTAGAAGGTCAGTTGGAATTTAGAGCTCTTATGTTTGCTCCAAGACGAGCAGCTTTTGATCTGTTTGAGAACAGGAAGAAGAAAAACAATATTAAGTTGTACGTGCGCAGAGTGTTTATCATGGACAACTGCGAAGAGCTCATCCCTGAGTATTTGAGTAAGTAATTGATGACATTAATATCAAGCTAAATCGTTTAGGAATAGTTCTGTTCTCTCAACAAATCCTGCAATGTATTGTAGCACAATGAGGGAATAAAAGCTTATTTCTTTATTATTTATTATAACTTTTTTTCCACAAATATGATAAAATATATTTTAAGTGCTGGGTGTATTTAAAGGGGTTTATTTGTCTAATAAGTAGAATGCTCCATTGTGTTACAGTATTTTATTATTTCACTGTTGATTGCATACAACTACAGGTATACCCTGCTCATACAGCGGGTTAGGGACCGGAGCCCCGCTGTAAAGTGAAAACCGCCTTAAAGTGAAACAAGGCAGTATTAGCTTTCTTTTCACTTGCCAGTGTGTTTTAAAAACTTGAAAAAGTGTTTGAACTAACATATATTAGGGGTGCAATAGTGCTACGTTTTCTTTAACATTAGCACAGCAAGTATTCAATTAGTATTCAATAAATACTGTACCTGTAAAAAAGTGACAATCACTGTAGTACAATTTGCCAGACTATAGCACTGAGACACAGATTGCACTGTATTGCTATAAACAGAGTGAACTAAGCATAACAAAATGGTGCCAGACACTTTTCTTGCAATATCACAATGATTACAACACTGTTTCAAAATCCTTGAAGGTTGAACTTCAGCTCCACAGAGCGCTGTAAAGTGAAGCGCTGTAAAGTGAGGTATACCTGTATATGTTAACCCCTGCAAGGGAGCTCTAAAGCAGCAATGCATTACTGGGAGCTAGCTGAACACATCTGGTGAGCCAATGACAAGAGGCATATCTCTGTAGCCACTAATTACTAATTAGCTCCCAGCAGTGCATTGCTGCAACTGAATCTACCTAGGTATGCTTTTCATTAAATGATTCCAAGAGTACAAAGTAAATTTGTTGATATAAAATGTAATAGTTTTTAAATTAACTATTTTTTTTTTTATTATAATGAATAAATTACCAAAGTTTTATATTATGAAGTCCATTTGAAAATCTAATTCACTAAGCAAATTGCAACGTAACTACCTGTTTCTAACCCGATTAAAAAATAAATAAATCTTTACATCACCTTTCTTTCATGTAATTAGCAAGAGTCCATGAGCTAGTGACGTATGGGATATACATTCCTACCAGGAGGGGCAAAGTTTCCCAAACCTCAAAATGCCTATAAATACACCCCTCACCACACCCACAAATCAGTTTTACAAACTTTGCCTCCTATGGAGGTGGTGAAGTAAGATTGTGCTAGATTCTTCGTTGATATGCGCTCCGCAGCAGGTTGGAGCCCGGTTTTCCTCTCAGTGTGCAGTGAATGTCAGAGGGATGTGAGGAGAGTATTGCCTATTTGAATGCAGTGATCTCCTTCTACGGGGTCTATTTCATAGGTTCTCTGTTATCGGTCGTAGAGATTCATCTCTTACCTCCCTTTTCAGATCGACGATATACTCATATATATATATACCATTACCTAAACTGATTCTCGGTTCAGTACTGGTTTGGCTTTCTACAACATGTAGATGAGTGTCCTGGGGTAAGTAAGTCTTATTTTCTGTGACACTCTAAGCTATGGTTGGGCACTTTTATATAAAGTTCTAAATATATGTGTTTAAACATTTATTTGCCTTGACTCAGGATGTTCAACATTCCTTATTTCAGACAGTCAGTTTCATATTTGGGATAATGCATATGAATTAATAAAAAAATTTCTTACCTTAAAATTTGACTTTTTCCCTGTGGGCTATTAGGCTCGCGGGGGCTGAAAATGCTTCATTTTATTGCGTCATTCTTGGCGCGGACTTTTTTGGCGCAAATTTTTTTTTTCTGTTTCCGGCGTCATTTTTTTTAACTTTTTTTTGCGCCAAAGGTGTCGGCGTTCCGGATGTGGCGTCATTTTTGGCGCCAAAAGCATTTAGGCGCCAAATAATGTGGGCGTCTTTTTTGGCGCTAAAAAATATGGGCGTCACTATTGTCTCCACATTATTTAAGTCTCATTATTTATTGCTTCTGGTTGCTAGAAGCTTGTTCTCTGGTATTTTTTTCCAATTCCTGAAACTGTAATTTAAGGAATTTGATCAATTTTGTTTTATATGTTGTTTTTTTTCTATTACATATTGCAAGATGTCTCCGTTTGTCCCTGAGTCAGAAGCCACTTCTGGAAAAATGCTTAACTGAGTTTCAGTTCTACCAAAGCTAAGTTCATTTATTTTAAATGTTATAAATGTTTATCTCTAGCTATGGTTTGTAATAAGTTATTATGATATACTTTTACATGCAGATTCCATTAGTATTTATGCTTTATACATTTCCATTCTTAAGTGCAAGAAATGTTTAGAAGATTTATAAGAAATATTTTTTCTGATTAAGGCTATGTCTGACTTCGTGCCTTCTAATATGATTTTTAGGTCTTTTTCACTTCTTTTTTAATTATTGAAGTTTCAAATGACCAACAACATACTGATTTATCCTTCTCTGATGATGTGTTTTTCTCTTTCAGAAATTCTCTTCATCAGATATTGACACTAACAAATCTACTTTTTTATATAATTTTTTTATTATTAACCCCTTAGTGACCAGAGCACTTTTCCATTTTCTGTCCGTTTGGGACCAAGGCTATTTTTACATTTTTGCGGTGTTTGTGTTTAGCTGTAATTTTCTTCTTACTCATTTACTGTACCCACACATATTATATACCGTTTTTCTCGCCATTAAATGGACTTTCTAAAGATACCATTATTTTCATCATATCTTATAATGTACTATAAAAAAAATGATAAAATATGAGGAAAAATGGAAAAAAACACACTTTTTCTAACTTTGACCCCCAAAATCTGTTACATATCTAAAACCACCAAAAAACACCCATGCTAAATAGTTTCTAAATTTTGTCCTGAGTTTAGAAATACCCAATGTTTACATGTTCTTTGCTTTTTTTGCAAGTTATAGGGCCATAAATACAAGTAGCACTTTGCTATTTCCAAACCATTTTTTTCCAAAATTAGCGCTAGTTACATTAGAACACTGATATCTTTCAGGAATACCTGAATATCCCTTGACATTTATATATTTTTTTTTAGTAGACATCCCAAAGTATTGATCTAGGCCAATTTTGGTATATTTCATGCCACCATTTCACCGCCAAATGCGATCAAATACAAAAAATTGTTCACTTTTTCACAAATTTTTTCACAAACTTTAGGTTTCTCACTGAAATTATTTACAAACAACTTGTGCAATTATGGCATAAATGGTTGTAAATTCTTCTCTGGGATCCCCTTTGTTCAGAAATAGCACACATATATGGCTTTGGCGTTGCTTTTTGGTAATTAGAAGGCCGCTAAATGCCACTGCGCACCACAAGTGTATCATGCCCAGCAGTTAAGGGGTTAATTAGGGAGCTTTTAGGGAGCTTGTAGGGTTAATTTTAGCTTTAGTGTAGTGTAGTAGACAACCCCAAGTATTGATCTAGGCACATTTTGGTATATTTCATGCCACCATTTCACCGCCAAATGCGATCAAATTAAAAAAAACGTAAAATTTTTCACAATTTTAGGTTTCTCACTGAAATCATTTACAAACAGCTTGTGCAATTATGGCACAAATGGTTGTAAATGCTTGTCTGGGATCCCCTTTGTTCAGAAATAGCAGACATATATGACTTTGGCGTTGCTTTCTGGTAATTAGAAGGCCACTAAATCCTGTTGCGCCTCACACGTGTATTATGGCTAGCAGTGAAAGGGTTAATTAGGGAGTTTGTAGTGAGCTTGCAGGGTTAATTTTAGCTTTAGTGTAGAGATCAGCCTCCCATCTGACACATCCCACCCCCTGATCCCTCCCAAACAGCTCCCTTCCCTCCCCCACCCCACAATTGTCCCCGCCATCTTAAGTACTGGCAGAAAGTCTGCCAGTACTAAAATAAAAGGGTTTTAAAAAAAAAATGAAATTTTTTTTTAGCATATTTACATATGCTACTGTGTAGGATCCCCCCCTTAGCCCCCAACCTCCCTGATCCCCCCCAAAACCGCTCTCTAACCCTCCCCTCTGCCTTATTGGGGGCCATCTTGGGTACTGGCAGCTGTCTGCCAGTACCCAGTTTACAATAAAAAGTGTTTTTTTTTCTCTTTGTTTTTTTTTTTCTGTAGTGTAGCTTCCCCCCCCCCCACCCACAGACAAACCCCCACCACTTTGCTGATTATTTTATTTTTCGATTTTTTAATCTTTTTTATTTGCACATTTTCTGCAGTGTAGCGGTTCCCACCCGCTCCCTCCCCGTGCACGCGCCCGCCCCCACCCTCCCGTGCACGCGCGCGCGCCCGTGCGCGCCCCCAGCCGCCCCCGCCCACGATCCCGCCCCCCTTCACTTCCACAGGGCCATCGATGGCCGCCACCCGCCTCCCGGTCCGGCTCCCACCCACCAACGCAGGTAGCCACCGATCTCCGGTGCAGAGAGGGCCACAGAGTGGCTCTCTCTGCACCGGATTACTTAAAAAGGTTATTGCAGGATGCCTCCATATCGAGGCATCACTGCAATAACCGGAAAGCAGCTGGAAGCGAGCAGGATCGCTTCCAGCTGCTTTCCACACTGAGGACGTGCAGGGTACGTTCTCAGGCATTAACTGCCTTTTTTCTGAGGACGTACCCTGCACGTCCTCAGTCGTTAAGGGGTTAAAGTACATTTGTTCTTTGTTGAAGAGGTGTTGATTATTTTGGATATTAAGGTAACTAGTTCTTTAAGACTAGCTGACACTATTTCTGCCTTTTTATTCTTCTGTGATTTCAGAGGTTTTCTTTCCAATTCCCCATACTAGGGAATGGAATAGGCTGAGAATTTTCTTTTATTTTTAAACTATATTCTTTGCCAGCAGTTAAATTCAATTTGGAGGGTTCTCCAATTTATTGGAGCTATCTCTACTCCTACTAATTATGCTATTGTTTTTTATAGCAAAATAGTATTTATTTTCCTTTATATAGTTGTATCTTATTTTTGGAAAATTATTTAGTTTCAGGTACTTTTCTTGGTCCTGTGATATTGCAATTGCTTCATTTTTTCTGTTTACTTTAAGATCAAGTATCAGATCATGATTTATTTTAGCATTGTTAAGGGACAACATTTACTAGACTAGGTGCCGTTGCATTTGTCTTGTTGTTTTGCATTTTGCAAGTCCTCTGTTTTGACTGGTCCTTTAAACTGGACTATCATGCTAATGATTTCATTTGTGTCTTCATTTTATTGAATATATTCACAAATGAGGGTTAATCAATTTAATTTTCAGCGGAATTGGCTGTCTTTATTTTATCCCTCCCTCTCTAGTGACTCTTGCGTGGAAGATCCACATCTTGGGTAGTCATTATCCCATACGTCACTAGCTCATGGACTCTTGCTAATTACATGAAAGAAAACATAATTTATGTAAGAACTTACCTGATAAATTCATTTCTTTCATATTAGCAAGAGTCCATGAGGCCCACCCTTTTTGTGGTGGTTATGATTTTTTTGTATAAAGCACAATTATTCCAATTCCTTATTTTTTATGCTTTCGCACTTTTTTCTTATCACCCCACTTCTTGGCTATTCGTTAAACTGAATTGTGGGTGTGGTGAGGGGTGTATTTATAGGCATTTTGAGGTTTGGGAAACTTTGCCCCTCCTGGTAGGAATGTATATCCCATACGTCACTAGCTCATGGACTCTTGCTAATATGAAAGAAATGAATTTATCAGGTAAGTTCTTAAATAAATTATGTTTTTTTCTCTTGCAAATGATTATAATACTTTCATTTGAAATGTTTCTTTTCAGGCTTTATGAAAGGAGTTGTTGATTCTGAGGATCTGCCTCTTAACATCTCCCGTGAGATGCTGCAGCAGAGTAAAATTCTTAAAGTCATCAGGAAGAATCTGGTGAAAAAATGTTTGGAACTTTTCACGGAACTGGCTGAAGATAAAGAAAACTATAAGAAGTTTTATGAACAGTTCTCGAAAAACATAAAGGTACATTTTATTCTGAGATCTTAATTGAAGGAGAAGCTACAATGTATTAGCATAAAACTGTATTTTTATGATGATGTTTAGAAAGTGCCTATCGTCTAGACGTGATCGAAAAGAAGCCTTAGATTTGATTCAGCTACTTTTTATGTTCCAGTATCTCAGTCACAATTAAATAATATAATTAAAAGAGAAGAATGTACCTAGACCTATACATATCATGAACTACTATAGATGAATAGATAGGTAGGTCAAAATTAAATTTTTATGATTCAGATAGAACATGCAATTTTACTCCTATTATCAGTTTCTCTTCCGTCTCTTTGTATCTTTATTTGAAAAAGTAAGACTGTAAGCTTGAGTGCCAGCCCATTTTTAGTTCAGCACCTGGGTAGTGCTTGCTGATTGGTGTCTATATGTAGCCACCAATCAGAAAGTGCTACCCAGGGTCTGAACCAAAAATAGGCCGTCTGCTAAGCTTAAATTCTAGCCATTTCAAATTAAGATACTAAGAGAACAACGAAAAATTGATAATAGGAGTAAATTAGAAAGTTGCTTAAAATTCCATGCTCTATCTGAATCGTGAAAGAAATGATCTCTGTACCCTGCACGAAAAGAAAATGTTTATTTAAATAATCAAACTGTATTCCATAAATAAATGTACTCGCAGATTTACATTTCCAGAGCAAAAAATGCTGAATTGACTCTATGGGGCCGAATTATCATTGTCTGGCGCATATGATACGCTGTAGCCAGACATCGCTGAATGCAGACCGCATACACTGTCGGCATTTAACATTGCACAAGCAGTTCTAGTGAACTGCTTGTGCAATGCCACCCCCTGCAGATTTGCGGCCAATCGGCCGCTAGCAGGGGGTGTCAATCAGCCCGCCCGTATAGGATCGTGCAGATTGATATCCGCAGCCTCAGAGCAGGCGGACCAGTTAAGGAGCAGCGGTCTTAAGACCTCTGCTTCTTAACTGCTGTTTCTGTTGAGCCTGAAGGCTCGCGTGGAAACGGGCATCAGGGGCCCTTCGGCCCTTGATAAATCAGTCCCTATATATTTAAAGGGATAGTAAACATTTTTTTTTTATTCAGATAGAACATACAATTTTAAACAACTTTCCAATTTACTTCTATTATCAAATTTGCTTCATTCTCTTATTATCCATTGCTGAAGGGACATCATTGCACTACTGGCAGCTAGCTTAACACATCTAGTTATCCAATCACAAAAGACAAATGTGTGCAGCTGCCAATTAGCAACAGCCCCCACTAGTGCAGGATATGTGCGTATTCTTTTTCAACAAGAGATACTAAGAGAACAAAGCACATTTGAAGACCGAAGTGAATTTTAAAGTGTCTTACATGCTCTATCTGAATCATGTAAGTTTAATTTTGACTTTCCTATACCTTTAATAATTCGAAATATGTGAGCACCTCAGTTATTTTTAATTCAATCATTGTAGGGGAAAATTACACTTTATATTTTTTTATTTTAGCTGGGAATTCATGAAGACTCACAGAATAGGAAGAAACTTTCAGAGCTACTGAGATATAATTCTTCAGCTTCTGCAGATGAAATGATATCGCTCTCAGAATATGTATCAAGAATGAAAGAAAATCAGAAACATATCTATTACATCACAGGTAAACATATCATTTTAAACACCTTTCCAATTTACTTCTAGGATCAAATTGTCTTCATTTTCTTGTTATCCTTTTTTGAAAAGCAGGCAGGTAAGTTTAAGAGTGTCCATGTGTCTGCAGCAGTATTGCAACAATGTTATATATTAGCAAGAGTGCTAGATGGCTACACAATTTCCTGTTATTTAGTGAATGATGCAAATTTGATAAAAGAAGTAAATTGGAAACGTTTTAAAAATTGTATTCTCTATCTAAATCATGAAAGAAAATGTTTAATCTGCACCTGTGTAAAACAGTGAATACAGATATTTACCATGTAAAATTGTAAATGTAGCATACTTGCCAATAAAAAAAGTTAGGTTTAAAAACTGTATTTATCTTAAAGGGACACTGAACCCAATTTTTTTCTTTTTCTTTCATGATTCGGATAGAGCATGCAATTTTAAGCAACTTTCTAATTTACATCTGTTATCAATTTTTCTTCGTTCTCTTGATATCTTTATTTGAAAAAGAAGGCATCTAAGCTAAGGAGCCAGCAAATTTGTGGTTCAGAACCATGGACAGCATTTGTTTATTGGTGCTGTCCAATCAGCAAGAACAACCCAGGTTGTTCACCAAAAATGGGCCGGCATCTTAACTTAAATTCTTGCTTTTCAAATAAACATACCAAGAGAATGAAGAAAATTTGATAATAGGAGTACATTAGAAAGTTGCTTAAAATTGCATGCTCTATCTGAATCACAAAAGAAAAAATTTGGGTACAGTGTCCCTTTAATCATGAAAGAAAAAAAATATGTTCATTGGCTGATAGGTACATTGTTGGCTTTCAATTTAATCCACTTTTAATTCACATTTTTTGGACAAAAACAAAAATCAATTTGGTGAATCGCTGCTTTAATATGCAGGATACAACATTTGAGTACAGTGTCCTTTTAAATGATAAATGAATCAGCTGATCACTAACATTTAAATAGAAATAAAGATATAAAGAGACATAAAACCCATTTATATCCATGATAAATAAGTTACATGTACAACATCCCTTTAACTTGAGAACTACCTTAACAATTTATCTTGTTTCTGTAAAATTATTAAAAAAAAAAAATCCACAAATTGGTCTATACATAGTGTCCTTACAGCAGAGAGTATTAATAAAAAAATATATTTATAGTAGCAAGAAAATGTCATTTTTAATTGGAAACTGCCATACTATTGTTGTAGTATTCTCTCTATAATGTATCTTCACTCGTCTTTTCTAGGTGAAACAAAGGAGCAGGTTGCACATTCTGCCTTCGTAGAGAGACTTCGTAAACATGGTCTGGAAGTGATTTATATGACAGAGCCTATTGATGAGTATTGTGTGCAGCAGCTAAAGGAGTTTGATGGGAAAACGCTGGTTTCTGTTACAAAGGAGGGGTTGGAGCTTCCAGAAGATGAGGAAGAAAAGAAGAAGCAGGAAGAGACAAAAACCAAGTATGAGAACCTCTGCAAGATCATGAAAGACATTCTGGATAAGAAAGTTGAGAAGGTAGGTTTCACGCAAAATTGCAAAAACTTGAAATGCATTACAGTATCTGTCGTTTAAGATTTATAAATTGCTATAACTTTAAATAAAAGTGATTGTAAATGTTAATGAATTAAAGCTCAGTATCAAAAAATAATCTTAAACGGGGACACTTAAATTTATTACAGTTTACAAAGACGCTATTTTTTTTAAAAAAAAAATACCATTACATTATGGTAAACATAACGCCGATCCTCCGCCCGCATCTCCTGCTTTCTTTAGCAGAACAATGACAAATCCAGCTTCTTCCAATCGGTGCGCTGCTCCACGAGCTAGATGCCAAAGGGGGCACACAACGATTGGAGGAAGCCGGATTCACCATCGATCTGCTAAAGAAAGCAGGAGATGCGGGCGGAGGATTAGCGTTATGTTTACCATAATGCAATGGTAAGTATTATAAAAAATAAGCGTCTTTTTGTAAACTTTAATTAAAGTGCCCCTGTTTTTAAGATTATGTTTTGATACTGGGTTTTAATTCATTAAAGTTCACAATCACTTTAAAGTGAAGGTCAATTTGGATGAATTAGTGCCCTTTTTTTTAAATAATCCTGTTAAAAACAAGAGCACTTTAATTATTTAAAATTGACATTTCACTCTTTTTCCTCAAAAAATTACCTTTTAATCCTGACAGCTGCTGCAGCGCTTCCCCTGCCCATCGCAAGCCCTCTTCGCGGGTCCAAAATGATGAATCCGGCTTCCTCCAATCACGGCGTTGCATCAGGCCGTGATCCCCCCGGGGGGAAAGCCGTGATTGGAGGATTCGTCATTTCTGATGTAAGAAGAGGCGGCCGGGGGAATCGCTGGAGCGGCTTTCAGGATTAAAATGTACATTTTTGAATAAAAGGAGTGAAATGTCAATTTTGATGAATTAAAGTGCCCTTGTTTTTAATAGGTTTATTAAAAACCGGGCACTAATTCATCCAAATTGTCCTTCACTTTAAAGGGACATGAAAGCCAAAAATGTTATTTCATGGTTCAGATAGAGAATACAATTTCAAACAACTTTCCAATTTACTTTTATTATTTAATTTGCTTCCTTCTCTTGTTATGCTTTGCTGAAAGGTTTATCTAGGAAAGCTCAGGAGCAGCAGAGATCCTAGGTTCTAGCTGTTGATTGGTGGATGTATATATATTTATATATTGATTGTGATTGGCTCACCCATGTGTTCAGTTAGAAACCATTAGTGCATTGCTGCTCCTTCAACAAATGATACCAAGAGAATGAAACAGATTAGATAATATAAGTAAATTAGAAAGTTGTTTAAAAATGGTATTCTTTATCTGAATCATGAAAGAAAATGTTTGGGTTTCATGTCCCTTTAAGAACAAATGAGACCTTTGATTCTTACAGTCCTAGGGGTTTAATACATAGAACGCTTTGTGCTAAATGTGTGAATAGGTCAATAGCTATTTAGCTGACAATACCATCTCTTTAACTGGTTAAGAACCATTTAGATGTGTACTCACTTCATAAAGTTTCAAGGGCTTGAAGGACTCTATTGACATAACAGATAGCTTAAAGCCCTGATTGGTTTAGGTGGCTGTAGGGGAAGATATAACAAGGCAGCGGACCAATCAACATACTGAAAAACAAAGTCCTTGAACTCCAGGGTTCGGTATATCATCACTATTGACTACAATATGCTAAATACCATTGTTGAAATGTCTAGCGATTCATTTTTTTATTTTTATTTTAAATATTCTCAAGATCCTTTTAAATGTTCTTATATTTTACCTCTCAATTCTCAAGAGGTTTGACCCACACACTCTAAAGACCAACAATTATATTCAAGTAAATAAATTACCAATTTTGTTCTACAATTTGCATAGAAGTCTAGTTTGACGGTTTTTCCTGTAAAAGTACTTCTGAAGTCCCACAACCATAACATTGCAAGATGTACAATTGTCACCGCTACATATAACATGCCCTGTATTATTTAACCAGGTTAACCAGTCATTTCACTGACTACATAATAATCAAAGGCAAAGAGCACCACAGCAAAGCTGTTAAATAGCTCCTCCATTCCCTCCCACCCAGTCATTCTCTTTGCCTATGTTAGTGATAGGAAGAGGTAAAGTGAGGAGATTGTTGTAACGTCTTGTGTTCTAATTCTTCTTCTCAGAAAGAACGACTTCTGCACAATTTAGACGTGGTCTGTGCTTTAAAGTTTTACCTACAGATGACTAGGGACTTTCGTCAGTCTTCTTCTTTGTTTGTTATTTCTCAGGAAGTCGTAAGACAGAAAGCTACGGCTACTTGTCTGTTTTTTTGGCTGAAGAGTATCATATGTTTTGCATATGAGACTGCTGGGCAGCAGCCTCCTGAGAGAGTTACGGCTCATTTAACGAGGGCTGTTGCTTCCTCATGGGCATTCAAAAATGAAGTTTCTATGGAACAGATTTGCAGCGTTGCAACTTTGTCCTATCTTCACACTTTTTCAAAGCTTTACAAATATAACACTTTTGTTGCGGCTGAGGCCGTTTTTTTGGGAGAAAGGTTCTTCAAGCAGTGGTGCCTTACGTTTAGGTTCTTGTCCCTCCCGTATCATCTGTGTACTCTAGCTTGGGTATTGAATCCCATTAGTAAGTAAGATGATCCGTGGACTCATTGTGTCATAAAAAAGAAAAGAAAATTTATTCTTACCTGATAAATTTATTTATTTTTTGACACGATGAGTCCACGGCCCGCCCTGTTCCTGTTAGACAGGTTGTGGGTTATGTAAACTTCAGACACCTCTGCACCTTGGCTTTTCCTTTCTTTCTTTAACTTCGGTCGAATGACTGGAGTGGGAGGGAAGGGAGGAGCTATTTAATAGCTTTGCTGTGGTGCTCTTTGCCTCCTCCTGCTGGCCAGGAGGTGAATATCCCATTAGTAATTAAGATGATCCGTGGACTCGTGTCAAAAAAGAAATACATTTATCAGGTCAGCATACATTTTCTTTTTGTATCTTCCCCAGGTGGTTTTGTCCAACAGATTAGTGGAATCTCCTTGCTGTATAGTAACAAGCACGTACGGTTGGACAGCCAATATGGAGAGAATCATGAAGGCTCAAGCTCTTCGGGACAATTCCACTATGGGTTACATGGCTGCAAAGAAACACCTTGAGATCAACAGTGAACATCCAGTCATTGAAAGTCTGAGGCAGAAAGCAGAGGCTGATAAAAATGACAAGTCTGTAAAGGATCTTGTGATACTTCTTTTTGAGACTGCCCTCCTGTCATCTGGCTTTAGTCTGGAAGATCCACAGACCCATGCAAACCGCATCTACAGAATGATCAAGCTTGGTTTAGGTAAGAGCAGTGTTTTCAATATATTGTTCAAAGGTTATAATAAAGATATGCAAAGTAATGTTTATTGTTGAATAGATTCTTAAAGGGATATTCCAGCCAAAACTGGAATCCACATGAGTGCATTTCAGTTTTGAATAGATGCATTTTTGTAATATACGTGTATTGGCAAAAGTGCTTCTAATAAAAGCTATAGCTGTTTCGAATGTGTATTTAAGTATGCACCGTGCACCAGCATTTTAAACACAGCTCTTGTTCAGGAAGCCTAAGGTGCTTGTACCATCAGGTATTGACTCAATTGGTTAATTGATGACATGTGTACAAACCCCACTGACACTCTGGGCAGTTGCAGTATTTAAAATGCTGGTGCACTGAGAATATCTAGCTATGCACGTGCAGAGAAAAATGTTAATACTAAAACAGTGATAACTTTTACTATAAGCATTTTTGTTAATACATTTATATTGCAAATATCTAATTCATCTATGTGAATTTAAATTTTGACCGGAATGTCCCTTTAAAGGGATAATAAAGTATATGTATGGATACCTATAAATAATTAACTGCTTAAAGGGACAGTAAAGACAAACAAACTATTGTGATTCAGATAGAGCATGTGATTTTAAACGAAATTCTTAGTTCTATTATATAATTTGCTTTGTTTTCTTAATATTTGTGGTTAAAAAGCATTCCTAGGTAGGCTCAGGAGCAGAAATGCACTACTGGGAGCTAACTGCTGATTGGTGGCTCAACATAAATCCCTTTTGTTACTGGCTCATCTTATGTGTTCAGCTAGCTCCCAGCAATGCATTTTTGCTTCTTTAACAAATAATACCAGGAGAATGAAGCAAATTGATAATCCAATCACACTGGAAAGTTATTTAAAATGGTATGCTCTAGGCCCTTTAATACATTTTAAACCTTTAATTATTTAGTTTAGTTTTGTATTCAGAGCAGGGTATACCCCTTACCCCAATAAAAACTTTATCCTGAGTATGTTTGACTGCTCTCCTTTGTAACCAATCAGAGGCCAGATGACAGTTTTGTATTGATCTAATGAATCACTAAGTAGCATTTAGCAAGTTGAGACAAAATATGGAATAACTCAGTATGCAGTATGTATTCCAGCTTCCTTAATAAGAGTGGGGGGAAAAAACAACACCATTTTCAGAGATAAACTGGGTTTAATTAACCCTTTGAGTGCTAATGACGGCTCTGAGCCGTCACAGAGTTTCCCACTCTGGTGCTAATGACAACTCAGAGCCGTCACTAGCACTCTCCCACCTTGAGGGAGATCTGGGGGCTCCCACCCGCTCCTACCCCGGCGATCGTGCCTTTAGAGTGACAGGCATCGCCGGGGCTTCCCGTTTTGCGTGGTGACCCAAACATAAAATGAAATTGTTTGCAAGAGCTAAAGGTTCTTATTTCTAGAAGGACTTTAACATATTGCTTAAAGGGACATCTTTTGATTCAGATAGTGCATGTGATTTTAAACAACTTTTATTTGTTTGGTTCTCTTGGTATCCTTTGTTAAAAAAAGGATACCAAGGTAGGCTCAGGAGCTGCCTATTTAAGTATGAACATATATACCTCATGTTATTGGCTCACCATGTGCATTCAGCTAGCTCCCAGTAGTGCATTGCTGCTTCTTCAACAAAGAATACCAAGATAATGAAGCAGATTAAATAGTAGAAGTAAACTGTAAAATTGTTTACAATTGTATATTCTATCTGAATCCTGAAAAAGAAATAATTGTGTTTCATGTCCCTTTAAATTACGCTGATAAATTGAAATGATTTAATTAGCGAAGTTGTATACACTTATGAGATTATTTGTTATACAGTCATATGGTTTTTGTGCTCTCTGCAGGTGTTGATGAAGATGATCCAACTGAAGAGGAACCAACAAACCAGGTGGTGGAAGACATGCCCCCCCTAGAAGGAGACGATGATTTGTCCAGGATGGAAGAAGTGGACTAATTGTAATATGTAGTTTGCAAAGAGAGGAAAAAAACCCCACTAAAGACTGCACATCCAGCACTCTGTGCCTGGACTAGGATATGAGAAATTGGGAAATTTAAAATAACTTATTAGTAATTGTTAAGATTGAAAGGACTCAATGTTAAAAACAACTAAAGAACTATAGGCCCCATCCTCAATATAAAGTAAGCCTTTGATGTGTTGGGTAATTTTAGGATAGTGCGCAAGTAATATGTGTTTCAGCATATTTATCTTCACTTAAATGTATGTGGGATGATATTTTTGTACAAATGTGTTATCTGCTGTTGTTACTGAATATTTGTTATCAGCTGATCAGATTTGCACTATGAATAATAGAGCTGCTTTTTTTACATGAGATTGCCTGGATTTCCTGACTCACTATGCATGTCTTTTAATTATTGTGCCAGACTGTCACATACATGAAACATATGGCAACATTATTGTATATTATTGTTATTTAAGACTATTTTGCAGATGGTTATACAAATAAATATTTTTTTTAGAAATCTTACATGATTCATTACTTTTTAATTTCATTTGCAAACACAAAACTGTTAAAGTAGCATCACAAGGGAGGAAAGCATAATTCTGTCACTATATAAAGCTCTGGTAAGACCTCACCTTGAGTATGGAGTGCAGTTCTGGGGGACCAATCGCAAAAAAAGATTTTGCAGAACTAGAAAAAGTCCAGAGAAGGGCCACAAAGCTAATGAGGGGATTGGATAATTTAACCTATGAGGAAAGGCTAGCCAAACTGGGTTTGTTTTCTTTAGAAAAAAGGCGCTTAAGAGGTGACATGATTACTTTATATAAATATATTCAAGGCCCATATACAGAGAAGCTCTGTTTATTCCAAGAAAATTTGTTTGTGACCAGAGGTCACAATTAAGGTTGGATTTAATCTCCTGCAACGGAAACGTTTTTTCACTGTAAGAGCAATAAAATTGTGGAACTCATTACCAAAGGAGGTAGTTAATGCCAATACCCTAGATACATTTAAAAATTATTTGGATACATTTCGGTCTATAGACAAAATTCATGGATATGATGGCTAGTATTAAATGGGTCACCTTTTAGTGAGATTATTTAAGCTTAACTGGAGCTTTTTATATATATTTTAGATTTGTATAGGTTGAACTTGATGGACTTCTGTCTTTTTTTAACCTCATCTACTATGTTACATCCAAACAAATGAGGAGTGGACTCAAATGTTATATTTACATATTAGAGACCAGCATTTCAACATATTTATTTTTGCCTGAAAACTGCAGTTCTAGTTGTGTGTTTCCTACAGTCATTTTATTGACTGATAGGTACTTCCAATTTAAGTCAATTGGCCTCTGAATAGTTATTGGCTGATAGATACTTCCAACTTAAAGGGACAGTATACACTCATTTTCATATAACTGCATGTAATAGACACTACTATAAAGAACAAGATGCACAGATACTGATATAAAAATCCTGTATAAAACTGTTTAAAAACTTACTTAGAATCTCACAGTTTAGCTCTGTTGAAAAGGTAGCTGGAAAGCCCACTGCAAGTGTGAAATAAGAAACTCCCCCCTCCTTTTGCATATGAAAAGACCCTTTACACAAACAGGAGCAAGCTGGAGTAGGTAGCTGACGGTATTCACATAAAACTTTGGGGCTTGGTTTGGAGTCTGAAAATCAGAGCAATGTTATTTAAAAATAAGCAAAACTATACTTTTTTTTTTTTTTTTTTTAAACTTTATGGGCTATATAAATAGATAATCTGCAACACATTTATGCAAAGAAAAAATGAGTGTATAATGTCCCTTTAAAGGGACAGTCTAGTCAAAATTAAACTTTCAAGATTCAGATAGGGCATGCAATTTTAAATAACTTTCCAATCCAGTTTGCTTTGTACTCTTGGTATTCTTTGAAGCTAAACCTAGGTAGGCTCATGCTAATTTCTAAGCCCTTGAAGGCCGCCTCTTATCTTGGTGTATTTTGAAAGTTTTTCACAGCTAGACAGTGCTAGTTTATGTGTGCCATATAGATAACATTGTGCTCACTCCTGTGGCATTATTTATGAGTTAGTGCTTATTGGCTAAAATGCAATTCTGTCAAAAGAACGAAAATAAGTGGGCAGTCTATAGAGGCTCAGACACAAGGTAATCACAGAGGTAAAAAGTATATTAATATAACAGTGTTGGTTATGCAAAACTGGGGAAAGATAATAAAAGGATCATCTATCTTTTGAAACAATAACCGTTCTGGAGTAGTAGTGGCTGCTACTACATTGTTTTGTCAGTTAGTGAGCTTTTTGCAACATAAAAATCTAAATTAAACTCATGCTTCAGAGAGCACATGCTATTTCAATTTACCTCTAATCACTTTTACTTTGTTCTCTTGCTAGCCTTTGTCAAAAAGCATATGCGGGCTCAGTAGTAGCAATGCACTACTGCGAGGCAGCTGGTGATTGGTGGGTACACATATATGCCTCTGGCTCACCTGATGCGTTCAGATAGGTACCAGTAGTTCATTGTGCTCTGATGCTTGCATATAAGCAATAGGCCAATAATAAAATGCTCTTAACACATTTAGAATGCGTTCTCTTTGCACATTGATATCCCTTTAAAAGAATAGCAGGAATAGAGGAGTACAGTGACAGAGAACCATATGTGCACAGCCAGAGGTGAAGTTTCTACTACTATATATGTGTGTGTGTGTATATATATATATATATATATATATATATATACATACACACACAGGGGCATAACAGGGGAGTTCACTGGGCCCTAGAGCAAAGGATGGGCCTGCCATTTTAACCCTTTTACTGTCGGGGCTTTCAGAGAAGAACTTGCCGAAAATACCGGAGAATTTTTAGCTATCACTCCATTTAAACAGAAATAAAGCCTTGTTTGTTTTTGTTATTTTTTACCTGTCAAAACTACTTTTCTTTCCTAAGACATGGAGAGTCCACAACGTCATTACAATTACTAGTAGGATATTCAACTCCTGGCCAGGAGGAGGCAAAGAGTACCCCAGCAAAGCTGTTAAGTTTAACTGCCTTACCCATAACCCCCAGTCATTCTCTTTGCCTCTGTCAATGGAGGTTGTGCGAAGTAAGTGTCTGAAGAATTTAATCGTTTTATGGGTACTTTCCCGGCAAACAAGGATTGGGGTTTAGCTGTGTCCACGTCATTCTCTTCAGTAAGAGTAGTGGTGGCTTTTAGCAGTTAAAAGGCGGCGAGGCAGTCCTTTGCTTTACTTTTAATACTTTGCTACCCCTTTGTGGAAAGCCAGAGTTAGTTACTCTATTCTTTCTTTTCCTACAGGTCCATGACAGGGAACATAGTGCCTGCCACACCTTGATGATCTACATCTCTTATGCATTAGGATCTAAGGTAAGTGCCTTTGCCTTCTAGGTAATGAAAGACAGCAGCACTTATGGGGTTAATCCTAAATTAGATCCCCTTTGTTATATTACAGTTCACAAGATAATGATCTTTGAATATTTTAAGGATTCAAATGGGCACAATTTTTAATGGCATTTTTTATTAGGGATATGCTATTCCTAATTTCAGTATGAGAACAATGGTATGGGATGTCATTTTTATTATTGATATAAGGAGAAAAAATGAATACTGGCAGTACGTAAGTACTAAAGATAGGATAAAGAGCTCTGCTAAGGGTTCCGGTGCTGCCCCCTAAAAAAATATAATAAGGGAAGTTACAAAGAGAGATATAGACAGGGGCTTAAATAGCACTCATTCCTACCACTAAACAACGTTAAAAATAAACTTTTATCGTAACATATATTGTTGCGCACTTACTCTTCAGTCTGGTCACGTGACACCCAAACTTCCGGTTTTACAGAGCAGTGCCATTGCGACCGGACTGGTACAGTTGAACACCCAAACATCTGCTACTCTTAGTGATCCTCATCAGATTGTATTGCCAGCAGATCCATCTCCATTCCTCTTACTAGTGGGGTATTTGCTTGCCGGTAGGAACCTCAGACAATCTGAGGTGTTTTTTGATTTTAAAAAACTTAAAGCAGTTTATTTTCTGTTAAGCAATCTGAGGTAATTTATAAAATTTTAAGCGTGTTATTTTTCTTTTTTAGCCAATTTCTTGTGGGAAGACAATAAACTTAGAACAAAATCAGTCTAGTTTCATAGATACATTTTTACTTTGTTTAGAAGCCCAAATTGTTTTGCCTATGCAATTTTGTTCTTGTTTATCTAAGACTTTGAAATTTAAAGAGAAATTATTCCTTTCTGAGCCTAATGTCTCTCAGTATAATACTGTGCGTGACATTCCTTTAGCTTTCTCCTCAAAAGTCCCAAGCCTTAGTTGTGTCTCATACTGTGCCTTCTGTGTACTCTTATCCACCTGGGGGTGTTTATTTACCTGGGGATTTTGCCGCTCAGGTTTCTTCTGCAGTAACAGCAGCTTTGTCAGCTTTCCCTTCATTGGGTAAGCGTAAGAGAAAATCTAAACACTTGCCTAATGCTAAGGTTTCTGATTCTAGAACTGCATTAGCCACTCTTGATCAGATGTCTGATGATGAGAATACTTCAGTAGCTTCTGAAGGTGAGATTTCAGACTCTGACACTATAGCAGAAAAATCTTCAGAATCTGAAGAAGTTAAATTTAGATTTAAGCTTGAGCACCTCTGATGACTTTTGAAGGAGGTTCAAGCTACTTTGTACGAGACTGAACCGGTGGTTGCTATCAACCCCACTAAGTACTCAAAGTTGGATAGAGTCTATGGCCTCGATGATTGAAAGTTCGTAATTGGTGGCGAGAAATGTGTATTTCTGACTCGCAACTCTCGCAAATTTCACGCCTTGCGTAATGATCGTATAAAGTGGGCAGTCCATTGTAAACAATACGTTACGCGATAAGCTGTCCATAGTAAACTATAGACTTCGCCTCCTTATATCATTTCACGAACTTCGAAATGGGTTTCCATATATCATTGCGTCACTTCGTAATTTTAATGATTCACTTTATTTCAGTTTGCGTTCGCATATTTCAAAATGTAAAACTACAGTTATAGTATATTGTCTAAATACGTTATATCGTATTATTTTTAAAATGAAATAAATATTGTAAATAATGTTATTCATGTTATTTTGCCAAAGGATGGCTGGCAAGATATGTATGTGAGTTGAATGTGCGATTCGTATGGCGTATGTTTTTATATCATCGTAACATATCTGTGAAACTTGCGAGATTTACTCAGGTTACGCCCATGGAACGCCCATCTTACGCCCTCTCCTTCGCAATGAAACTCTCCTTCGCAATGAATTCTGCTTTTACTGTTCTGGTTATATTTTGTTATTCTTTTTATTGAAATCGTACAATAAATATTTTTACGCTCTTTATTTAGATATTTTCACTCATTTGTATTATTACGAAATTGAGTATATGTTTTAAACAATGTTCAATGTGCAATATTTGTTAACCAATCATATTTATTGTTATATTATTTCTGTTACCATAATACCTTGCAATACATTTATGTACGCATATTTATGAGTACTTCCTTAATATTCTCCAATCACAGCGTGTTAGATGTATATTTATATAGATATCATATTTTATTCTGTGAGGCAGTTGATGAGATATTTGAAAATGGTTGCTGAGAGGTTTACAGTTGTGGAGAATGAAATCCTTGTATCTGCTTTGGAACTAAACTATGACATGCTTTTTGGACCACAGAGGCGTGACACTAGTTTAAAGACAAGGGATGCAATCTGGGAAGATATTGCTGAAATGGTTAATTTAAATGCCACACATATAAAGACTGTGGCTCAATGTCGCAAAAGGGTTGCAGACATTAAAAGGAAAGTTCAAAGAAAGAATAAGAGGAGGAGGCGATTTTTAAAATATGAAAGAATATTTATTAAACTTTTAATGTCTGTAAACCCTAATGTGGACATTGAGCAACAGTCGACTTCAGCATCATCTTCCCAGACTTCTCCCTTGTGTGAAGAACATGTAGAGGTCTCTGTTGGCCCAGAAAGTGATGTTTCACAGCAAAATAATTCTGAGGATGTGGATGAAGGTAATTTTTTTTTTCTTTTAATTTATTTAATTAACATATCATGTTCCTTATAAAAAATTACATCAAGTTTATTTTAATTTAGTGCAAGAAGTTACTACATCACCAGCATTACTTGCTGAAAGCACTGAGGCAGCGCGTGGAAGTGACCAATTTGAAATTCCAGCAATTCAAAATATTGAATTCATCATTACCGGTATATATGTGGATATTTTTATTTTATAATCATTTAGCATGTAAATTTAAACATCAATTTAAAGTGACAATGAACCCACATTCTTTAATTTGTGAATAAGATACAGCATGCAATTAAAATCAACTTTCTAGTTTACTCCTATTATCAAATGTTATACATTCTCTTGCTATCTTTATTCGAAAAGCTATAATGTAGGTTTAGTTGTTAGCACATTTTTGGCAATCAACCTGGGTTGTTCTTCTTGATTGTTGGATAAGTTCAAGCACAAATTAACAACTGAAGGTGGGAGGGAAGGGCATTTTATTCTTGGGTTAAAACACGTGGTGGACCATTTTATCATCCACATTAATATCTTATGTTTGTTTTTTCGTTTGTTATTTAGAAAGTTAATAAAAAGATTGTTTACAATTGGTCTTTTTATTTTTTAGATTTATACACCATACAACACATTACATATTTTCACACATGTATTAAAGGGACGTGTACATTTGATTTATGATTTCAGTGTGGGGTGTTCACAAGTATGAATATATAATTAATGAACATGGATGTATATATCATTATCAAATCATGTTCTTACTTATATTAGTTTATAATACACATTTGTCTGCATATTTGTGTGCACTGTCCCTTTAATATTTTTCAAAAATAAACCTTACGAATAGTTTACAAGGTTTTTATCTTCATTTATTTTAAATTACTATGTTTAACTCAAAGAATAATAATATACACATATTAAATTTATTTTCTTTTTCTATATTTTCTTATTGGTTTTTTACTAGCTTGAAGATTACCATCAGAATTCTGATGTCCTTTTCTTTTTCCATCAGAAATTATAACATCAGAATGTATTCCATCAATATCTGAATTACCTAAATTGGTTGATTCGGTTACAAATGAATTTAAATTTTCAGGATTTTCTGAAGAACTAACATTTAAATTTAAAGGAGTATTAGTACAATCATTTTTTTGACATAAAAAAATCATTGACTGAGCTATTGATTTTAAGGACTCACTAATGTGTTCCAAATGTGTATTACTTTTTTCAACAGAATCATTTAAATTTTTAATAGCATGATTTTGTTTAACTATTTCTTCCTTAAATTCAAGCATTGTGTTATTCATAATCTCAAGTCTGTTGCGTAATAAATCATTATGTTGTATTAATTTATAACTAAATTCACCAACATCCTTATAAAATTCATTGTCCTCAGGATTGTTCTCATTTTCTGATGGTAATGAATTATTTTCATTTTGTAAAAAAATAATTGTATGTTCAGCTTCATTGCTATTGTTGTTTTCCTCCTCCTGTTCTATGTTACTATTTGAAAATGTGGCTTGTGATAAATCCAACACTACATTTATTGGTATTTCATTTTGAGATGATATATTGTTGGGTGGTAGTTCACTTTCAATACTTATTTCTTTATTAGTTATATTACATTCTAAATTATCCAACATTTCATTTTCATTAATATTAGATTCATTAAGATCCAATGATGGTGTCTCAATATTTTCTTGTGAGCTTTCATTTTGTTCTTCTGCCACTAAAAAAAAAATGTTTTTGGTTTATTTTATATTTATTATTTCACATACATATTTAAAATTACATTATCCAGAAACATAATCAAAATTACCTGTTCTTACACCAATATTAGTAAGTCCAGGAACTCCAGAAACCATTGCAGCTGGGATTAATTCTCTAATTATTTTTTCAGAATCAGAGTATGTGATTGGTACATATGTTCCACCACCTATTTTCATTCTTTCAGTTTTTTCTTTTCCCATTTTTGCTTTAAGTTTAATTTTTAAATCAGAGTATCTTTTTTTGCATTTGGTCACTGATCTGGGCCTAACACCTACAGCTGATACAGATTTTGAAAGTTTTTGCAGCCATGGATCCAAACAGTTTATCATAATACATTTGCATTTGCTGTGCTAATACCAGATTTTCCTCTTCTGTGAATGCAGGGTTTCTACCAGACTCACTATTTTGTGATGATACTCCAGTTGGTAGAACCTATGAATACATTTTAAATGTTTAATTTACAAAAAATTACCAATGGCACTACTTTTGTGTAATAGACCTATTTATATCTTCAATTGTGCCACTACAATACGGCTAGATGTGGGTGCATGGTGTATGAGTATGAATATTGAAATTACAAAGGAAAAGCATACACTCAGACAGCACTCCTAGGTCAGGTTGCAAGTTAGTTGCAAATAACAATCACTTAGTTGCTAATCCAAGGTTGGAATACGGAAATAGGAATAGACACTAAATTAAAATATAACTTTTATTGGGTTTAATAATTAAAATAGGAAAAATCATTAAAACCACACTTAAGTACCGACTGTAGTTTGTAGAAATTTAATAACCGATTTATAGTTCAATTAAGCAGTCATGCCTGCTTGCGTGCAAGCCTGATGTACCTATCTGTCGTAGTACATAACATATAAATTGCAAATAGTAGTGATAGGTGTGACTTCACACTCTATATAAGTAAATGTGTGAGAGAGTAGAGTAAAAAGTATGTCCACGTTTATTTAGACAGGTAGTTAGACCATAACTGATTGAGTGTTGTAAAAGATTCAAGTTGTGATTGTAAATATGAGATGAGCTAGATAGACTGACGTTGTGATAGCACACAATATTGTAACTCTATGTACATTTACCTCTCCTAGGCCTAGATTTAGAGTTCGGCGGTAGCCGTCAAAACCAGCGTTAGAGGCTCCTAACGCTGGTTTTGGCCGCCCGCTGGTATTTGGAGTCAGTGATTAAAGGGTCTAACGCTCACTTTTCAGCCGCGACTTTTCCATACCGCAGATCCCCCTACGCCATTTGCGTAGCCTATCTTTTCAATGGGATCTTCCTAACGCCGGTATTTAGAGTCGTTTCTGAAGTGAGCGTTAGAGCTCTAACGACAAGATTCCAGCCGCCTGAAAATAGCAGGAGTTAAGAGCTTTCTGGCTAACGCCGGTTTATAAAGCTCTTAACTACTGTACCCTAAAGTACACTAACACCCATAAACTACCTATGTACCCCTAAACCGAGGTCCCCCCACATCGCCGCCACTCGATTAAAATTTTTAACCCCTAATCTGCCGACCGCCACCTACGTTATACTTATGTACCCCTAATCTGCTGCCCCTAACACCGCCGACCCCTGTATTATATCTATTAACCCCTAACTTGCCCCCCACAACGTCGCCGCAAGCTACTTAAAATAATTAACCCCTAATCTTCCGACCGCAAATCGCCGCCACCTACGTTATCCCTATGTACCCCTAATCTGCTACCCCTAACACCGCCGACCCCTATGTTATATTTATTAACCCCTAATCTGCCCCCCTCAACGTCGCCGACACCTACCTACACTTATTAACCCCTAATCTGCCGAGCGGACCTGAGCGCTACTATAATAAAGTTATTAACCCCTAATCCGCCTCACTAACCCTATCATAAATAGTATTAACCCCTAATCTGCCCTCCCTAACATCGCCGACACCTACCTTCAATTATTAACCCCTAATCTGCCGACCGGAGTTCACCGCTATTCTAATAAATGTATTAACCCCTAAAGCTAAGTCTAACCCTAACACTAACACCCCCCTAAGTTAAATATAATTTTTATCTAACGAAATAAATTAACTCTTATTAAATAAATAATTCCTATTTAAAGCTAAATACTTACCTGTAAAATACATCCTAATATAGCTACAATATAAATTATAATTATATTATAGCTATTTTAGGATTAATATTTATTTTACAGGCAACTTTGTAATTATTTTAACCAGGTACAATAGCTATTAAATAGTTAAGAACTATTTAATAGCTAAAATAGTTAAAATAATAACAAATTTACCTGTAAAATAAATCCTAACCTAAGATATAATTAAACCTAACACTACCCTATCAATAAAATAATTAAATAAACTACCTACAATTACCTACAATTAACCTAACACTACACTATCAATAAATTAATTAAACACAATTGCTACAAATAAATAAAATTAAATAAACTAGCTAAAGTACAAAAAATAAAAAAGAACTAAGTTACAGAAAATAATAAAATATTTACAAACATAAGAAAAATATTACAACAATTTTAAACTAATTACACCTACTCTAAGCCCCCTAATAAAATAACAAAGCCCCCCAAAATAAAAAATTCCCTACCCTATTCTAAAATACAAATATTACAAGCTCTTTTACCTTACCAGCCCTGAACAGGGCCCTTTGCGGGGCATGCCCCAAGAATTTCAGCTCTTTTGCCTGTAAAAAAAAACATACAATACCCCCCCCCCAACATTACAACCCACCACCCACATACCCCTAATCTAACCCAAACCCCCCTTAAATAAACCTAACACTACCCCCCTGATGATCTTCCTACCTTGTCTTCACCATGCCAGGTTCACCGATCCGTCCTGGCTCCAAGATCTTCATCCAACCCAAGCGGGGGCTAGACATCCACTGAAGAAGTCCAGAAGAGGGTCCAAAGTCTTCCTCCTATCCGGCAAGAAGAGGACATCCGGACCGGCAAACATCTTCTCCAAGCGGCATCTTCTATCTTCTTCCATCCGATGACGACCGGCTCCATCTTGAAGACCTCCAGCGCGGATCCATCCTCTTCTTCCGACGACTAGACGACGAATGACGGTTCCTTTAAGGGACGTCATCCAAGATGGCGTCCCTCGAATTCCGATTGGCTGATAGGATTCTATCAGCCAATCGGAATTAAGGTAGGAATTTTCTGATTGGCTGATGGAATCAGCCAATCAGAATATAGTTCAATCCGATTGGCTGATCCAATCAGCCAATCAGATTGAGCTCGCATTCTATTGGCTGATCGGAACAGCCAATAGAATGCGAGCTCAATCTGATTGGCTGATTGGATCAGCCAATCGGATTGAACTATATTCTGATTGGCTGATTCCATCAGCCAATCAGAAAATTCCTACCTTAATTCCGATTGGCTGATAGAATCCTATCAGCCAATCGGAATTCGAGGGACGCCATCTTGGATGACGTCCCTTAAAGGAACCGTCATTCGTCGTCTAGTCGTCGGAAGAAGAGGATGGATCCGCGCTGGAGGTCTTCAAGATGGAGCCGGTCGTCATCGGATGGAAGAAGATAGAAGATGCCGCTTGGAGAAGATGTTTGCCGGTCCGGATGTCCTCTTCTTGCCGGATAGGAGGAAGACTTTGGACCCTCTTCTGGACTTCTTCAGTGGATGTCTAGCCCCCGCTTGGGTTGGATGAAGATCTTGGAGCCAGGACGGATCGGTGAACCTGGCATGGTGAAGACAAGGTAGGAAGATCATCAGGGGGGTAGTGTTAGGTTTATTTAAGGGGGGTTTGGGTTAGATTAGGGGTATGTGGGTGGTGGGTTGTAATGTTGGGGGGGGGGTATTGTATGTTTTTTTTTACAGGCAAAAGAGCTGAAATTCTTGGGGCATGCCCCGCAAAGGGCCCTGTTCAGGGCTGGTAAGGTAAAAGAGCTTGTAATATTTGTATTTTAGAATAGGGTAGGGAATTTTTTATTTTGGGGGGCTTTGTTATTTTATTAGGGGGCTTAGAGTAGGTGTAATTAGTTTAAAATTGTTGTAATATTTTTCTTATGTTTGTAAATATTTTATTATTTTCTGTAACTTAGTTCTTTTTTATTTTTTGTACTTTAGATAGTTTATTTAATTTTATTTATTTGTAGCAATTGTGTTTAATTAATTTATTGATAGTGTAGTGTTAGGTTAATTGTAGGTAATTGTAGGTAGTTTATTTAATTATTTTATTGATAGGGTAGTGTTAGGTTTAATTATATCTTAGGTTAGGATTTATTTTACAGGTAAATTTGTTATTATTTTAACTAGGTAACTATTAAATAGTTCTTAACTATTTAATAGCTATTGTACCTGGTTAAAATAATTACAAAGTTGCCTGTAAAATAAATATAAATCCTAAAATAGCTATAATATAATTATAATTTATATTGTAGCTATATTAGGATTTATTTTACAGGTAAGTATTTAGCTTTAAATAGGAATCATTTATTTAATAAGAGTTAATGTATTTCGTTAGATAAAAATTATATTTAACTTAGGGGGGTGTTAGTGTTAGGGTTAGACTTAGCTTTAGGGGTTAATACATTTATTAGAATAGCGGTGAGCTCCGGTCGGCAGATTAGGGGTTAATAATTGAAGGTAGGTGTCGGCGATGTTAGGGAGGGCAGATTAGGGGTTAATACTATTTATGATAGGGTTAGTGATGCGGATTAGGGGTTAATAACTTTATTATAGTAGCGCTCAGGTCCGCTCGGCAGATTAGGGGTTAATAAGTGTAGGCAGGTGTCGGCGACGTTGTGGGGGGCAGATTAGGGGTTAATAAATATAACATAGGGGTCGGCGATGTTAGGGCAGCAGATTAGGGGTACATAGGGATAACGTAGGTGGCGGCGGTTTACGGAGCGGCAGATTAGGGGTTAAAAGTGTAATGCAGGGGTCAGCGATAGCGGGGGCGGCAGATTAGGGGTTAATAAGTGTAAGGCTAGGGGTGTTTAGACTCGGGGTACATGTTAGAGTGTTAGGTGCAGACGTAGGAAGTGTTTCCCCATAGGAAACAATGGGGCTGCGTTAAGAGCTGAACGCTGCTTTTTTGCAGGTGTTAGGTTTTTTTTCAGCTCAAACTGCCCCATTGTTTCCTATGGGAGAATCGTGCACGAGCACGTTTTTGATGCCGGCCGCGTCCGTAAGCAACTCTGGTATCGAGAGTTGCATTTGCGGTAAATATGCTCTACGCTCCTTTTTTGGAGCCTAACGCAGCATTTGTTTGAACTCTCGATACCAGAGTTAAATTTATGGTGCGGCCAGAAAAAAACCCGCGGAGCGTTAACAGCCCTTTTACCGCCGAACTCCAAATCTAGGCCCTAGATATTTATGTGATTAACCTTAATATTGGAAGAGTTGATATAACTATAGGAGAGAGGTTGTGCTAAACTCACAAACGTTACATGTACCTAGTAATAACCCTTGTATTCAAGGTTCGTTATAGAGAAACCTGTTCCTGTTGATATTAGTCAATGAGTTGTCTGACTTTTAGTAGTACCATGATCAACTGGTTCACTATATTGGGTATATTATGTATTCAGTGTATATCATGTAATGTTAGTATACACAGAATTAGGGGTAGCTGTTTGCTACTGGAATATAGTGAGTCCCACTATTGAGTATATGCCAGTTGGTTATACGTAGTAAGTGTAGTATCAGGTCTACCACTAAACACAAACAGAATAATGTTTGTTGCTATGACAACATAATCATAATCAGTGATCCACTTAAATTAAACGACTTAAATTAAACGTTCCTATAATCTCGTGTTGAGTATTGTATGTTATCCACACTTGTTTGATGTGCACAAGATAGGTAGATTAAATATATGCACATCTAATGTGCAAGATTATAAAGACATGTATTGCCCTGCGTGTACACAGATATGATAGTCAGTTAACACAGTGCTGCCAGGAACCAACTGTTAGCCACAAATTGGTATGTGGTGGTTCTTTAACCCTATATCTTATTCATAATATCATACCAAATAGTCGTTTGTATTAAGATCACTCACTCATGTTTGGTTTCATACAGTCATAGTTTGTAGCGTGTATAGCTGTTGCTAAGCGATGTGATTTAAATTGCGGCGAGAAGATCAGTACAGGTTACTAATGTCGCCCGGATGTAAAAGATATAGGTGGAAGTTAGCTTGGTACATGTATACCCTTGGTAGTTAATATACTGTCGTTACTATGAGAGTAGATTTATTATAAAGTTATGTTTAGAAACTTGCCACGTATTTATTTTAACGTTGTAAAATTCACAGGTTCACTTGTTATACTTGTATCCGGCTTTGTATTATGGTTAATTCACCATGTATTATTTAGCCGGTATGCCTTTATATTATATTGACCCAAAGAGTTGTAAATACTACGGTTAATTCACCATGTATTATTTAGCCGGTATGCCTTAATATTATATTAACCCAAAGAGTTGTAAATAATACGAGGCAAGTGAGGTACCAGTCAAACGTTAGTAGCGTGGGCTCTATTAGAGCTGAATAAAATATTAGCCGTGCAGCGTCTAAGCAAGTGAGGTATCAGTCAGGTGTGAGCAGCGTGGGCTCAATCAGAGCTGAACAGATATTAGCCGTGCAGCGTCTAAGTCAAACACGTCCTCACACACCTAGCTCTCACATAGAAAATCGAATCAGTGATGGTAATAGCGCTCTGGAACAAGGTCCCATACACACACTCTCAATCACACTTGTGAATTAGTACAGGATAACTTGAATAACTGAAAGTGCTTTTTCCATAATAAGTATTGTTAAAGGAGGTTATTACTCCATATAGTGACTGCAGTAAAAGTTCGGTAGCTTAAGGCTAATCTAAAACACAGGAGCTCCTAGGACTCCTCACCAATGCCCTAACGTCCCTAACATGTTTCGCCACTTAGCATGGCTTTTTCAAAGGTGAACGCACCGCTCAGTAGTCGGCTATTTAAGGCTGATTAGAATCACACCCCCAATAGGCGTGCATACACCTTCTGACCTATCAATGACGGTTGAGATGTGTGTGTCATAATAAGGAGGGGATTAGCAGGATAGTATCTGAAGTGGTTAACTGTTTGATGACTGGATAGGGTCAAAAAGGCACATTCATTGACTGTCAAATTCATAGCAAACGCTTATATTACATTATTATGGACAACTCGAACAAATAAAAGAATAAGATTTGAGGTTAGATAAACAATTAAGATAAAATCTATATTGAAATATCGTAAAGTTAATTTTTTGCAGAAGGCACATAACATTGTATATACCTTTTGCCATTTAAACGTTTGTTGAGTTGGAATCTCCAGCATATTGAATAATAATTTTTTAAGCAAGATCAGCATCAACATATTGAGGTCCTATGTGTCTATATATTTACTTGCTTCATAAATCTGGAACCTCCTAATACGTGATCAAGAGAGAAACAGATATTGTTGGATGTGCAACATTCTAATGTACATCTATGAAACACTTAATTGCGATTATATTTATTATAGTATTTAAAGTCGTGACAAAATGTGATGTTTGTGTGATAGTATTTTGTAAGGATAAACATAATTGACCATTAGTGAGTGGTTTACTGTGTAAGGTCATTTTATATTGCAAACGGTGACAGTGTTACTTAATAGTGTCTTGATAGTATGTCTCTAATAGATTGTATCTTAGAGGTAAAGGTTATGTAAGTGAACGTTATAGTGAATACTGTCTCACTTTGTTGTGAAATTTACAAAAATTGAGATATTAATTAAGTTAAGCATAGTGTGCACTATTAAAGAAGATAAAGGATTACACAAGTGATATAAATTTTAACAAATATAAAAATAACATAAAATTGTGCTTAATGTGATATGTATAAGTGTTGAAAAAGGGAAAAGGGAGGTTTGTGATCTATAATTTACTAGAACTGATAGGTTAATTATATGGATTGTAGTTAGAGAGATAGGAGAATACACGAAATATTGCTCATGATTGTTGCGTATAGGGATATTAGGATTCGTGTCAACAACGTTTGTTAGTATTGTTGTGTTACTTAATTTCATAGAAAGTTGTTTGGGTATTATTCTCTATAGTTTTAAAACTTGATTGCTTATTTAAAACATTGTATGATGTTATACTTGGCTTAAAATCCACTTTATATTCTGTAAATTACAGAAATGAAACAAAGTTGTTATATTCATTTAGTCCATATGGTTGAACCGTATTAAGTAAAAAGATCCATTTGCTTTCTGCTTGTAGCAGGATGTTTTCTAGATTGCCTCCTCGTATACCCAGTTGTATTTTTTCAATTCCAAAGCATTTGAGTTCAGATTGTTTGGAATGATTTTCTTGTGAGCTTTCATTTTGTTCTTCTGCCACTAAAAAAAAATGTTTTTGGTTTATTTTATATTTATTATTTCACATACATATTTAAAATTACATTATCCAGAAACAAAATAAAAATTACCTGTTCTTACACCAATATTAGTAAGTCCAGGAACTCCAGAAACCATTGCAGCTGGGATTAATTCTCTAATTATTTTTTCAGAATCAGAGTATGTGATTGGTACATATGTTCCACCACCTGTTTTCATTCTTTCAGTTTTTTCTTTTCCCATTTTTGCTTTAACTTTAATTTTTAAATCAGAGTATCTTTTTTTGCATTTGGTCACTGATCTGGGCCTAACACCTACAGCTTATACAGATTTTGAAAGTTTTTGCAGCCATGGATCCAGACAGTTTATCATAATACATTTGCATTTGCTGTGCTAATACCAGATTTTCATCTTCTGTGAATGCAGGGTTTCTACCAGACTCACTATTTTGTGATGATACTCCAGTTGGTAGAACCTATGAATACATTTTAAATGTCTTTTTAATAAAATAACATTACCATTAAATGTCATATTTCTTTAAATAAATAAAAGTAAATGTAAAATAACATATACAATAAATATATATAATATGGTGGATTATATGTACTTACCATTGTTAATATTTTCGTAATTTAAATACACTTGTTTTTCTTTTGGAAATGAAAATCGAATTTTAAGTTTACTCATGAAAGTAGCATAGAGAATTTCTCTTGTTAAGTGTATTCAGTCCACGGATCATCCATTACTTATGGGATATATTCCCTTCCCAACAGGAAGTTGCAAGAGGATCACCCAAGCAGAGCTGCTATATAGCTCCTCCCCTCACATGTCATATCCAGTCATTCTCTTGCAACTGACATAGTAGGAAGGTGTGAGAGGAGTGTGGAATTTTTATACTTAATTATTTCTTCAATCAAAAGTTTGTTATTTTAAATGGCACCGGAGTGTGCTGTTTTTTTCTCTCAGGCAGTTTTTAGAAGAAGAATCTGCCTGCGTTTTCAATGATCTTAGCAGAAGTAACTAAGATCCACTGGCTATTCTCGCACATTCTGAGGAGTGGGGTAACTTCAGAAAGGGAATAGCATGCGGGGTCCCCTGCAGATGAGGTATGTGCAGTAGAATATTTTTCTAAGGAATGGAATTGACTAAGAAAATACTGCTGATACCGATGTAATGTAAGTACAGCCTTAAATGCAGTAGCGACTGGTATCAGGCTGATGAATGTATGTACAAAAAGTAATTTTCTAAGGAATGGAATTTGACTAACAAAATACTGTTAATACTGAAGTAATGTATGAGCCTTAACTGCAGTAGAAGCGACTGGTAGCAGGCTTATTAATAACACTACCTAACTTTTAAAGTGCATGTTTAAAACGTTTACTGGCATGTTATTCGTTTTTTGTGAGGTACTTTGGTGATAAATCTTTTGGGGCATGATTTTCCACATGGCTGTCGTTTATTTCTGCATAGAAACGGTTAACTGAGGTTTCCCACTGTTGTAATATGAGTGGGAGGGGCCTATTTTAGCGCTTTTTTGCGCAGTAAAAATTCAGTTACAGTCTTCCTGCTTCTTCCTCCTTGATCCAGGACGTCTCTAGAGAGCTCAGGGGTCTTCAAAATTCATTTTGAGGGAGGTAATCAGTCACAGCAGACCTGTGACAGTGTGTTTGACTGTGATAAAAACATTAATTGTTAAATTGATTATCCGTTTTTGGGTATTAAGGGGTTAATCATCCATTTGCTAGTGGGTGCAATGCTTTGCTAACTTAATACATTTATTGTGAAAATATGGTTGCTATAACTGATTTGGTTCATTGTTATTTCAACTGTGACGATTTTTTGTGCTTCTTAAAGGCGCAGTAGCGTTTTTTTATATTGCTTGTAAACTTATTTGAAAGGATTTTCCAAGCTTGCTAGTCTCATTGCTAGTCTGTTTAAACATGTCTGACACAGATGAATCTGTTTGTTCACTATGTTTGAAGGCCAATGTGGAGCCCCATAGAAATATGTGTACTAAATGTATGTACTAAATGTATTGATGTCACTTTGAATAAAAGTCAATTTTTATATGTAAAGAAATTATCACCAGACAACGAGGGGGAAGTTATGCCGACTAACTCTCCTCACGTGTCAGTACCTTCGCCTCCCGCTCAGGAGGCGCGTGATATTGTGGCGCCAAGTACATCAGAGAGGCCCATACAAATCACTTTGCAAGACATGGCTGCTGTTATGACAGAGGTATTATCTAAATTGCCAGAATGAAGAGGCAAATGCGATAGCTCTGGGTTAAGGACAGAGCGCGCTGATGATGTGAGAGCCATGTCCGGTACTGCGTCACAATTTGCAGAACATGAGGACGGAGAGCTTCATTCTGTGGGTGATGGATCTGATCCAGGGAGACCGGATTCAGATATTTCTAATGTTAAATTTAAGCTTGAGAACCTCCATGTATTGCTAGGGGAGGTATTAGCGGCTCTGAATGATTGTAACACGGTTGCAATTCCAGAGAAAGTATGTAGGTTGGATAGATACTTTGCGGTACCGGTGTGTACTGACGTTTTTCCTATACCTAAAAGGCTTACAGAAATTATTAGCAAGGAGTGGGATAGACCCGGTGTGCCCTTTTCCCCCCCTCCGATATTTAGAAAAATGTTTCCAATAGACGCCACCACACGAGACTTATGGCAGACGGTCCCTAAGGAGGAGTGAGCAGTTTCTACTTTAGCTAAACGTACCACTATCCCGGTGGAGGATAGTTGTGCTTTTTCGGATCCAATGGATAAAAAATTAGAAGGTTACCTTAAGAAAATGTTTGTTCAACAAGGTTTATTTTACAGCCCCTTGCATGCATTGCGCCTGTCACTGCTGCTGCGGCATTCTGGTTTGAGTCTCTGGAAGAGGCCATTCGCACAGCTCCATTGGATGAGATTATGGTCAAGCTTAAAGCACTTAAGCTAGCTAATGCATTTGTTTCTGATGCCGTTGTACATTTAACCAAACTAACGGCTAAGAACTCCGGATTCGCCATCCAGGCGCGCAGAGCGCTATGGCTTAAATCCTGGTCAGCTGACGTGACTTCTAAATCTAAATTGCTTAATATTCCTTTCAAGGGGCAGACCTTATTCGGGCCCGGCTTGAAAGAAATTATTGCTGACATTACTGGAGGTAAGGGTCATACTCTTCCTCAGGACAGGGCCAAATCAAAGGCCAAACAGTCTAATTTTCGTGCCTTTCGTAACTTCAAGGCAGGAGCAGCATCAACTTCCCCCGCTCCAAAACAGGAAGGAACTGTTGCTCGTTACAGACAGGGCTGGAAAGCTAACCAGCCCTGGAACAAGGGAAAGCAGGCCAGAAAGCCTACTTCTGCCCCTAAGACAGCATGAAGAGAGGGCCCCCTATCCGGAAATGGATCTAGTGGGGGGCAGACTTTCTCTCTTCACCCAGGCTTGGGCAAGAGATGTCCAGGATCCCTGGGCGTTGGAGATCATATCTCAGGGATATCTTGTGGACTTCAAAGCTTCTCCTCCACAAGGGAGATTTCATCTTTCAAGGTTATCAGCAAACCAAATAAAGAAAGAGGCATTTCTATGCTGTGTACAAGACCTCTTAGTAATGGGGGTGATCCACCCAGTTCCGCGGACGGAACAAGGGCAAGGGTTTTACTCAAATCTGTTTGTGGTTCCCAAGAAAGAGGGAACCTTCAGACCAATCTTGGACCTAAAAATCTTAAACAAATTCCTAAGAGTTCCATCATTCAAAATGGAAACTATTCGAACCATCCTACCCATGATCCAAGAGGGTCAATACATGACCACAGTAGACTTAAAGGATGCCTACCTTCATATACCGATTCACAAAGATCATTGTCGGTACCTAAGATTTGCCTTTCTAGACAGGCATTACCAGTTTGTAGCTCTTCCCTTCGGGTTAGCTACGGCCCGAGAATTTTTACAAAGGTTCTGGGCTCATTTCTAGCAGTGCTAAGACCGCGAGGCATAGCGGTGGCTCCGTACCTAGACGACATTCTGATACAAGCGTCAAGTTTTCAAATTGCCAAGTCTCATACAGAGATAGTTCTGGCTTTTCTGAGGTCGCATGGGTGGAAGGTGAACATGGAAAAGAGTTCTCTATCACCACTCACAAGAGTCTCCTTCCTAGGGACTCTGATAGATTCTGTAGAAATGAAAATTTACCTGACGGAGGCCAGGTTATCAAAACTTTTAAATGCTTGCCGTGCCCTTCATTCCATTCCACGCCCGTCAGTAGCTCAGTGCATGGAAGTAATCGGCTTAATGGTAGCGGCAATGGACATAGTACCATTTGCGCGCCTGCATCTCAGACCTCTGCAATTATGCATGCTAAGTCAGTGGAATGGGGATTACTCAGATTTGTCCCCTCTACTAAATCTGGATCAAGAGACCAGAGATTCTCTTCTCTGGTGGCTTTCTCGGGTCCATCTGTCCAAGGGGATGACCTTTCGCAGGCCAGATTGGACAATTGTAACAACAGATGCCAGCCTTCTAGGTTGGGGCGCAGTCTGGAACTCCCTGAAGGCTCAGGGATTATGGACTCAGGAGGAGAAACTCCTCCCAATAAATATTCTGGAGTTGAGAGCAATATTCAATGCTCTTCTAGCTTGGCCTCAGTTAGCAACACTGAGGTTCATCAGATTTCAGTCGGACAACATCACGACTGTGGCCTACATCAACCATCAAGGGGGAACCAGGAGTTCCCTAGCGATGTTGGAAGTCTCAAAGATAATTCGCTGGACAGAGTCTCACTCTTGCCACCTGTCAGCGATCTACATCCCAGGCGTGGAGAACTGGGAGGCGGATTTTCTAAGCGTAGACAATTGGAGAGATTTGTGAGGCTCATATACCACCAGGACCAAGGCTATTTGGGGTGAGTTGAGAACCAATTGACTCAGTTCCATCAAGCCCTCTGTTTAGTGCACTTTATCTTTTTCCACAGGATTTTCGAGGACCATTGGATTTAAAGACCGATTTCATCTACCTATTACTGGCCCATATTTGGATTTTTTTCTACATTGGACATTGGACTTTGTTTATTAATTTGTTCATTAACATTATGTTGTGTATTACCAAATCGTATGTTTCTTAGTTTGTTTTTATGATTGCTAGATAATAACTGCGCTTTTATTATAGGGTTTAACACGCCCACAAATCAATTTAGACATTTATTGATTTGTATTTAGACCAATATTCTTAATATTAGCTATTTTTGTTGACACACATATTACCTTAACTGGTAAATTTCTAACAAGATCATACCGGTATCGATCTTTCTTTCACAAGGCACTACATTTTATGCTTTTTATTTTTCTTTCCACATCTGTTTTTTGTAATTGAATTATTTTTTGCAAAAAGGTTGATATTTTTGAACTTGCACTGAATGTTTGCATTTTAGTTAACTGTCACGATATTCTGGCAACACTCACCTTTTCATTTAATTATTTTTTTATCTTTTATTTACCATCTGAATCGTTATGAAAGTACCTGTTTGTTGCAATTTAGTAATATACTGAGTTATTGTCACCTGGTGTGATATTATCACATATACAGTTCCTTTTGTGGCAATCATAGGAGATCACTTACACTAGTTTCATTTCATTTTAACTTATACACTTCCACAAGATTAGGGTTCTTATTTGATCCCGAAGTCTTTCATCTTTATTGACTATTGGATCTGATATTGTTTTAAATCCCCACAAATAGATTTTGCTAACTGTGTTAAACTCATGTGCTGGAACAGTGCCAGCATTGAGTTATATTAGGAGATACATTGTATCTCGTGTTTTATAAAATAATTTGATTTTATTTGATTAAAGAAATTTTGTACATATTTTATATCGTTTTTGAACCTATTGGGCCATTTCACCCATCTATAAATATTGATGCCATTGTTTATGGAACGTAACACTTTATAAGGAACCTGTGGTTTACCTCAGCCTTTTAAGCGCTCCTATAACTATCTGTAACGCAAAAATTCTCTAGGACCTTATTAGGGGGCCCCTTATAGTGTAGCAAGTAAACAGATCTAGGCGCTGTACTATCTATTCACTGGATTTTCTAAGTTGCCAGACTTTTCATCCGGGGGAGTGGGAACTTCATCCGGAGGTCTTCGCTCAACTGATTCATCGTTGGGGCAAACCAGAACTGGATCTCATGGCGTCTCGCCAGAACGCCAAGCTTCCTTGTTACAGATCTAGGTCCAGGGACCCGGGAGCGGCGCTGATAGATGCTCTGGCAGCCCCTTGGGTCTTCAACATGGCTTATGTGTTTCCACCATTTCCGATGCTACCTCGACTGATTGCCAAGATCAAACAGGAGAGAGCATCGGTGATTCTGATAGCGCCTTCGTGGCCACGCAGGACCTGGTATGCAGACCTAGTGGACATGTCGTCCTGTCCACCATGGTCTCTACCTCTGAGGCAGGACCTTCTAATACAAGGTCCTTTCAACCATCCAAATCTAATTTCTCTGAGGCTGACTGCATGGAGATTGAACGCTTGATCCTATCAAAGTGTGGCTTCTCGGAGTCAGTTATTGATACCTTAATACAGGCACGGAAGCCTGTTACCAGAAAGATTTACCATAAGATATGGCGTAAATATTTATATTGGTGCGAATCCAAGGGTTACTCATGGAGTAAGGTTAGGATTCCTAGGATATTGTCCTTTCTACAAGAGGGTTTAGAAAAGGGCTTATCTGCTAGTTCGTTAAAGGGACAGATTTCTGCTCTGTCTATTCTCTTACACAAACGTCTGGCAGAAGTTCCAGACGTACAGGCTTTTTGTCAGGCTTTGGCTAGGATTAAGCCTGTGTTTAAGACGGTTGCTCCTCCGTGGAGCTTAAACTTGGTTCTTAAAGTTCTTCAAGGGGTTCCGTTTGAACCCCTTCATTCCATTGATATTAAGCTTTTATCTTGGAAAGTTCTGTTTTTGATGGCTATTTCCTCGGCTCGAAGAGTCTCTGAGTTATCGGCCTTACATTGTGATTCTCCTTATCTGATTTTCCATTCAGACAAGGTAGTTCTGCGTACTAAACCTGGGTTTTTACCTAAGGTAGTTTCTAACAGGAATATCAATCAGGAGATTGTTGTTCTATCATTATGTCCTAATCCTTCTTCAAAGAAGGAACGACTTTTGCATAATCTGGACGTAGTCCGTGCCCTGAAGTTCTATTTACAGGCAACTAAAGATTTTCGTCAAACTTCTTCCCTGTTTGTCGTGTACTCTGGTCAGAGGAGAGGTCAAAAAGCTTTGGCAACCTCTCTCTCCTTTTGGCTTCGTAGCATAATACGTTTAGCCTATGAGACTGCTGGACAGCAGCCCCCTGAAAGAATTACAGCTCATTCCACTAGAGCTGGGGCTTCCACCTGGGCCTTTAAGAATGAGGCCTCTGTTGAACAGATTTGCAAGGTTGCAACTTGGTCTTCGCTTCACACTTTTTCAAAATTTTACAAATTTGACACTTTTGCTTCTTCGGAGGCTGTTTTTGGGAGAAAGATTCTACAGGCAGTGGTTCCTTCCGTTTAAGTTCCTGCCTTGTCCCTCCCATCATCCGTGTACTTTGGCTTTGGTATTGGTATCCCATAAGTAATGGATGATCCGTGGACTGAATACACTTAACAAGAGAAAACATAATTTATGCTTACCTGATAAATTTATTTCTCTTGTAGTGTATTCAGTCCACGGCCCGCCCTGTCTTTTTAAGGCAGATCTAAATTTTAATTAAAACTCCAGTCACCACTGCACCCTATGGTTTCTCCTTTCTTGTCTTGTTTCGGTCGAATGACTGGATATGACATGTGAGGGGAGGAGCTATATAGCAGCTCTGCTTGGGTGATCCTCTTGCAACTTCCTGTTGGGAAGGGAATATATCCCATAAGTAATGGATGATCCGTGGACTGAATACACTACAAGAGAAATAAATTTATCAGGTAAGCATAAATTATGTTTTCGCGCCATAAAAAGTGGACTTTTATAATGTCAAATTACATAACGATTGCAGTTACGAATATTCACAAACACATTTACGAAGTTTATATTGAAATAGCGAAGGATGATTGCGTATGTTTTCACTGCAAAACTTTATTACAACATGTGCAATGATCAAAAATGACGTGATCAAAGAGCGTCGTAATAAGCAATTATGGAGACTATAAATATTTTGACGTAATTTTCAAAAAAGTGCGCGAAATTCTATTTACGAGGGTAAGTTTACGAAAATTATTTCGAAATATATGATTTTAAATTTAATAAAATATTTAATTTACAATTCTATTTAATATTTATTATTACAGATGGCAGAATATATATATTATACATTATTTCAACATAGAAGATTTCAAAGGAGAAGAAGGAGGTTGATAACACATCATACAAATAGGATAGAAATATTGAATGAAAATGATGTTGAACAATCTCAAGGATTAATTTCAGAAACAACAACCATGAGGACACACAGGGTATACAGGCCCAGAACATACAGAGAAAGACAATTTTTAAGTGACATGCCTGATGATATTGTATTTCAAAGATTTCGATTTAACAAATCAGTTATAATTACCCTTTATGAATTATTTAAAGATGATTTGGATCCTAGAACAAGGAGAAATAGAGCAATACCAGGAATTGTTAAATTATTGACCACACGGGTTCTTTCCAACATACCACCAATTCTATTACAGGTGTGTCACAAAGTGCTTTTTCCAGGTTTCTTAACCAGGTAATTAATGTTTTCAAGAAAAATATTGACAGATTTATAACATTTCCAATGACTGAAAATGAAAAAAATATAATTAAGGAATATTTCTATGAACATTATGGAATACCAAATACTCTAGGATGTTATTGACTGCACACACATACAAATTTGTGCACCAATTGATCATCCAGAAACATATTTTAACAGAAAGGGGTGGCACTCCCTAAACACTCAAGTTGTATGTGACCACAAATACAAAATTATTTCTCTGTTGTCAGCTTTTCCAGGGAGTGCACATGACTCGTATATTCTAAAGCAATCACTCCTTTATGAAGATATGAATGCAGGAATTTGTGGAAATGGTTTGATGCTTGGTAAGTTATGTACTAAGATGTTTAATTGCCTAATACATAAAATAAATTATTTGTAATACTAACCATAAATCATACATCCAACAGGAGATGCAGGATACCCATGTTACAAATGGTTAATCACACCTGTCTCCAAACCAGCAAACAGAAAAGAAATGAAGTTCAATGACGCACACTCAAAAGCAAGATCAGCTATTGAACGTACATTTGGACTTCTTAAGAGTAGGTTCCGTTGTATTGATAAAACTGGAGGAGCATTAAAATATCAACCGACAAAGGCTGCAGACATAATAACTTTGTGTTGTATGCTTCATAATTTAGCCATTGAAAATAATCTAGATATTGATGTGGATTATGATGATGAACATGGAATAATTCAAAATGAATTTTCTTCACAGGACCCTGCTGTAAACACCAGTGTGAGGGAACACATGATTAATAATTATTTTTGATTTAAAACTGTATAATTACATTGCATTGCATTGCTTTACTTATGAATGCAATTGTATTAATTTTCTTTTTATTTCAAAATAAACAGAAGTCAGAAATAATACATGAGTTTTGGACATTTAATATTTATACTATACAAATCTGAATTTCTAAGTTCAAAGTTGATAATACAATTGATCAATAGACACTTTTTAAAAAAATTACGAATACAGAATTACACATACGAAGTGGGTATTTAACATTACGCAAACCAAAAAAACCATTCGCAGCGTATGTCGAATGACGAAAAAACGCCCATTTCGAATACATACACGCAATCAATTTCGAACACTTTCATTCATTACGATATTATATTCGCACTCCAGTGCGAACATCTTTACATCATATCATTTTAAAAACGAGCTTTCAATCTTCGAGGCCTGTGAATTACCATCTTCTAAGAAGGTTTTTCCAGTACCAAGGAAGATGTCTGAAATTATTGCTCAGTAATGGGACAAACCAGGGGTTCCTTTTTCCCTTCACCTATTTTAAAGAAAATGTTTCCTGTGGCTGACTCAATTCGTGACTCATGGCGCACTGTTCCTAGTAGAGGGAGCTATTTCTACTCTTGCTAAGAGAACTACCATTCCTATAGAGGATAGTTGCTCTTTTAAGGATCCAATGGACAACATGTCCATCAATAATTACAGTGGCAACCAGCAGCGAGTATTGCTACGGTTGCAGGTGCTGCATCTTATTGGTGCTATGCGTTATCTGATCTTATCTCAGAAGAAACTACAGTAGAGGAGATCCAGGTTTTTTTCAAAGCTCTTTAAATGGCCAACACTTTTATCTGTGATGCCAATATGCTAATTTGTCTGCAAGCTACAATGTCTAGCTTAACAGTTCTAGCTAGCAGGACTCTGTGGTTAAAATCTTGGTCTGCTGATGTCTCTTCTAAGGCCAATCTTTTGGCTTTGCCTTACAAGGGAAAGACTCTGTTTGTACCTGGTCTGGCAGAGATCATTTCAGAGATTACTGGTGGAAAGGGATCTTTCCTACCTCAGGACAAGAAGAACAGACCTAGAGGTTGTCAGACTTCTAATTTTCATTCCTTTCGTAACTTTAAGGGACAAAAGTCCTCCTTTTCCTCATCTAAACCAGATCAACCCAGATCTTCTTGGAAATCCAACGAGCCCTGGAATAAGGGAAAACAAAACAAGAAGCCTTCTGCTGACTCTAAATCAGCATGAAGGTTCCGTCCCCGATTAATGTGTGGATCAGGTGGGGGCAGGCTATCTCTTTTTTGTCAAGCCTGGATACACGATGTCCCAGACCCTTGGGCGGTGGACATAGTATCTCAGGGTTACAGAATGGGATTCTTAAACTGTATAAAAGACCTATTCTCTCTGGGAGTTATTGTCCCCGTCCCTCTAGCAGAAAAGGGTCTAGGATTCTACTCAAATCTATTTGTAGTTCCCAAAAAGGAGGGAACTTTTCGACCCATTTTAGACCTCAAGTGTTTAAACAAATTCCTTAGGGTTCTGTCCTTCAAGATGGAAACTATTTGTTCCATTCTCCCTTTGGTACAGGAGGGTCATTTTATGACGACCATAGACCTGAAGGATGCATACCTTCATGTTGCCATACACAGGAAACACCATCAGTATCTGAGGTTTGCCTTTCTGGACAAACACTTCCAATTTGTTGCACTTCCATTTGGTCTGGCCACGGCTCACAGAATATTCACAAAGGTTCTAGGGGCGCTTTTGGCTGTGATCAGATTCCAGGGAATTGCTGTAGCCCCTTATCTGGACAACATTTTGGTTCAGGCGTCCTCTTTTCAACTAGCCCAATCTCATACAGAGATGCTGTCGTCTTTTCTACATTCCCATGAGTGAAAGGTGAATTTGGAAAAAAGTTCTCTTCTTCCATCTACCAAAGTATGTTTTTCTAGAGACTATAATAGATTCCATAGATTCCCTGTCCATGAAGATCTTTCTGACAGATTTTTTTCTTCCTGCCTTTCTCTCCAGTCTGCTTTTCGTCCTTTTCGTCATCTGTGGCCCAATGCATGGAGGTGATTGGTCTGAGGGTGGCATCAATGGACATCATTCATTTTGCTTGGTTCCATCTATGATCTGTACAACTTTGTATTCTCCGTCAATGGAACGGAAATCATTCGGATAAATCTGGACCATCTTACAAGAGACTCTCTCTCATGGTGGGTGTCACAGGAACATCTGTCTTGGGGCACTTGCTTTCTGAGACCTTCCTGGGAAATTATGACTACCTGTCAGGCTGGGGTGCTGTTTGGGGCCCTCTAAAAGCTCAGGGCCTGTGGTCTCAGGAGGAGTCCTTTCTTCTAATAAACATCTTGGAATTGAGAGCTATCTTCAATGCCCTATTAGCATAGCCTCAACTGACTTTTGGTCGGGTTTATAAGATTTCAATCAGACAACATCACCTAAGCTTACATCAACCACCAGGGAGGAACTCAGAGTTCCTTAGCCATGAAGGAGGTGACTCGAATTCTGCAGTGGGCGGAAGCCCACGATTGTCTCCTATCTGCCATCCACATTCCAAAAGTGGACAATTGGAAGGCAGATTTTCTGCGCAGACAGATTTTTTATCCCGGGGAGTCGGCTCTCCATCCAGAAGTGTTCTCTCCGATAACCCCTTCCAGTGGGGGGTTTCAGAGTTGGATCTAATGGCATCCCGCCAAAACGCCGAGGTTCCAAAGTACGCTTCAAGGTCAAGAGATCCTCAGGCTTTTCTGATAGATGCTCTGACAGTTCCTTGGAGGTTTTCTCTGGCTTATCTGTTTGCTCCGGACCCTGGTGAGGAATCCCCGGATTTTGTACTTTCTTCAGAATGGACTGGATAAGGGTTTATCGTCAGTTCTCTAAAGGGTCAGATTTCAGCGTTATCTGTCCTTTTGCACAAACTTTTGGCAGATTTACCAGACGATCAAGTCTTTGTACAGGCCCTGGTTAGAATCAGGCCTGTGTTTAAACCTGTTGCTCCCCCATGGAGCCTTAATTTAGTTCTTAAAGTTTTACAGCAGGCTCCTTTTGAGCCTATGCATATAGTTGATATAAAACTGTTATCCTGGAAGGTTTTTTTTCTTGTGGCCATTTCTTCCGCTCGCAGAGTGTCTGAACTTTCAGCTCTGCAGTGTGATTTTGCTTACCTTATTTTTCATGCTGATAAGGCGGTCCTTCGTACTAAATTGGGGTTTCTTCCTAAGGTAGTATCAGATTGAAACATTAATCAGAAAATTGTTGTTCCTTCTCTTTGTCCTAATCCTTCTCAAAAGGAATGTCTCTTGCATAACTTGGATGTTGTGCGGGCTCTAAAATTTTACTTACAAGCTACTAAAGATTTTCGTCAATCTTCTGCCCTGTTGTTTTCTCTGGAAAGCGTAAGTGTCAGAGGGCCACTTCTACTACTCTGTCTCTATGGTTGAGAAGTTTGATTTGTTTGGCTTATGAGACTGCTGGACAGCAGCCTCCTGAGAGAATTACGGCTCATTCCACTAGGGCTGTATCCTCATCTTGGGCTTTCAAAAATGAAGCTTCTGTGGAACAGATTTGCAAGGCGGCAACATGGTCTTGTCTGCATACTTTTTCCAAATTCTACAAATTTGATACTTTTGCCTTGGCCAAGGCTTTTTTGGGGAAAATTTCTTCAAGCGGTGGTGCCTTCTGTTTAAGTCCTCCTGCCTTTTTTTCTCCCTCCCTGTTCATTCCGTGTCCTCTAGCTTGGGTATTGGTTCACACTAGTAATTGGAATGATGTTATGGACTCTCCATGTCTTAGGAAAGAAAACAAAATTTATGCTTTCCTGATAAATTTCTTTCTTTCCGGACATAAAGAGTCCTCGACCCGCCCTCTTTTAATTATAATTCATCAGTTTTTTTGTGTAAACTTCAGGCACCTTTTCACCCTTGTGTTTCTTTCTTTTCCATTTCCTTTGGCTGAATGACTGGGGGTTATAGGTAAGGCAGTTACACTTAACAGCTTTGCTGGGGTGCTCTTTGCCTCCTCCTACTGGCCATGAGTTGAATATCCCACTAGTAATTGGAATGACGTTGTGGACTCTACATGTCCGGAAAGAAATAAATTTTTCAGGTAAGCATAAATTTTGTTATATATTATTTTTTTTTTAAGTATATAACCCAATATATTGATCTAGGCCCATTTTGGTATATTCCCTAACACCATTTCCCTGCCAAATGTGATTATATAAAAAAATCTTTTTCACAAACTTTGGGTTTCTCACTGAAATTATTTACATACAGGCAACATATAGTTGTAAAAGCTTCTCTGAGATCCCCTCTGTTCAGAAATAGCAGATATACATGGCTTTACAATTGCTTATTGGTAATTAGAAGGACGTTAATTTCAGCTGCGTACCACATTTCTATTATTCCTGGCAGTGGAGGGGTTAATCAGGTAGCTTGTAAAGTTAATTTTAGCTTTAGTGTAGAGATTACCCTCTCACCTGACACTACCCACCCCCTGATCCCTCCCAAACAGCTATCTTCCCACACTCGGCACCCACTGTATCTTAGTCTGTTTGATTAAAGGCATGCATTGGGCTCGATTATTCAAGACGTTCGCCCCTCTACGACTGCAGGTTTTCACAAGAGAAACTACAGTCAGTATTTGTCAAGCAGCGGTCATTAGACCCTCTTAGGTGGAGAATTTCAATCTCCCCGGTCTCATTCAACTGGGGAGATTGACAGCTCTTTCCCACGCGTGATTGGCTGTGTGCGGGCAGGGGGTGGTGTTGCAAAATAGCACTCATGTGCAATACTGAATTCCGGCAGCAGATTGCTGCCTGCCAGAGGCAAGCTGGGGTGGACAGGGGCAAATCTATATGCCCTTGCCCGATCCTAGCTTGATAAATCGAGACTATTGTGTGGTCATAAGTTAAGGTGCCAGGGAGAAAGAGACCTTGACATCATCCTGAGCCTAGCAACATTTGACCATATGCTGTAACTAACACTTCAAGTTGCTTTTAATCTTGCAGGAGAATTCCAGACTTTATATATATACACAAAGAATGCACCAGAGACCGCACTCACCAGACTTGTTCAAAGTGAAAAATCACCAGTTTATTGTGACATTTCGGGATCTCCCCCTTTATCAAACATATACATTTCATAAAGGGAGAGATCCCGAAACATCACAATAAATTGGTGGTTTTTCACTTTAAACAAGTCCGGTGAGCGCAGTTTCTGGTGGATTCTTTATATGTTATATATGCACCTGCACCCCGGCAGCAACAGGAAATATGCTTGGTGCTTGGTTCTGGACTTTCTTATATATATATATATATATCCATAAGGAATGAATAAAGAAGGTTATTACACCATAATCTTAAATGAATTTCCATCTGAAGAAAGACTATGACTGGCAAACAGGTATTAAAAATACCAACCAAATTCTTCACCCCTCCCACGTATGCTGCGAGAGGGGGGGACGCAGAAAGACCGTCCCATCTGACTCCACAATAAAAGCTACCCGTATACCCGCAACTCACTCTTATCCCCCTCCCACGAGTGCTGCGCGGGGGGGTTTAATACAGCAGTTTTGCCTGTCTAATCTACCATTTACTCTGCTAAGTATTTAAGTCAAGTTGGAACTTCTTGAGCCGCAACAGTGGCTTACCTGTGATTCTTCATCTCTACATGATCCTGGTTGTGGGGGTCCACTCTGGCGGTTTCTGGTGTTGACCCACTGTGATCCTGAGGTTTCTGACTGGGTGAGCTGCATAACAGAGGTCCCACACATGTTCCAGAAGCAGGGCGGTCCTTTCTCCTTCACAGGGAAGCTGCGAGAGGGAGGCTCGCCTGATCTGTTTCGGTGCTGTCACAGGGCTGCTTGGTTGCAGGTGTTTTTTGCCTCCGGTTGTGTGCTTGCCTAAGCCTTGGTGTCGGCTTGCTCTATCTACCTGCTCCCTCCCACCGGTGCTGGGTGACGGAGCCCCGATGTCCCGTCGGAGTGGGAATCGTTCCTCGGTAGTGCTAGCTTACTTGGCGTGCAGATCCCACGGAGTGGATCAGGTACTTTTTACAATCTCCAAAGGCCTTAATTGGAACCAGCATTGGGGTGACCCAGGACTTTGCTTGTTTCTTGTTTATTGGGACCTCAACAAGCCATGTAAAACTAGTGCATGGAGCGTATGTGAGGGGAACGTCATAAGGGAGGGGCTGCTGGGAGAGAACAAGAGAATCTCAAGGAGATACTTGGACGAGGGTGAGACAGTCTGGAAGACCAGGGCAATCCAGGCTCAGAAGAAGATCAAGAGGATGGAGAAAAGCAGGAAGGAACAGCAGACAGTCCAAGGAGAGGTGGTATCCGGCGGAGGTACGGTGGAGGTTGGTGCGGTGACGGTCGTACAGGTAAGCCGGGGGGGGGTTAGCACACCATGCAGGGGGAGCGCAGGAGCAATTACGGGGCCACTAGCCAGTGGTACTGGATTGGCGGAGGGACCAGGTGTATCCCCTGGGGGTAGCGGAGGTAGTCCGGTGTTGGATTCCCGCATCTAGCGCCATTTCCATTCCGCTGGGACAGGGGGGCGGCTGCAGCGCACACAGTTTTCCGGCAGTCATTAGGGACGCAAGCGAGCCTCATAGTCCCATAATTGGAGCGCAGCACGCAGGCCCAATTGACGTCACCGTGGCTAGGAGAGGCCCCGGTGACAATAGGCTAAGGGGTGGTCACATGGGTCACGATGTGCGCGCGCGTGCACCCGGTGAGCGTGGGGCGGAAGTACCACAATGGGGTTGGCCATCTTGGGATCAGGGTGGATCAGGCTGTGGCGCTTACGCAGCGGGCGGAAACGGGTGGGGCAGAGGCCCATTCTCAATGGGAGCAGCACAGCGGGGATACGGGATGGGGGACAGAGGAAGATTTTGGCGGTCCTGGTGGGCCGAGTGAGCACCTTTGGGGGCTAAGAAACGGGCCAAGGGAGTGGAGGGAGGGAGCATGGGAAAACTGAGGGCAGGGGAATAATTGGAGACAGGGAGCTGAGAGGGGAGCATGGGTAGCGAGGGGGGGCTATGGGGAGCCCAATAGGATAGAGGTATTTAGGAGAGGGGGAGGAGGGCATTAGGCCACAGGAGAGAGCTAGAGGAATGGGGGGAGCATGGGGGACAGGAGGGTGATCAGGGACTCGGAGGGGAATAGCTATAGGTTAATAGAGGAGGAGGCAGAAATAAGGGAGATGGAAACAGGGGTGGAAAGGGGAGAGGGACAAATGAGGGAGGCAGAAAGAGGGAGGGGGGGTCAGGGTGCAGGACGAGGTAGGAATTTCAGACGCCAGTAGGAATGGGGGAATGGCACAGGCACCGGGAGCACAGGAAGTAGGAAGGAATATTAATGTTTCTATGTTATCCCCACAGAGCGCTGAAAAGGAGGTATGCGCACCGGAGCGAGCACGGCAGCAGTAGCCAATGGAAGTACCCAGCAGCAATGCGGGGGAAAACGTTGTGGTAGCAGAAACAACCCCAGTAAGGGAACTGGAAACAGGAGCAGCAAAACAAGTGGCAGCAACTGGTGCAGCAAGCGGCGAACAAGGGGCAAAGCAAGGTAAGAAACTATTGTGCTTGAACAGTTATGTGTCAGATAGTTCATCCGAGTTTGACTCGGAAGATGAGAATGTAAAAGGGGAAGGGGAGAAGCGGATATTAAAAATAGTAAGGAAAATATATGCAAAGCAAGGAAAAGGCGCAAGGAAGGGGCTAACAGAGCAAGAGCAGGAGGAGACAGGAGAGGAGTTTAATGGGGATGATGAGGTAACGGGAACATTGTTAATGCCATTAACAACGCATTTAAAGATAATTGCCAGGGCGCAGAAAGGGAAATATGTGGACATATTCAAAATTACTAGGGACGCAGCAGCTGTTAAATCTAGGGGCGAGGAAGGTAAAGGGAAGAAGGGGAAGCAAACATTTACAGAGTGGGTTAAAGGGATACTCATATACGCAGAGTGTTTTTTAGCTGCCAACCCAGGGAAGGTGAAGGGCATGTTAAGGTACATCCATTTTATCGCAGAATGTTACACGACATATGGGGGTTTGCATGGAAGGACTACGACACAGAGTTTAGGAAGGGTAACCTGCAATTAGGAGACAAAGGAAGGAGGGACTTTGGTATAAAGATATTACACCTATACACCAGGGTAATGAGGGTACAGGATGGCCCGCACGGGGGGCGGGGCTCAACGTTTAATGCAAATAAGAGCGGGAGAACTGACAACAAAGAGTGCTGGGCATACAATGAGAAAAAGTGCGATAGGGGGGGCGAATGCAGGTTCAGGCACATTTGCAGATACTGTAGCGGGGCGCACCCTGTGGTAGACTGCAGAAAAAATGGGGGTAACATCGGGTATGGGAAGCAGTCCTTTCGGGCCAAGGAAAGTGGGTGGAGGACAAGTTGGGGGGGATTAGCACCAACCCCTCTGAGAATAGATAGACTGGTTCGCGAGTTGCAAGCATACCCTATCATAGAGGATAGAGATTTATTAATTGAAGGGTTGAGTAATGGCTTTACAGTACCAGTAAAAGGGGTGGTAGTGGGTGCTATGAAAGCTAGAAACATAAAGTCAGCAACGGAACTCCCGGGGGTACTGAAGGAGAAGCTAGGGAAGGAAATAGAATGTGGGAGGATGGCGGGTCCATTCGCAGAAAAGCCAGTAGCAGAGCTAGTCATTTCCCCCTTGGGGGTGGTGCCCAAGAAGGAGGAAGGGAAATATTGCATGATACATCACTTATCATACCCAAAGGGTAGGTCGGTAAACAATGCTATCGATAAAGCGGAAGAATCGGTGCAATACCAATCATTTGACAGCGCAGTGCAGTTGGTAAGGAAGGCGGGGAGGGGGGCCATGATGGCTAAGATAGACATTGAATCGTCTTTTCGGCTACTGTCGCTTAATCCTGATAGCTTTAAACTGATGGGGTGCAAATTCGAAGGGCAGTTCTATGTGGATAAATGCCTTCCAATGGGGTGCTCTATATCATGCTCAATTTTCGAGAAGTTTAGCACTTTTCTGCACTGGTTAGCGGTAGCAAGGCAAAAGAGGGAGTCAATAGTACACTACCTGGACGATTTCATGGTAGTAGGGGGGGCGGGCACTGACAGGTGCGAAAGCATGAAAAAGGGGCTGGTAGGTTTGTTCGAAGAAATGGGGGTCCCGGTGGCAGACAAAAAGACGGAGGGCCCTTGCGCGAGGCTAGCATTCCTAGGCATAAGAATAGATTCACTGAAAGGGCAATGTGAGCTACCCGAGGATAAGGTAGAAAAAGCTAGGGAGATGATAGCATGGATGGCGACGCGTAAAAAAGTAACGCTAAGGGAGATGCAGAAAACTTTGGGGGTATTAAACTTTGCATGTAAGGTAATACCAGTAGGGAGGATTTTCAAAAGGTGATTGGAAATTGGCACAAAGGGCGCAAAAAAGCCGGAGCATATGATTAGGGTAACAAAGGAGATGAGGGACGACCTGAAAGTATGGGACCAGTTTTTGCAGGAATTCAACGGGGTACGCATATGGCAGGAGGTGGCGCCCGCGGTAGATTTGGAACTATACACGGACGCAGCACTATACACGGACGCAGCAGGGGGAAAGGGTTATGGAGCATATTTCCAAGGGAGGTGGTGCGCAGGAGAATGGCCAGAGAGCTGGAAGGAAATAGGTTGGGTTAAGAACTTGGTGCTGCTGGAGCTATTCCCCATAGTGGTGGCCATGGAGCTATGGGGTGGGGAGCTAGCGAATAGGACAATAATATGCTGGTCTGACAACATGGGAGTGGTCGAAATCATCAATCAACTATCCGCATCATCACTGCCAGTAGTTAGGTACCTAAGGTACTTGGTTTTGAAATGTTTAAAGCATAATATATGTGTCAGGGCCAAGCATATTCCGGGTTTCAAAAACGTAGTTGCTGACACGCTATCCCGTTTTAAGTGGAAGGAGTTTAGGGAGCTCGCACCCAATGCCAGACAGGAAGGTGAATGTTGCCCTATGCTTCTTTGGCAGATTGGCAGCGGATAGAAGGAATCAAGGAACTGGTCGAGAAAGCCTTGGCACCAAGCACATGGGCAGTATACAGGAAATATTGGGGACAATGGTGCAAGCATAGGGAGGAGGCGAAAGGAGGGGAGGAAGGAAGATTTTTAGAATGGTTGATGGTACTGCGGAAGGAAGGTGTAAAAAAGGGGAGATTGAACGCAGTGTTAGCAGGGATTTCATACTGTTCGCAGCTATACGGGGGAATAGATTGGTCCAGGAAGTTTATAGTAAAGAAAATCGCAAGGGCATGGAGAAGAGGGGAAGAGAAGGGAGTGGATAAAAGGGAACCAATAACGGAGGTCAGATTACAGAAAATGACAGGGGCACTAGAAGGGGTATGTTCAAATAGGGACGAGGCACTAATTTTCAGAACGGCTTTTGTAGTGGCATTTCACGGAGCAATGAGGATAGGCGAACTGTTACCAAAAAACAGAAAAATAGGTGAAGGGGGTGTAGAGACAGGTGATGTAAGATGGGGGGAAGAAGCCGTGCTAATGGCTAAGTATGGCTAGAACAGGGGGCGCACTGTGCCCGGTGGCCTGTGTTAAGGAGTACCTGATAACAAAGAGGAAAGAGGGCCGCACATTTCTGAGGCATGCAGATGGCTCGGATGTAACAATATTAAAGCATATTACAAAGGGTAGTTAAAAAACTGGGGTGGAAAGATGCAAACCTCGCGCCGCATTCATTCAGAATAGGGGCAGCGACCGCCGCAGCGGGTAGGGATTGTTCAGAGGAACAAATCAAAAAGCTAGGGAGATGGAAATCCGCAGCGTACAAATCATACATAAGAGTGCAAAAGGAGTAAGGCCTAAATTAAAATGTTCTAATGGTTAAATTGTTTTTTGTTTTACAGGCAAAGCGTTAAGGGTGTGGATAGTAGGGCATTCCTACGTTTACTGGGCACAGGCTAGGGTGGCAGCATCGGCGCAGGGAGTGAATTTGGGGCTATCGCACAAGGAAGTTAGCATTAGATAGTTAGGAAAAAGAGGCATGATGTGGGACGAGTTAGTGCCAACAATACAGCAGGCAAGAAGAAGATGGGGGTGTCCGGACGCCATAATTATACATCTGGGGGGGAACGACATAGGCGCTTACCCACTCAGAGAGCTAGAAGAGAAAGTTGCAGGAGCAATGAGATGGTTGAAGGTGGCATGGCCATCAGTGAGGGCGATATGGTCCAATATAGTTTCAAGGATATACTGGTGGAACTCGTACACGAGCAAAGCAGGATATAGATCGAGGAGAAAAGTGAACCAGGTAGCAGCAAAGGTTATGAAGGAAATAGGGGGTAGAGTGGTGGAGCACCCACTGATAGCAGCGAAAAAGGAGGAGCTATTCAGACGGGATGGAGTGCACCTAACGGATGAGGGGAATGACCAGCTGCTGGTAGACATCAGAGGGATGTGCCAAGAGTTGGTAAAGGTAAGGAAAGGTCACGAATGGTGAAAGAGTGGCTCTTTTTGGTGGCGATGAAGTTTGTGCACGACACGTGGGCGGGGCAGAAGGGGAGGTGGGAGGATCCCACGGCATACCCAGCCCTGTGGGGTGATCCGGTGGTCTATCTAGGGGGAGGGCTATGCCGTGGGTTCTCCCTTCTCCAAGCTGCCCTGCCAGGGGGGGGGGGGGTAGTTGTTACACCCCCCTAGGCGTGGTTCCCAAAATTCTGGTTTTAATGCAAGGGCATTATTTGGTGTTTTATTGAGTTGATTTATGGCTGAATTTTGCAAGATATAGTTAAAGGTGGCAAAATTCAATTAAGTAATAAAATCGGGACCTTTCCACATTTTGCCATAACTACTGTGTCTGTGTTTTTATTTTAGATAAGAATTAGATAAGAGAAACGGGGATTGTGGGGTTATGGTTTTTTGGGTGTTATACATGTATTGGGCAAAGGAATGCAGCCTCCTCACCTTAAACTAGTTCATGGAGCGTATGTGAGGGGAACGTCATAAGGGAGGGGCTGCTGGGAGAGAACAAAGGGTGATCTAGGTGTGCCAGGTGGGGGGTAGAGGCATGAGATAAGGAGAGCAGACATTGGTCAGGAGTAGGGACAGGGGTGGAGCTGGAGGTAAAGGTGTTATAAGGAAGGGGAGTGCAGGAGGGAGTCACTAACCTTTTTTCTTTGTTTCCCACCCTCCCACCCTAGACACAGCAGAGCACGATGCAATAACCGGAGAGGTCACGTGAGAAGGCAGTACTTGCACGGCTAAGGGCAGGACGTTGACTAATTGGTTGAGTCGCAGTAAGACCGCCCGTGCTCCTCAATAAGGGGAAGAACACAGCGCAACCGAAGGGCAGCAGGTGACCTGGCGGTCTACGCTGACTGGAGGATAGAAAACGGCAGCTGTTTTTGACATAGTATTGAGCATACAATCGCAGCAAGCGGTGAAGTTTGTGCACGACACGTGGGCGGGGCAGAAGGGGAGGTGGGAGGATCCTGCGGCATACCCAGCCCTGTGGGGTGATCTGGTGGTCTATCTAGGGGGAGAGCTATGCCGTGGGTTCTCCCTTCTCCAAGCTGCCCTGCCGGGGGGGGGGTAGTTGTTACACCCCCCTAGGCGTGGTTCCCAAAATTCTAGTTTTAATGCAAGGGCATTATTTGGTGTTTTATTGAGTTGATTTATGGCTGAATTTTGCAAGATATAGTTAAAGGTGGCAAAATTCAATTAAGTAATAAAATCATGACCTTTCCACATTTCGCCATAACTACTGTGTCTGTGTTTTTATTTTAGATAAGAATTAGATAAGAGAAACAGGGATCGTGGGGTTATGGTTTTTTGGGTGTTATACATGTATTGGGCAAAGGAATGCAGCCTCCTCACCTTATACACAGATAAAAATTCATAGCAAGGGTGCTTTGATAGTTTCATTCACCCCGGGCTTAACTTGGTTGTTTTCAAGAACAAAAGTTTTTCTTTTAAAGTTACCTGAAAATGTAACTGCATAAATATTAGCCAAAAGTTTTTGTGATATAAATATCAATTAATGCGACTTACTCTAGTTGCACTGCAGATCAAATTCAATATTTGTTTCTCTGAAAGGGCTCAATTTTGCAATTGAAATAAGGTTATAGTATGTATGTTATATCACGGCTTTATAATTAGAGGACAAATAATCTGACGTATGAAGCTATGCTTAAAATAACAGGTCACATAAGAGTTTAGCATTAATGCTTTTGTTTTTCCTTAGAGCCTATGGAGTGGGGGGATGTTGTATTAATATATAGTCCTGTCTCCTCAACTGTTAGATAAAGCATAATTGCTTAATTATGTATAGCTGGGTATTATACAAAATATAGCCTTGTCCAAAATAAGGTTGTTGTACATAATAGATAGTCCACAAATAATAAATTTTAGATTACATTGGACTCACTCCTAAAGGGAATCTGTATTTTTTCAAAAGGTGATTTGGGCTGATTTTGGTCTTATCAAAGTAATTAAATTGCTAACCTCTCTAACTGAATCGTAAGTATCTACATCACTTGATTGTTTTTTCACGACGTCGCCCTTTATTACCACAGACTTCTCACTTCACTACCCCCATCCTTCACTTTTTTTTTTCTCTCCATCTTCTAACGCACTGTCAGGTTTCCTCTTAGAGAATGGTTAATACCATCATCAGACCGTCCCTTTAAGGATTCCAATACTTCAATCACTCCACCCTATATAAACACCACATTGGCCCTTCCCTCATTGCTTAGTATTGAAGTGAATATCTCATTCTTATCCTGAGCCTATCCTGTGAACGCTGTTCACACCTCAGTCTCCCTGCTGCTGCAGATTCACCTGTGAACGCTGTTCACACTGAAGTTACTTTGTTGTTCCTCTCTTAACTGTGAACGCTGTTCACACTTTATTCACAACATACAGCAAACCTGCTTTAACTCTCATTCTGTGTCAGTGTCTTTCCGGATTTACCCTTCACCTACCTACAACTCGGATCTCCGGTTTCACTTACAGCTCTGCTCTACTTCCAAGTGCTACGCTAACGGCTCTCCTTGCGGTGACGTCACACGCCTGCTGCTCACTCTCTCCGGATCAACCGCTTTCAGTCTGTGTACTCTCTACCACTCCATAATTAGTAAGTGTGCAAATTTGTCTAAGATATATTCACATATCTATTTCTAGATCTCTCACCTGCCTTATTGTACTTTGTTGCCGGATAACTCTGATTAACTACCGCTCAGCTTAACCTTTTATGTTTTCATCTGGCTTTTCCTTATTGCCGTATTGACTCTTATTTTTTCATACCATTTTTATGGTTATCAACCGGTTCTACCTATAATACAAGGGGTCATATTCTCTGCCATTTTTTCATGTTTGTGCACATACTTTTTTCTCTTTTTTATGATCTTGCATTCCTTGGGAAAACTAAAGTACATTTCTCCCTGCTGCAATTGTTAGTGCTAATTAGCACATGTGGCAGCAATAGGGTTAATGTGCTTGTAAATCCCTATAACAATTACAGCCTGGTGATACAAGGTAACCACTATTGCTCCTACACTTACAAGTGTGGTTCCCTGTATCTTTTTGCTACAAATTATTATTAGTATCTATTTGACTCAGCAGTTGTGGTTCAGTAGTTCATTCGCTATTGTCTGTATTTTTCTAGATACAAGACTGAGCATTGTGACAGAATACTAAGCCTTTCCAATTATGGACCCAGCTGAGATCAATGTCCAGATGCAAGCATTAAATCAAAGGGTTGACCTTTTAACTACTGGGTTAAATACCCTTAAAGCAGAAAATGATTCACTTAAAGCCTATATTAGGGACGTAGTGGATAAAAGAATCCCTCTTACAGAACCGCAGGTTAGCCCCCCAGAAAAGTTCTATGGTGACAGGACCCTCTATAGGGAGTTTAAAAATGCCTGTCTGTTAATGTTTGCGCTCAAGCCACAAACCTACCCTAATGACAGGGTTAGAGTACTCACTACTATATCATATCTTAGAGGAGAGCCACGTACCTGGGCTAATACCTATTTTGAAAGTAATGAAGAGATATTGAATTCTCTTGAGAATTTCTTCATAGCAATGGGTCAACTTTATGAAGATCCTTACAAGCAGCTTACCGCTGAAAACGCTATGAGGGCTCTTAAACAAAAAAAGAGAGTGGTAGAGGACTATATCACAGAATTCAAAAAGTGGGCAAAGGATTCCCAGTGGAACAACCTTTCCCTCAGAAATCAATTCAGATTAGGCCTCTCAGATGGTATTAAGGATGAGCTATCAAGATCAGAGCTCCCTAACACTCTAGAAGAGTTAATGACACTCAGCATAGCTATAGATAGGCGTCTTAGGGGAAGACACCAGGAAAGGTCCAGTCATGACCCTATCTCAAAAAAGCTTGGTACAAGTACACATGTTCAATCATCCAGCAAAAGTTCTACTGAACCTATGGAGATTGGATTCGTAAAAGGACCTTTATCACCCCAAGAAAAACTTAGAAGACGTACTAATAACTTATGTTTATACTGTGCATCTGAGGACCATACAGTCAAGGAATGTCCTTCCCTCTTGAGACAAAATAAGGGTAAGAACCTTTCTCAATCCTTTTGTTGTAACACCCAGCACAGTTCATCCTCTTATCTAAGATTACACCTTCTTTTGCAGTGGGATCAGTTGCGTCTACCCGCCTCCGCGATAATTGACTCTGGAGCCACAGCTTCCTACATTGATAAAGATTTCTGCACTACCAATAAAATACCACTGATGAAAAAAAACTCTCCTGTCTTTTTAAGAGGTATAGATGGGAATCCCATAACCACTGGGCCTGTAGATTACCATACTATCCCCCTACTGGTAACATGTTCTGACCACCATAAGGAATACTTATCATTTGACGTTATTTGTTCTCCTGTTTCACCTATAGTTTTAGGCATTCAATGGTTACATACACATAACCCACAGATTAATTGGAATACATCAACACTTACATTTAATTCTCCTTATTGTATAAAAACCTGTCTCCCAAACAGCATTCTTCAAACTTCTGTAGTGACTACTCATAGTGACATACATGAGGTTTATAGAGATTTTACAGATGTCTTTAGTAAAAAGGAGGCTGAAAGTCTTCCTCCTCATAGGAAGTACGATTGTCCCATAGAGATCTATCCAGGATCAGAGATTCCCTTTGGACACATATTTCCACTATCAAATTCTGAATTAGAACACCTCAAAACTTATCTGGAAGAGAACTTAAAAAAAGGCTTTATCCGACCTTCCACCTCTCCAGCTGGAGCAGGTATTTTTTTTGTTAAAAATAAAGATGGGACTCTTAGACCCATAGTTGACTATCGTCAATTAAACAAGATCACAGTGAAGAATCGTTACCCCCTACCTCTTATCCCTGAGCTCATTGAGAGACTCGAAGGGGCTAGATTCTTCACGAAGTTAGATCTAAGGGGAGCATACAATCTGGTCCGTATAAGATCTGGCGAAGAATGGCTGACGGCGTTTCGTACTCGGTACGGCCTCTTTGAATACGTCGTCATGCCATTCGGGTTGTGTAATGCCCCTGCTACCTTCCAGCATCTGATAAACGACCTATTTAGAGACATCCTAGACGTATTTATAGTTATTTACTTGGATGATATCCTTATATACTCCAAGACCTATGAACAGCATGTACATCATGTTAGACAAGTTTTATCTAGGCTAAGGAGTAATTACTTGTATGTCAAGGCTGAGAAATGCATTTTCAATTCACAAACTATTTCGTTCCTTGGATATGAGATCTCCCCTTCTGGGATTCGTATGGAGGATAAGAAAATAACAGCAATATTAAATTGGCCTACACCAAAGTCCAAACGTCAGGTACAGTGTTTCATGGGGTTTGCTAACTTTTATCGTAAATTTATAAGAAATTTTTCTAAGTTAGCAATACCTCTAACCAGACTTACTAAAGCCAACATACCTTTTAAATGGACAGTTGAGTCACAGGAAGCTTTTGATTTCTTCAAACAGAAATTCACTAGTGCACCTATTCTACATTTTCCAGACCCTAAACTCCAGTATATTTTAGAGGTCGACGCCTCCAATTATGCGATAGGTGCAGTTTTATCACAAAGGCTCGCCATAACGAAACCTTTACACCCTGTGGCCTTCTACTCACGAACCCTAAGCACCGCTGAACAAAACTACCCCATAGGGGAGAAGGAACTCCTCGCCATAAAACTTTCTCTGGAACATTGGCGTCACCTATTAGAAGGTACTGAATTACCAACTCTGATATATACAGACCACCGTAATCTCCAATACCTGAAAACTACAAGAACCTAATCCGCCAGACAAGTTAGGTGGAACCTCTTTTTCTCACGGTTTAACTTCCTCATTAACTACCGTCCATCCTCAAAAAACCAGAAGGCAGATGCTCTCTCACGAATGCCGGGAGAACCGAATACCTCTCATCCTCAACAGACTGTGATTCCTTCTCAGAACTTTCTTTGTTTTACTTTTGACAGTTTACCTCTTCTTATGAAGGAACAACAAACTGATCAGACTAAACCACTTCCCCTCTTACAACGTAATTCAGAGGGTTGCTACTGTTTCCACAACCGTTTTTATATTCCACCATCTCTTAGAAGATCTCTACTCGAAGCAGTACACGACTCCCCTCTTGCTGGACACCCTGGAATTGCTAAAACTCAAGAATTAGCCAAAAGGAACTATTGGTGGCCAAAGATGAGTAGTGATATTACACAACATGTCTTAACATGTCCTACTTGTACCACTTCTAAGAGGAAAAAACAACCTCCTTATGGTCTTTTACTCCCACTACCAACTCCCAAAAGACCCTGGACTGAAATTGCCTTAGATTTCATAGTCGATTTACCACTATCCGCAAGAAACAATACTATCCTTGTTGTCGTAGACCTATTCACCAAAATGTGCCATTTCATCCCATTTAACAAGTTACCTACTTCTCTCGAGACTGTTCAGCTCCTCATCAGTTATGTTATCAAACTTCATGGTTTACCTCAAACTATACTATCCGACCATGGAACTCAATTCTCCAGTAAATTATGGAAGGAATTCTGTAGATTATTCCACATTGATAGACGACTGACCAGTGCATACCACCCACAGTCAAATGGACAAACGGAACGTTGTAACCAATGGCTAGAACAATTCTTGAGGTCCTACTGCTCCACACAACAACATCTCTGGGCAGAATATCTTCCATATGCTGAGTTCTGCTATAATAATACATTACACTCAGCTACTAATCAGACACCATTTTACTCTAACTATGGCTTCCATCCTACATTTCAATTACATCCAACCCAAGATTCTACCTCTCCCACCATTTCTGAGATCTCAAACATCATCTCTTCGAACTTCAAGTGTATTGAGACCTCTATACAGAACGCTAAAACTATGTACAAAAAATATTATGATAGACATAGGACACCACCACCACAATATAAGGTTGGAGATTTGGTCTGGCTCTCGACCAAGAATCTCAGAATGAATTGTCCCTCCAAAAAACTGTCACCTCTCTATGTTGGACCTTATCCAATAGAACACATAATCAATGTCAATGCAGTTCGTCTCACTCTACCTAGTACTTTGAAAATCCACCCAACCTTTCATGTGTCCCTGCTTGAGCCGTACCGTGCTCTGAGGGGATCTTCCAAACCTTCCTACATTCCCCCTGTTCAAATTGATCCGAACCTAGAATACGAAGTTCGAGATATACTGGATTCACGGCTCAGTCATGGCACTCTGCAGTACCTGGTTAGTTGGAAGGGCTACCCTCAGGATGATGATTCTTGGGAACCGGCGACTAACATTTCAGCTCCCAGGTTGATCTCTCGTTTCCATCAGAGGAACCCTGAACGTCCAGCACCTTGAGCTCCGGTGTCGCTCCTTGAAGGGGGGATCCTGTCAGGTTTCCTCTTAGAGAATGGTTAATACCATCATCAGACCGTCCCTTTAAGGATTCCAATACTTCAATCACTCCACCCTATATAAACACCACATTGGCCCTTCCCTCATTGCTTAGTATTGAAGTGAATATCTCATTCTTATCCTGAGCCTATCCTGTGAACGCTGTTCACACCTCAGTCTCCCTGCTGCTGCAGATTCACCTGTGAACGCTGTTCACACTGAAGTTACTTTGTTGTTCCTCTCTTAACTGTGAACGCTGTTCACACTTTATTCGCAACATACAGCAAACCTGCTTTAACTCTCATTCTGTGTCAGTGTCTTTCCGGATTTACCCTTCACCTACCTACAACTCGGATCTCCGGTTTCACTTACAGCTCTGCTCTACTTCCAAGTGCTACGCTAACGGCTCTCCTTGCGGTGACGTCACACGCCTGCTGCTCACTCTCTCCGGATCAACCGCTTTCAGTCTGTGTACTCTCTACCACTCCATAATTAGTAAGTGTGCAAATTTGTCTAAGATATATTCACATATCTATTTCTAGATCTCTCACCTGCCTTATTGTACTTTGTTGCCGGATAACTCTGATTAACTACCGCTCAGCTTAACCTTTTATGTTTTCATCTGGCTTTTCCTTATTGCCGTATTGACTCTTATTTTTTCATACCATTTTTATGGTTATCAACCGGTTCTACCTATAATACAAGGGGTCATATTCTCTGCCATTTTTTCATGTTTGTGCACATACTTTTTTCTCTTTTTTATGATCTTGCATTCCTTGGGAAAACTAAAGTACATTTCTCCCTGCTGCAATTGTTAGTGCTAATTAGCACATGTGGCAGCAATAGGGTTAATGTGCTTGTAAATCCCTATAACAATTACAGCCTGGTGATACAAGGTAACCACTATTGCTCCTACACTTACAAGTGTGGTTCCCTGTATCTTTTTGCTACAAATTATTATTAGTATCTATTTGACTCAGCAGTTGTGGTTCAGTAGTTCATTCGCTATTGTCTGTATTTTTCTAGATACAAGACTGAGCATTGTGACACGCACATCACCAGGGGGGTCCTTCCCTTTTTTCTCCCCCCCCCCCATCTTGTCCCTCTCCAGGACCTTTGCTCACAGCAGAAACTCTCACTTTCTTACCACTAATTCACGGTCACATGGATAAAATCTTTACTGCACAAGCCAGAACTTCCCCTTCAGTCATGGCACAAGGCAAAGAGAGAAAAAAATGAAGATCACCCAAGAAATATCAGCGGACATACACTCCAGCAGCATCAATACTTTACAGATAAACAAACCAATTGACACACAATTATCAGTTGCAAGGATAACTGAAGCTTTATTACCTAAGTTTGAAGTACTCAGAAATGAGACCAAGCCGGCTAGAAGAGGTCCTCCAGAAGGGCAGAAGTCTTCATCCAGAGGGCATCTTCTCTCTTCATCCATCCGGCACGGATCGGGTCCATCTTTAAGACATCCGACGCGGAGCATCCTCTTCCAACGACATCCTACGACTGAATGACGGTTCCTTTAAATTACGTCATCCAAGATGGCGTCCCTTGAATTCCGATTGGCTGATAGAATTCTATCAGCCAATCGGAATTCAAGGGACGCCATCTTAGGGTGATCTTCAAGGCGTTACTGTTAGGTTTTATTAAGGGGGGATTGGGTGGGTTTTAGAGTAGGGTTGGGTGTGTGGGTGGTGGGTTTTAATGTTGGTGGGGGGTATTGTACTTTTCATATGGGAATTCAAGTGTTCTCTTTGGGATACAGGTCTTACCTGGTGAGAGATTTCTTCTCCTTTGGCTGTTACCTCCACTAACGCGGATATTTCCAATGTGGGTGATTTCCGGTTAATCCGTCTGACTTGCTATGCGCTGCATACAATCCTGGTAGCCGCTCAGAGTTTAGACTGAGATCCTGTAGCAAGCTCCACCCTGCTTGCAAAGTAAGTATCCAACGAAGAAATAAATGAAAATAGCAGAGAGATTTGGTCTCTAATAGACCGAATCACTCTGCTATTTTGATTTATTTTTTTGTGTGTCTCTTGGAACCTACAATGGATATATTGCTTTTACCTAAATATGCTGTATTTGAATAAAACATTGGTTTCATTTAAGAACTGAGGTCCGCCACTTATTTCTTCGTTGAATATTAACAGAACTAGGAATTACAAAAAAAAGGAAAAAGATTTTTTGAAAGCATTACCAAATGCTGATAACAGTTACATGTTAAATAAAACACCTGAAACTTGGAAACGTTATACACAAGCTAAAATGGAAAGAGATACTTTCCTCATCCATAGATTTACACAAAAAGAGTTGAAATTTCAATCGCAATTATTTAAATACTGTAATAAAGCAGGTAAACTTCTTGTTAACTTAGTTAAGCAAGACAGAGGCCTCTATTTATCAACCCGTCAACTTACCTGCATTAGACGGCACCAATACACTCGCCTAAGTTCGCCTAACATCGCTGCCGCGGACCTGAATACGTTCTCCAAAGTTACCAAAAAAGCTGTCAAAAAGCCGCGCACCAAGTACAGTGCGATGAGCAGCGGACTGTTGTTAACTAACAGTCATCGATCTCGCTGCTCTTCGGCTTTTTTCAAGCTTTCTTGGTACCCTGTCACTAAGCACCCACACTATATTATACTGTTTATCCCCTATACTGCCGCTCCCGGACCCCGCCGCAACTCTAATAAATATATTAACCCCTAAACCGCCGCTCCCGGAGCCCACTGCAACTCTAATAAATGTATTAACCCCTAAACCGCCGCTCATGGAGCCTACCGCCACCTACATTATACATATTAACCCCTTATCTTTCACCCCCTATACCGCCGCCACCTACATAAAGTTATTAACCCCTATCCTGCCGCTCCTGGACCCCGCCACAACTAAATAAAGTGTTTAACCCCTAAACCGCAGCTCCTGGACCCTGCAGCAACTAAATAATTTTTTTAACCCCTAAACCGCCGCTCCCGGACCCCGCCGCCACCTACATTATATTTATTAACCCCTAATCTGCCCCCCCTACATCGCCGCCACCTACATTATATTTATTAACCCCTAATCTGCCCCCCCTACACCGCCGCCATTATATAAAATATATTAACCCCTAAACCTAAGTCTAACCCTAACACCCACTAACTTAAATATAATTTAACTGAATTTAAATAAATTATTCCTATTTTAAACTAAATACTTACCTATAAAATAAACCCTAAGATAGCTACAATATAACTAATAGTTACATTGTAGCTAGCTTAGGATTTATTTTTATTTTACAGGCAACTTTGTATTTATTTTAAATAGGTAGAATAGTTATTAAATAGTTATTAGCTATTTAATAACTTCCTAGTTAAAATAAATACAAAAGTACCTGTAAAATAAAACCTAACCTAAGTTACAATTACACCTAACACTACACTATCATTAAATTAATTACCTACATTAACTACAATTAACTAAAATTAAATAAAATTATCTAAAGTACAAAAAACAAACAAACACTAAATTACAGAAAATAATAAAATAATTACAAGTTTTTTTAAGCTAATTACACCTAATCTAATCCCCCTAATAAAATAAAAAAGCCCCCCAAAATAATAAAAAGCCCTACCCTATACTAAATTACGAATAGTCCTTAAAAGGACCTTTTGCGGGACATTGCCCCAAAGTAATCAGCTCTTTTACCTGTAAAAAAAGTACAATACCCCCCCACCAACATTAAAACCCACCACCCACACACCCAACCCTACTCTAAAACCCACCCAATCCCCCTTAATAAAACCTAACATTAACCCCTTGAAGATCAGCCTACCTTGAGAAGTCTTCACCCAACCGGGCAGAAGTCCTCCACGAAGCCGGGCAGAAGTCTTCATCCAAGCCGGCTAGAAGAGGTCCTCCAGACGGGCAGAAGTCTTCATCCAGAGGGCATCTTCTCTCTTCATCCATCCGGCACGGAGCGGGTCCATCTTTAAGACATCCGACGCGGAGCATCCTCTTCTAACGACATCCGACGACTGAATGACGGTTCCTTTAAATTACGTCATCCAAGATGGTGTCCCTTGAATTCCGATTGGCTGATAGAATTCTATCAGCCAATCGGAATTCAAGGGACGCCATCTTAGGGTGATCTTCAAGGCGTTACTGTTAGGTTTTATTAAAGGGGGATTGGGTGGGTTTTAGAGTAGGGTTGGGTGTGTGGGTGGTGGGTTTTAATGTTGGTGGGGGGTATTGTACTTTTTTTACAGGTAAAAGAGCTGATTACTTTGGGGCAATGCCCCGCAAAAGGCCCTTTTAAGGGCTATTCGTAATTTAGTATAGGGTAGGGCTTTTATTATTTTGGAGGGCTTTTTTATTTTATTAGAGGGATTAGATTAGGTGTAATTAGTTTAAAAAAACTTGTAATTATTTTCTGTAATTTAGTGTTTTTTTATTTAATTTTAGTTAATTGTACTTAATGTAGGTAATTAATTTAATTATAGTGTAGTGTTAGGTGTAATTGTAACTTAGGTTAGGTTTTATTTTACAAGTACTTTTGTATTTATTTTAACTAGGAAGTTATTAAATAGTTAATAACTATTTAAAAACTATTCTACCTAGTTAAAATAAATACAAAGTTGCCTGTAAAATAAAAATAAATCCTAAGCTAGCTACAATGTAACTATTAGTTATATTGTAGCTATCTTAGGGTTTATTTTATAGGTAAGTATTTATTTTTAAATAGGAATAATTTATTTTGATTTAGTTAAATTATATTTAAGTTAGTGGGTGTTAGGGTTAGGGTTAGACTTAGGTTTAGGGGTTAATACATTTAATATAATGGCGGCGGTGTAGGGGGCATATTAGGGGTTAATAAATATAATGTAGGTGGCGGCGGTGTAGGGGGGCAGATTAGGGGTTAATAAATGTAATGTAGGTGGCGGCGGTGTAGGGGGGCAGATTAGGGGTTAATAAATATAATGTAGGTGGCGGTGGTCTAGGGGGGCAAATTAGGGGTTAATAAGTATAATGTAGGTGGCGGCGGTGTAGGGGGGGCAGATTAGGGGTTAATAAATATAATGTAGGTGGCGGTGGACTCCGGGAGCGGCGGTTTAGGGGTTAAACACTTTATTTAGTTGCAGCGAGGTCCGGGAGTGGCGGTTTAGGGGTTAATAAGTATAAAGTAGGTGGCGGCAGTGTAGGGGGGGAGATTAGGGGTGTTTAGACTCGGGGTACATGTTAGGGTGTTAGGTGTAGACATTACCATAGGAATCAAAGGGATATCGGGCAGCAGCGAACATAAGCTCTCGCTGCTTTCTGACTCCCATTGATTCCTATGGCATCCGCCACCTCCAGGGCGGCGTATTGAAAACCAGGTACACTGGGCCGGAAAAGTGCTGAGCATACCTGCTAGTTATTTGATAACTAGCAAAAGTAGTCAGATTGTGCCGAACTTGCGTTCGGAACATCTGGAGTGACGTAAGCATCGATCTGTGTCGGACTGAGTCCGGCGGATCGTATGTTACGTCACTAAATTCTACATTTGCCGGTCTGTAGGGTTTGATAACCAGGGCAAATCAGGCTCGCCACAAATACGTTGCAGAATTCTAGCGTATTTGCGGTTGACAGCTTGATAAATAGAGGCCAAAGGCTCAGCGCTGATTGAAACTATTCAGAAGGATGATAAGCTATTTACAAAGCCAGAAGACATTTTAAATATTTTTGCTGATTATTATCAAACTCTTTATTCTTTAAAATCATCAAATAAGATGGAACGTGCAGACTTCTGGAAAAAAGATCTCCTGTCCAAATAGAACAGAAGAATTAATTATGTAATTTTAAATTCCCCTATCACAGAGGCAGAGGTTACTAAAGGTATTAAAGACATGCCCATCAATAAGGCTGCAGGCCCTGACACCTTGCCTAATGAATTTTATAAAATACTATCATCAACTATTGCTCCATATTTAACTACATTATTTAATGAAATGTATATCAAAGGTAACCCGGCCTCTCCTAATTTTGCGGCCTCCTATACCACTCTTATTTTAAAACCAGGAAAAGATCCAGCCCAGAAAGAATCCTACAGACCAATAGCTCTGTTAAACACAGATTATAAACTGATGACCTCAATTCTGGCTCGTAGATTACAAATTATCCTTCCGACTATAATTCACAAAAACCAAGCTGGATTTTTAACACATAGGAATTCTTCGGCTAAAATCCGGGAACTACTCCTTACTATTGATTATCTCAAAACAGAAACAAAGCAGACCCAAGAGGAGGGAAAGGATAATTCAGATATGTCAGTTATTGCAATCTACGCTGAAAAAGCGTTCGACTCATCTTTTCCATACCCTATCTCAATTTGGGTTTAAAGGTCAGTTCTCCAAATTTATGGAAAACTTATATAACAAAGCCCATACAAGGTTGGTGGTCAATGGCAGACTATCAACAGACATAAGCTTAGCAAGACAGGGGTGCCCTCTCTCCCTTTTACTCTTCAATATAGCAATTGAACCTCTTCTGATCCTAATTAGACAACACATAGAACGTATCAAAATAGGGAAAAAAGAGCTTAAGATAGCTCTATATGCCGATGATATTTTAATTTATATAAGGAATACTCAGATAAATCTACCAAAGTTGCATAAATAAAAAGAGAGAAGCGCTCAACCCGGGAACAAACAATAGCATAATAGCTTGTTCTATGGCTAGTTACCACCCAAGAAGCAGCCTCTTTTTGCTCAACATGTGCCTTTCACAGAGAAGAACTTTCCCGAAGCATATCAGTCTGATCCTGACTTCACAGTACCGTCCAGCCCCGAAATACCAAGCAATCCCTCTCTGAATGAGAGAAACAGCAAAACCCCATGAGAGAAACAGCAAAACCCCAGACGTACATTTCGGCCTATTGTGGGCCTCGTCATTGAGGTGCAGCCATATCCCTCTAGGCACACTGAGCAATGGGTCCACGTCTGGATTCCCGCATCACACTTAGGGAGACTTCCCTAAGTGTCATAATTTGCATAAATAAAAAGAGAGAAGCGTTCAACCTGGGAACGAACAATAGCATAATAGTTTGTTCTATGGCTAGTTACCACCCAAGAAGCAGCCTCTTTTTGCTCAACATGTACCTTTCACAGAGAAGAACTTTCCTGAAGCATATCAGTCTGATCCTGACTCACAGTACAGTCTAGCCCCGAAATACCAGGCAATCCCTCTCTGAACGAGAGAAACAGCAAAACCCCAGATGTACGTTTCGGACTATTGTGGGCCTCGTTAGTGAGGTGTAGCCATATCCCTCTAGGCACACTGAGCAATGGGTCCTCGTCTGGATTCCCGCATCACACTTAGGGAGACTTCCCTAAGTGTCATAATTTGCATAAATAAAAAGAGAGAAGCGCTCAACCCGGGAACGAACAATAGCATAATAGTTTGTTCTATGGCTAGTTACCACCCAAGAAGCAGCCTCTTTTTGCTCAACATGTGCCTTTCACAGAGAAGAACTTTCCTGAAGCATATCAGTCTGATCCTGACTTCACAGTACAGTCCAGCCCCGAAATACCAGGCAATCCCTCTCTGAATGAGAGAAACAGCAAAACCCCAGACGTACGTTTTGGCCTATCACGGGCCTCATCAGTGAGGTGCAGTTATATCCCTCTAGGCACACTGAGCAACTTGTCCACGTCTGGATTCCCGCATCACACTTTGGGGAGACTTCCCTAAGTGTCATAATTTGCATAAATAAAAATAGAGAAGCGCTCAACCCGGGAACGAACAATATCATAATAGCTTGTTCTATGGCTAGTTACCATCCAAGAAGCAGCCTCTTTTTGCTCAACATGTGCCTTTCACAGAGAAGAACTTTCCTGAAGCATATCAGTCTGATCCTGACTCACAGTACAGTCCAGCCCCGAAATACCAGGCAATCCCTCTCTGAATGAGAGAAACAGCAAAACCCCAGACGTACGTTTTTGCCTATTGTGGGCCTCGTCAGTGAGGTGCAGCCATATCCTTCTAGACACATCGAGCAACGGGTCCACATCTGGATTCCCGCATCACACTTAGGGAGACTTCCCTAAGTGTCATAATTTGCATAAATAAAAAGAGAGAAGCGCTCAACCCGAGAACGAACAATAGCTTGTTCTATGGCAAGTTACCACCCAAGAAGCAGTCTCTTTTTGCTCAACATGTGCCTTTCACAGAGAAGAACTTTCCTGAAGCATATCAGTCTGATCCTGACTTCACAGTACAGTCTAGCCCCGAAATACCAGGCAATCCCTCTCTGAACGAGAGAAACAGCAAAACCCCAGATGTACGTTTCGGACTATTGTGGGCCTCGTTAGTGAGGTGTAGCCATATCCCTCTAGGCACACTGAGCAATGGGTCCACGTCTGGATTCCCGCATAACACTTAGGGAGACTTCCCTAAGTGTCATAATTTGCATAAATAAAAAGAGAGAAGCGCTCAACCTGGGAATGAACAATAGCACAATAGCTTGTTCAATGGCTAGTTACCACCCAAAAAGCAGTCTCTTTTTGCTCAACGTGTACCTTTCACAGAGAACTTTTCTGAAGCATATCAGTCTGATCCTGACTTCACAGTACAGTCTAGCCCCGAAATACCAGGCAATCCCGCTCTGAACGAGAGAAACAGCAAAACCCCAGATGTACGTTTCGAACTATTGTGGGCCTCGTTAGTGAGGTGTAGCCATATCCCTCTAGGCACACTGAATAATGGGTCCACGTCTGGATTCCCACATCACACTTAGGGAGACTTCCCTAAGTGTCATAATTTGCATAAATAAAAAGAGAGAAGCGCTCAACCCGGGAACGAACAATAGCATAATAGTTTGTTCTATGGCTAGTTACCACCCAAGAAGCAGCCTCTTTTTGCTCAACATGTGCCTTTCACAGAGAAGAACTTTCCTGAAGCATATCAGTCTGATCCTGACTTCACAGTACAGTCCAGCCCCGAAATACCAGGCAATCCCTCTCTGAATGAGAGAAACAGCAAAACCCCAGACCTACGTTTTGGTCTATCATGGGCCTCATCAGTGAGGTGCAGCCATATCCCTCTAGGCACACTGAGCAACTTGTCCACATCTGGATTCCCGCATCACACTTAGGGAGACTTCCCTAAGTGTCATAATTTACATAAATAAAAAGAGACAAGAGCTCAACCCGAGAACGAACAATAGCTTGTTCTATGGCAAGTTACCACCCAAGAAGCAGTCTCTTTTTGCTCAACATGTGCCTTTCACAGAGAAGAAGTTTCCTGAAGCATATCAGTCTGATCCTGACTTCACAGTACAGTCCAGCCCCGAAATACCAGGCAATCCCTCTCTGAACGAGAGAAACAGCAAAACCCCAGACGTACGTTTTGGCCTATTGTTGAGCAAAAAGAGGCTGCTTCTTGGGTGGTAATTAGCCATAGAACAAGCTATTATGCTATTGTTCTTTCCCAGGTTGAGCGCTTCTCTCTTTTTATTTATGCAAATTATGACACTTAGGGACGTCTCCCTAAGTGTAATTCGGGAATCCAGACGTGGACCCATTGCTCAGTGTGCCTAGAGGGATATGGCTGCACCTCACTGACGAGGCCCACAATAGGCCGAAACGTACGTCTGGGGTTTTGCTGTTTCTCTCGTTCAGAGAGGGATTGCATGGTTTTTCGTGGCTGGACTGTTCTGTGAAGTCAAGATCGGACTGATATGCTTCAGGAAAGTTCTTCTCTGTGAAAGGCACATGTTGAGCAAAAAGAGGCTGCTTCTTGGGTGGTAACTAGCCATAGAACAAGCTATTATGCTATTGTTGGTTCCCAGGTTGAGCGCTTCTCTCTTTTTATTTATGCAAATTATGACACTTAGGGAAGTCTCCCTAAGTGTGATGCGGGAATCCAGGCGTGGACCCGTTGCTCAGTGTGCCTAGAGGTATATGGCTGCACCTCACTGACGAGGCCCACAATAGGCCGAAACGTACGTCTGGGGTTTTGCTGTTTCTCTCGTTCAGAGAGGGATTGCCTGGTATTTCATGGCTGGACTGTTCTGTGAAGTCAGGATCAGACTGATATGCTTCAGGAAAGGTCTTCTTTGTGAAAGGCAGATGTTGAGCAAAAAGAGGCTACTTTTTGGGTGGCAACTAGCCATAGAACAAGCTATTATGCTATTGTTCATTCCCAGGTTGAGCGCTTCTCTCTTTTTATTTATGCAAATCTACCAAAGTTGTTACTAAATATTAATCAGTTTAGTTAATTTTCGGGATATAAGGTAAATACCACTAAGTCTGAATTATTATGGATACAACAGACTAATCAATCATGGGAAAATATACCCTTTAAAGTTGTTACTGACTAATTTAAATACTTGGGTATTGCAATTTCTCTGAACCCAGAACAATGGTATAGTCTTAATGTTCACCCGATAATGGAAAGAATAATATGTGCAATGAAAAATTGGCAAAATCTCCCTCTTCCATTATCAGGCCGTATTGCTTTGTATAAAATGGTATTGTTCCCAAAATTTATTTACATTTGTCAAAACAGCCCAGTATTTCTGAAAGGGAAAGACATCAAGATCTTAAACACGGCTCTGAGAAAATGTATCTGGCAAGGTAAAACTCTGTTTACCCCCAAAAATTGGGGGCTGTGCTTTACCGGATCTCCAGCTATATAATTTAGCATTCTTAGCTTGCATAGTAACGGACTGGATATATATTAAAGATTATGTAACGGATAACGAGTTAGAAAACAATATAAACTTCCCATTTCTCCCTATAGCATTAATACATATAAAACCAGATAAATCCCAATGGAAATAAAACAACTCAGATCTATATTTAATCCAATTAAGGCATGGTTGAAGATTTGCAATACACTGGAAATCGATGGGAAGGTCTCTAGGTATCTACCATTAAAAGGGAACCCTCAATTTTAAGTAGGTCTACAATCATCACTTTTCCAAAGATGGCAAGGTGCTGGTCTAGATAAAGTGGTTCAACTAGTGGACATAACAGGGAGATGTATTAAAACATTTGCAGATTTCAGAAGGGATTACAAACTCCCCAAGAAGGAATTTTATGTTTATTTATAGGCAAAACACTACGCCTGGAATGTAATAAATGATTCTGATTGGAACTGGTCATGGGGAGCTCTAGATAATTAGTTGACACTAGTCAAAAACGGGCAGATGTCAATTTCTCCCTGCTATCAAATACTGAATTCATCTAAAGGTCCTAGTAATATAATAAAAATTGAGTCCAAATGGGCGCCGGTCTTAGTATCGGTCCCATTGGAAGGTTGTAATATACAAACATCCATTACTGAAGTTTGTCGAACCACTCTCTCCTCTACATGGAGAGAATCTCATATTAAACTCCTCCACATGACATATTTTACGCCCGAAAAGGGGCATAAATGTGGGAATCCTCATTTTAATAAATGCCCCGAAAAAGAACCTTCGACACCTAGTATCCCAGAGATCAGGAACTGTATGAAAAAACAATCGGCCAGATTACGAGTTTTGCATTAGGAGCTATGCGGTGCTAACGTGCAGTTTTTACTCACCGCTCACTTACCTGCAGCGCTGGTATTACGGGTTTTTACAAACCCGGCGTTAAAAGGCAAGAAGTGAGCGTAGAGCAAAATTGTGCTCCTTACCGCACTTCAATACCAGCGCTGCTTAAGTCAGCGGTGAGCTGGTCGTACGTGCTAGTGCATGATTTCCCCATAGGGATCAACGGGGAGAGCCGGCTGAGAAAAAGTCTTTACCTGCAAAAAAGCAGCGTAAATCTCAGTAACGCAGCCCCATTGATTCCTATGGGGAAATAAAAGTTATGTTTACACCTAACACCCTAACATGAACTCAGAGTTTAAACACCCCTAATCTTACACTTATTAACCTCTAATCTGCTGCCCCCGACATCGTCGCCACCTACATTATATTTATTAACCCCTAATCTACCGCTCCGGACATCACCGCCACCTACATTTTACTTATGAACCCCTAATCTGCTGCCCCCAACATCGCCGACACCTACATTATATTTTTTAACCCCTAATATCCCTCCCCCAATGTCGCCGCAACCTACCTACATTTATTAACCCCTAATCTTCCGCCCCTAACGTCGCCGCCACTATAATAAACATATTAACCCCTAAACCGCCGCACCCGTGCCTCGAAAACACTATTTAAATATTATTAACCCCTAATCTGCCGTACCTTTATTATCTTTTATTTTGTTTGTGATATTATATTATCAAGACTTAGTGTGAAAAAAATTTTTTAGTGGTGTTACTATAGTAGTGTTAATGGTGCACACCATTACAAACCACAACAATGCACCGTGGTTTGATAGCTCCATCAGAGAAATGAAAAGAACAGGACGTAAGCTCGAGAGAAAGTGGCGCAGAACACATGATCTAGAGGATAAAGCTGCTCTTACCAAACATCTAAATAAATATCAATCCAAGATAACTCAGTACATCTGTGGTCTAGGAGGCACAGTCCTTAACTGGTTTAAATCTTTCCTCGCTGGTAGATCACAGAGAGTAATATCAGGATCAAGCTAATCAGCACCAACAGAACTGGCCTGCGGAGTTCCACAAGGATCTATCCTGTCTCCCATGCTATTCGCAATCTACTTACTACCACTGAGGGACATCATTAACCGACATGGCCTAAGGTATCATTGTTACGCTGATGACACACAACTCTACTTCTCCTTTGCTCCAGATACTACAGACCCAGCATGCCGCATAAACAATTGCTTAACAGACCTCATAGAATGCTAGCTGTCTCAAAGTGAACCCAGACAAAACAGAGTTACTCTTGGTGAGGGGACCCCGGGCATCAAAAATATCCCACGATCACCCAACTGGCTTGGAGCTTGGAGGCTCTAAACTCGTTAGTTCAGCAAAGGTACGAAACCTCGGAGTGCTGATTGACGCTGGACTATCTTTTAAACAGCAGATTTCCTCCGTAATAAAATCTGCCTACGTTCATCTGAAAAACATAGCCAGGAATACAACACTTAATTCCACCGGATGATATGCCAACATTAATCCATGCATTTGTATCCTCTAGGCTAGATTACTGCAACGCACTTTACTTGGGCCTCCCAAAAAAAGAACTCCATCTCCTTCAGACAGTACAAAACTCAGCAGCCAGACTATTGACCAATCAAACTCGCTCCAACCGCATAACACCTGTTCTCCACTCCCTGCATTGGCTTCCAATTAAATGGCGAACATATTTTAAAATTGGCCTGCTGACCTTCAAAGCTTTAAACAACCAAGGCCCACAGTACCTGAAAGAGCTCCTGACACCCTACATCCCATCCCGTTCACTTAGATCTGCCAACACATCCCTGCTCTCAGTGCCAAGAATAAGGACAAACTCAGGCTCCATAAAAGCGCTATATAAATCGCAAATTATTATTATAAATTATTATATCTGCCGCCCCCAACGTCGCTGCCACTATACTAAATGTATTAACCCCTAAACCTAAGTCTAACCCTAACACCCCCTATCTTAAATATAATTACAATAAATCTAAATAATTATTAATATTATTACCTAAATAATTCCTATTTAAAACTAAATACTTACCTGTAAAATAAACCTTGCTAGCTACAATATAATTAATAGTTACATTGTAGCTATCTTAGGGTTTATTTTTATTTTACAGGCAAGTTTGTATTTATTTTAACTAGGTAGAATAGTTACTAAATAGTTATTAACTATTTAATAACTACCTAGCTAAAATAAATACAAAAGTACCTGTAAAATAAAACCTAATCTAAGTTACAATAACACCTAACACTACACTATAATTAAATAAATTAACTACAATAAAAATAAATAAAAAAATGAAATTAAACTAGCTAAATTACAAAAAACCAAAACACTAAATTACAGAAAATAAAAAACAAATTACAGATCTTTAAACTAATTACACCTAATCTAATAGCCCTATCAAAATAAAAAAAGCCCCACCAAAATAAAAAAAAACCCCTAGCCTGAACAAAACTATCAATAGCCCTTAAAAGAGCCTTTTGCGAGGCATTGCCCCAAAGTTATCAGCTCTTTTACCTGTAAAAAGAAAAGAAAGCAACCCCCCAACAGTAAAACCCACCACCCACACAACCAACCCCCCACATTAAATACTAACTAAAAACACCTAAGCTCCCCATTGCCCTGAAACGGGCATTTGGATGGGCATTGCCCTTAAAAGGGCATTTAGCTCTATTGCAGCCCAAATGTATATATGTATGTATGTATTGGGTACTTGTAAAGCGCGGCTAATCACCCGTAAAGGTCTCAAGGCGCTGCTCATTTTATTGACCTCGGAAGGATGAAAGGCTGAGTGGACCTCGCCGGGGATCGAACCTGCAACCCTTAGGTTGCTACAGAGCTCAGCCACAGTGCCTTAGCATGCTGAGCTATCTGTCTGCATAGCATGCTGAGCTAATCCCTAACCTAAAAAATAAACCCACCCAATACACCCTTAAAAAAACCTAACACTAACCCCCTGAAGATCGACTTACAGTTCTGAAGATCGGACATCCATCCTCAAGTAAGCGGCAGAAGTCTTCATCCAACGGGCTGAAGTCCTCAACGAAGCCGGGAGAAGTCTTCATCCAAGCCGGGCAAAGTGGTCCTCTAGACGGGCAGAAGTCTTCATCCAGACGGCATCTTCTATCTTCATCCATCCGACACGGAGCGGGTCCATCTTCAAGACATCTGATGCGGAGCATCCTCTTCATCCGGAGTCTTCTTACTGATTGAAGGTATCTTTAAGTGACATCATCCAAGATGGCATCCCTTAGATTTCGATTGGCTGATATAATTATATCAGCCAATCTGAATTAAGGTAGAAAAAATGACAGCAAATAGGATTGAAGTTCAATCCTATTGGCTGATCCAATCAGCCAATAGGATTGAGCTTGTATTCTATTTGCTGATTGTAACAGCCAATAGAATACAAGCTCAATCCTATTGGCTGATTGGATCAGCCAATAGGATTGAACTTCAATCCTATTGGCTGATTGCATCAGCCAATAGGATTTTTTCTACCTTAATTCCGATTGGCTGATAGAATTCTAACAGCCAATCGGAATCTAAGGGACGCCATCTTGGATGACGTCACTTAAAGGTACCTTCATTCAGTAAGAAGACTCTGGATGAAGAGCATGCTCCGCGTCGGATGTCTTGAAGATGGACCCGCTCCGCGTCGGATGGATGAAGATAGAAGATGCCGTCTGGATGAAGACTTCTGCCCTTCTGGAGGACCACTTCGCCTGTCTTGGATGACGACTTCGGCCGGCTTCATTGAGGTCTTCGGCCCGGTTGGATGAAGACTTCTGCCGCTTCCTTGAGGATGTATGTCCGGTCTTCAGAACTGTAAGTCCATCTTCAGGAGGTTAGTGTTAGGATTTTTTAAGGGTGTATTGGGTGGGTTTTATTTTTAAGTTAGGGTTTGGGCCTGCAATAGAGTTAAATGGCCCTTTTAAGGGCAATGCCCATCCAAATGCCCTTTTCAGGGCAATGGGGAGCTTAGGTTTTTTTTGTTAGTATTTTATTTGGGGGGTTGGTTGTGTGAGTGGTAGGTTTTACTGTTGGGGGGGTTGTTTGTATTTTTTTTTTATGCCCCGCAAAAGGCCCTTTTAAGGGCTATTGAGAGTTTAGTTTAGGCTATGTTTTTTTTTATTTTGGGGGGGCTTTTTTTATTTTGATAGGGCTATTAGATTATGTGTAATTAGTTTAAAGATCTGTAATTTGTTTTTTTATTTTCTGTAATTTAGTGTTTTTTTGTGATTTTGCTAATTTAATTTAATTTATTTAATTGTTTTTAATTTATTTAATTTAGTTAATAGTAGTGTAGTGTTAGGTGTTAGTGTAACTTAGGTTAGGTTTTATTTTACAGATACTTTTGTATTTATTTTAGCTAGGTAGTTATTAAATAGTTAATAATATATTTAGTAACTATTCTACCGAGTTAAAATAAATACAAACTTGCCTGTAAAATAAAAATAAACCATAAGCTACTTACAATGTAGGCATGCCCCAAAGAATTCAGCTCTTTTGCCTGTAAAAAAACACATACAATACCCCCCCCAACATTACAACCCACCACCCACATACCCCGAATCTAACCCAAACCCCCCTTAAATAAACCTAACACTAAGCCCCTGAAGATCTTCCTACCTTATCTTCACCTCGCCGGGTATCACACCAATCCGTCCTGGCTCCAAAATCTTCATTCAACCCAAGCGGGGGCTGGTGATCCATAATCCTGCGGCTGAAGAGGTCCAGAAGAGGCTCCAAAGTCTTCATCCTATCCGGGAAGAACAGGCGATCCAGACCGGCAACCATCTTGATCCAAGCGGCATTTTCTATCTTCATCCGATGAGGAACGGCTCCATCGTGAAGACCTCCAGCGCGGATCAATCTTCTTCCGACGACGTCCAACTGAAGAATGACGGTTCCTTTAAGGGACGTCATCCAAGATGGCGTCCCTCGAATTCCGATTGGCTGATAGGATTCTATCAGCCAATCGGAATTAAGGTAGGAAAATTCTGATTGGCTAATGGAATCAGCCAATCAGAATCAAGTTCAATCCGATTGGCTGATCCGATCAGCCAATCAGATTGAGCTCGCATTCTATTGGCTGTTCCGATCAGCCAATAGAATGCGAGCTCAATCTGATTGGCTGATCGGATCAGCCAATCGGATTGAACTTGATTCTGATTGGCTGATTCCATCAGCCAATCAGAATTTTCCTACCTTAATTCCGATTGGCTGATAGAATCCTATCAGCCAATCGGAATTCGAGGGACGCCATCTTGGATGACGTCCCTTAAAGGAACCGTCATTCTTCAGTTGGACGTCTTCGGAAGAAAATTGATCCGCGCTGGAGGTCTTCACGATGGAGCCGTTCCTCATCGGATGAAGATGCCGCTTGGATCAAGATGGTTGCCGGTCTGGATCGCCTCTTTTTCCCGGATAGGATGAAGACTTTGGAGCCTCTACTGGACCTCTTCAGCCGCAGGATTATGGATCGCCAGCCCCCGCTTGGGTTGGATGAAGATTTTGGAGCCAGGACCGATCGGTGATAGATAAGGTAGGAAGATCTTCAGGGGCTTAGTGTTAGGTTTATTTAAGGGGGGTTTGGGTTAGATTAGGGGTATGTGGGTGGTGGGTTATAATGTTGGGAGGGGGTATTGTATGTGTTTTTTGCAGGCAAAAGAGCTGAATTTCTTGGGGCATGCCCCGCAAAGGGCCCTGTTCAGGGCTGGTAAGGTAAAAGAGCTTTGAACTTTTTATAATTTAGAATAGGGTAGGGCATTTTTTTATTTTGGGGGGCTTTGTAATTTCATTAGGGGGCTTAGAGTAGGTGTAATTAGTTTAAAATTGTTGTAATATTTTTCTAATGTTTGTAAATATTTTTTTATTTTTTGTAACTTAGTTCTTTTTTATTTTTTGTACTTTAGTTAGTTTATTTAATTGTAGTTATTTGTAGGTATTGTATTTAATTAATGTATTGATAGTGTAGTGTTAGGTTTAATTGTAGGTAATTGTAGGTATTTTATTTAATTTATTTATTGATAGTGTAGTGTTAGGTTTAATTGTAACTTAGGTTAGGATTTATTTTACAGGTAATTTTGTAATTATTTTAACTATTTTAGCTATTAAATAGTTCTTAACTATTTAATAGCTATTGTACCTGGTTAAAATACATACAAAGTTACCTGTAAAATAAATATAAATCCTAAAATAGCTATAATATAATTATAATTTATATTGTAGCTATATTAGGGTTTATTTTACAGGTAAGTATTTAGCTTTAAATAGGAATAATTTATTTAATAAGTTAATTTATTTCGTTAGATTTAAATTATATTTAATTTAGGGGGGTGTTAGGGTTAGGGTTAGACTTAGCTTTAGGGGTTAATCCATTTATTACAGTAGCGGCGAGATTCGGTCGGCAGATTAGGGGTTAATAATTGAAGTTAGGCGTCGGCGATGTTAGGGAGGGCAGATTAGGGGTTAATACTATTTATTATAGGGTTATTGAGGCGGGAGTGAGGCGGATTAGGGGTTAATAACTTTATTATAGTAGCGGTGCGGTCCACTCGGCAGATTAGGGGTTAATAAGTGTAGGCAGGTGGAGGCGACATTGAGGGGGGCAGATTAGGGGTTAATAAATATAATATAGGGGTCGGCGGTGTTAGGGGCAGCAGATTAGGGGTACATAAGGATAACGTAGGTATCGGCGCTTTGCGGTCGGCAGATTAGGGGTTAATTATTGTAGGTAGCTGGCGGCGACGTTGTGGGGGGCAGGTTAGGGGTTAATAAATATAATATAGGGGTCGGCGGTGTTAGGGGCAGCAGATTAGGGGTACATAAGTATAACGTAGGTGACGGTCGGCAGATTAGGGGTTAATTTTTTTTTAATAGAGTGGCGGCAATGTGGGGGGACCTCGGTTTAGGGGTACATAGGTAGTTTATGGGTGTTAGTGTACTTTAGAGCACAGTAGTTAAGAGCTTTATAAACCGGCGCTAGCCCAGAAAGCTCTTAACTACTGACTTTTTTCTGCAGCTGGAGTTTTGTCGTTAGATTTCTAACGCTCACTTCAGCCAAGACTCTAAATACCGGCGTTAGAAAGATCCCATTGAAAAGATAGGATATGCAATTGACGTAAGGGGATCTGCGGTATGGAAAAGTCGCGGCTGAAAAGTAAGCGTTAGACCCTTTAATGACTGACTCCAAATACCAGAGGGCGGTAAAAACCAGCGTTAGGAGCCTCTAACGCTGGTTTTGACGGCTACCGCCCAACTCTAAATCTAGGCCTTAGGGTATATTTTATAGGTAAGTATTTAGTTTTAATTAGGAATTATTTAGGTAATTATAATAATTTTCTTTAGATTTATTTAAATTATATTTAAGTTAGGGGGTGTTAGGGTTAGACTTAGATTTAGGGGTTAATACATTTATTATAGTGGCGGCGGCGTTGGGGACGGCAGATTAGGGGTTAATAAATGTAGGTAGGTGGCGGCGATGTTATGGATAGCAGATTAGGGGTTAATATTATTTAACTAGTGTTTGCGAGACGGGAGTTCAACGGTTTAGGAGTTAATATGTTTATTATAGTGGCGGCGATGTCCGGAGCGGCAAATTAGGGGTTAAAAATTTTATTTTAGTATTTGCGATGCGGGAGGGCCTCGGTTTAGGAGTTAACAGGTAGTTTATGGGTGTTAGTGTACTTTTTAGCACTTTATTTATGAGTTTTATGCTACGCGTTGTACCATAAAACTCTTAACTACTGACTTTAAAATGCGTTAGGGATCTTGGAGGTAGAGGGTGTACCGCTCACTTTTTGGCCTCCCAGGACAGACTCGTAATACTGGCGCTATGGAAGTCCCATAGAAAAAAGACTTTACAAAGTTTACGTAAGTCGTTTTGCGGTAAGGCCAAAGAAGTGCGCGGTGCCCCTAAACCTGCAAGACTCGTAATAGCAGCAGGCGTAAAAAAAGCAGCGTTAGGACCTGTTAACGCTGCTTTTTCAGCTTAATGCAAGACTCGTAATCTAGCCGAATGTATACTGGAACAACTTAATGCAAATTTACACGATACCCGAGACGTTTGCAATTTTTTTCTGAAATGGTCATCATTTATAAAAACTTTCCCAAAGAAAGAAATAGATTATTTAATATACCCAGTTGGATATTCAGAACTGGTTTTACTATGAATATGGTAACTTTGATTTCTCTCATTATAATTATTAGTTAATCTTCATAAAGTCCTCCTTACTTCTCCCTATTTTGGCTGTGTGGGGGTTATGTTGGGTTTTTTTGTTTTTTTTTCTCTCTTTCCTCATATCTTCTCGTCCCCCCCACCTATCCTCCTGCGGTTCTTCAATGACACTTAATAAGAGTAATAGTAACTCACCCCAAACGCTCAAGAAAATCCAATAAGATAACAAGGAAAATCTGGAACCTTTTCTTTTGTGATTGTACTTTTTGATATGAAATGTTAAAATATCATGTTCCTGTTTTCATTTTTTTCTCTCCTTTTTTTCTTTTCTTTTTTTTTTTCATTTTATTTCAATGACCAGCAAAACGCCCTGCGAGGCGTAATGGAATTTTGATTGTGATATGATAAAATGAGTTACACCATTGGATATCGAATAAAGATAAATTATAAAAAAATATTTTTAGTGTAAAGACACACCAGACATATAGGAAACACTCATGGCTTAGTCACCTTTTGTATAGTAGTCTCCAGGTGTATTGTTTTTGTAAGTGGCAATCTAAGTTTTATTTTTAGGGTTACTGCCCAATTTATTGCTTTGCAATAAATTTTAGAGTTATTTTGCTTTTTACTAACAGTGCTTACTGCCTATCCTGCGGCAAGACCTGATACATATTACATGGTGCCGTTCTACAATACATCTGTCACATCACAATCTCTAAAGAAATATAAAGAGGCTGTGGTCCCCAAATATGCAGTGGTTGATCATTTTCAAAGTATAATACAATAAGAGCGGGTTAATTCTATAGGCCAAATTCTCTAAAGCTCTCTGTCAGTACTGCAAAGTTTTATCTTGAGAACTTGTTCTGCAGGTTCTGCATGTAATAGACAGAAACCTACTATTACAGTATAATGCTCAAAGAAAATCCCCAAATATTTTGCTTTTATTGTTTGATCTTCGGCCCTAAATGAGGAGTCTCATTGTTCTACATCTCCCCCAGACAAGGAGTTGGAAGGAACCACTTGATAATCATAATCATTTGAGAATTTTAACTAATTTTGGAGGATATCTCTGTCACACAGTAAACAGAATTTATTCATGGTCTATTTATGGAACTTCTACGCCAAGTTTCTTGCAGACTGGATGGTTTCTTGATAAAGTGCACTGACCTATTAGACTCTATAACACTGAGGGATCCATCACAATCCTTAAGAAAGAACTTCCCAAAAAATCCCCAAAACATGGTCAAGGAAATATATGGTATGTCCCGGCAAAGTTGTTTATTCGCTACCATGCTTGACTCTACCATGTGTCTACATAGGTTATTGAAGGCATGAAGCTGAGATGGTGGGTTCTGGAACAAAGTCCTCTTCTGCTAAAGATGAATCTAGTTGATCTGATTTCGATTTCATCCTGTTGAAGGGTGGAGCTTGGTATTTTACATCCACTGATTATTGATACAAAAAATATTTGTAATGTTTTAAGACATTATTCTGGGGTCCCCACTCTTATCCATGCCATACCAGGGCTCCAAAGAGTTATTCCTGATACCCATATCAACTCTTGAGGAAAAAAACAACTAATATAGGGATTGTAGAAGATCTTTATCTCAGGGGGGAGTCTTTCCAGTTTCCAGAGTCTGCAGAGTTAGTGACGTTTGGGGACTGGAGTTGCAAAAATAATGTTTAAGAACTATTCCAGTAAAGGGCTGGAGAAAGAGTGCAATGTATAGCACTCAATGTCTATAATATTGTTGCAAATTATCCAATACAGGAAAAAATTAAAACTTAACTTAGGTATATAGATTAAAATAAAGATATAAAAATTAAAAACTCAAATGCTTCCTTGTATAATTGTATTTAAAAAACTGTTTTAAGGCAGAGTACTAAAGTATTATCCAGAATACTGTGTTTAGGCAATCAAGCTATATGCATTGAGGTGGCTATAAGTATACAGCAGATTCGAAGGAATTAAAGGAACAGTCTAAAATAAAACTTTCATGATTCAGATAGAGAATGCAATTTTAAACAACTGTAGAATTTACTTTTATCATTATATTTGCTTTGTTCCCTTGGTGGTATTTTTGAAAAGCTAAACCTAGTTAGGCTCAAACTGATTTCTAAACCATTCAAAACCGCCTCTTAGCTCAGATAATTTTGAAAGTTTTTCACAGTTGGACAGTACTAGTTCATGTGTGTCAAATAGTTAACATTGTGCTCACTCCTGTGGAGTTATTTAGGAGTCTGCACTGGTTGGCTAAACTGCATGTCTGTCAAAAGCACTGAGATAAGGGGGCAGTCTTGCAGAGGCTTAGATACAAGGTAATCACAGAGGTAAAACATATATTTTTTTTATTTTTTTTTAAATGAATTTTTATTCAGTTTTAGAATGAAAGGTAACACTTGGGGACACGCAGGACCCCTGTTCAAACATACACAAAGAAAAGGATCGGACACGCAGGTCCGGTTGCAATAGCCATCAAAACATTGATACATTGTAAGTCATAAGTAAATTGCAAGGAATTGAGGTGAAAGTAATTCACCTAGGTTGAACCCTGACGTGGGCTCTAACTATGGGGGGGGAGCAGGGGATGAGGCGTATAGAATAAATTTAAATTTAGTACTCCAAAGAGCAAAGTTTGTATAAGTTGCTTTACAATATATAAATAAAATTGATCACATAAATTGAGGAGCAGATTCTGCAAACATACTAGATGACAAAAGGAGTGAGTGATTATTTTTAAAAAAAGAGGCTAGTACACGCAGAACCTAGCACACATAGTACCTAGCACACGCAGCACCTAGCATACATAGTACCTAGCACACACAGCACCTAGCACACATAGTACCTAGCAAATGCAGCACCTAGCACTCATAGTACCTAGCACACGCAGCCCCTAGCACGCATAGTACCTAGCACACGCAGCCCCTAGCACGCATAGTACCTAGCACACGCAGCCCCTAGCCCACATAGTACCTCGCACACGCAGCACCTAGCACACATAGTACCTAGCACATGCAGCACCTAGCACATGCAGCACCTAGCACACATAGTACCTAGCACACGCAGCACACATAGTACCTAGCACACATAGTGCCTAGCACACGCAGCACCTAGCACACATAGTACCTAGCACACGCAGCACCTAGCACATGCAGCACCTAGCACAGGCAGCACCTAGCACACGCAGCACCTAGCACACATAATACCTAGAACACGTGGCACCTAGCACACATAGTACCTAGCACACGCGGCACCTAGCACACATAGTACCTAGCACATGTGGCACCTAGCACACATAGTACCTAGCACACGCGGCACCTAACACACATAGTACCTAGCACACGCGGCACCTAGCACACATAGTACCTAGCACACGCGGCACCTAGCACACATAGTACCTAGCACACGCGGCACCTAGCACACATAGTACTTAGCACACGTGGCACCTAGCACACATAGTACCTAGCACATGCGGCACCTAGCACACATAGTACCTAGCACATGCGGCACCTAGCACACATAGTACCAAGCACACATAGTACCTAGCACACGCGGCACCTAGCACACATAGTACCTATCACATGTGGCACCTAGCACACATAGTACCTAGCACACGCGGCACCTAGCACACATAGTACCTAACACACGTGGCACCTAGCACACATAGTACCTAGCACACGCGGCACATAGCACACATAGTACCTAGCACACATGGCACCTAGCACACATAGTACCTAGCACATGCAGCACCTAGCACACATAGTACCTAGCACACGCAGCACCTAGCACACATAGTACCTAGTACACGCATTACCTAGCACACGCAGCACCTAGCACACGCAGCACCTAGCACACACAGCACCTAGCACACGCAGCACCTAGAACACATAGTACCTAGCACAAGCAGCACCCAGCACACGCAGCACCTAGCACATGCAGCACCTACAGTGCCCAACACACCCAATACCTAGCACAAACAGAGCCCAGCATATATAGCACCTAGCACACACTGCACCTATCAGCCTGACCCGCTGTTTCGGCCGCCAACAGCAGGACAGGCTTAAGTGTATATACTGGACAGTGAGGAATTTTGCCCACTAATGTTATGTCCGCCTGCATTAGATTAGAGGCTCTATATAAAGATTTATATTGCTTTTATTACTATACTGGTCTAGGAAGTTGTAAGGGCATATGGGATACTGAGACACCCACAGATAAAAAAAACAAAGACAAATCATTTGTTGCTTCACTTAAGAAATATATATTACAATTATATTGTGTTAAAATAGGTGTTGGTGGTATGAAGCCAAATGCATAAACTCAAATATCTAGATGAGAGAGGGGGATTAAGACAGGGCTAGGAATTTTCCATCTCTTTGCTAAGACCTAACAAGAGGTGATGAAAAGAAATCTGTGCTATAAAAATCTGTTAACATTTGAACGCATGTCTTATAAGTATTGAGGATAAAATGTGACATTTCAAGCTCGGATTATGAGTATAATACAGGCTGCAAATAAACTAGCATGCTCAACATTTATATCTATAAACAGTTAGCAAACTCAAAGTGGTGGGTATGGGTAAATAGATGTCGAAAATACGTTTTTATTCAGTCTATAGTTAGCCTCCGGTTCTTTTACCCAAAGGCCACTTTAGGGTAATGTTGCAAAGGGGAAACCTCCCCGGGTCCCATAGTGTCCGCCAATGCTCAAGAAGATAGGAGGCAAGTATCTCAGCCGTCAAGTTGAGATCTGAATTTCCACAACGCAAATTGGGGCCTCTGTTTCCCAGGGCGGTAAGTAGTTCCACAGCCTGTTTTCTCAAAGCCCCGGTTACAAGCAGATGGGGATGTATGTTCTTGCCTCCGCAAGACATATGTGGGGACTCAAGTGCCATGGATCTCATACCGGACCTCCACCCCTTCTCCGCGGCAGTTCCAGCTGAACAGTATCCCTGAAGAGGGAATAGTGGCGATTCTCCTTACTCTGATTTGCGGAGTTCCAAGTAAAATTTTAATTCCTTTTTAGTAAGGCTCTATAGGAGTTGCGGCATCATACGTGAAACCTCCGATAACCATCTGTGATCTGTCCCACTCTTGTAATGTTAGTCAGTAGTTTAGTTGGAGAAGTCCATCAGTACCACAGAGGGCAAGATGTATAATGAGAGGTTGCAAGTTCCTGTTAGAGAAGCAGTTGTGGAGTAGGCTGTACTTTCTGTGACCTCCCTGAACACTGGTCTGTGCTGTGTTAATACAGCTGCGTCATAATCTCCACAGCATGGCTGCCGTTGTATTCCGCAGCATAGAAGCGCTAAAACTGGGCTTGCTGATGGCCTGGTGATTCCAGAGTTATTCCACCCAGTGCGCCGTTAGTTCCACTGCATGTTACGGCTAATCAGGGTGAACAATGCTCAGTCTAGCCAACCTGGTCTTTTCTTTTTTCTAGTCCTCGTTATAGAGCTCTAGGCTTAGGCAGCCATCTTAGCTGCGGCCAGCTCCACCCCCCGGTAAAACATATATTAATATAACGGTGTTGGTTATGCAAAACTGGGGAATGGGTAATAAAGAGATTATCTATCTTTTTAAATTAATAAAAATTCTGGTGTAGACTGTCCCTTTAAAGTTAGATTAGATTTAGTTATCTAAATTGCATCTCAAAATTATCCTGAATATCTTCAGAAAGTAAGCATTTTAAATTTAAAAAAAAGAGAGCAGAGACGCCACTGACGCGTTTGGCTGTTGTGGCTTTTTCAAAGGTCAATCTCGCTGTGTTCTCGCATGATTTATATACCCTTTATTGGACTTCGATTGGCTATTTTGGCAATGAATCATTTTTTCCGAAAAAAAATGTTTGTCTCAGGGAAAGTGTCATGTAAATCGTATAGCACTGTGAAAAATTTACCAGATAGGGTCACAGTGATATATCAAAGGGAAAATGTGCCATGATGAAATGTGCCAGTTAAAGTGCTTTATACCCAAGTAAACATATACACAAGTATATATTTCCTAAAAGAGATAGATAAAATAAAATGGGAGGAAAATTATATCATGGTTACAAGTGATGTTGCATCTTTGTACACCTGTATAGACAATCAATTAGGAAAAACTGCGGTAAAACACTTTTTAGACAAAGACTGTTACAAGAACAAGCAGAATTCGTCATCCAATATATAGATTTTATTTAAAAAAAAAATTATTTTAATTTCGATGGAAAATACTTTGTACAACAAAAAGGGACTGCCATGGGCGCCCAGTTACGCCAACCTCTTTATGGGCCTATTTGAAGAGGTCAATATCTGTTATGTCTCAGTTTAGATTCAAAGATTATTCCTTTAAAATAAAGGTTTGTTGCTCTTTTTTTGTACTAAGCAAGTAATTACAACTTAAAATTACCTGAATAGACAATGTGAGTCATTTATATGAAATCTTTAACTGAAGTGAAATGACTTGATAAAGTTGGAGTTAGAAACTCTTGTAAGAGTTAAGCAGTGAATTTGCTCTGTAATGAGAATTAATACAAATCTTGAGTTCAAAGTAGTAACCTTCAATCTTCACGCACACACACTCAATCACACTAAAATATGTACAAATATCAGTCATCCAATCTTGCAATGTAAGGCAGAGTATTAAGAATTAACTTGATAGAAGCTTTAAGTGGCGTGTCTGATAATCCACTATAGCGGAGTAAACCAAAACAACCTCTAAATAATAAGTTCAGACTGATCCGGTTTAGGCAAGTGGTAATTCAGATTGAATACAAGTACGGATAAGACAGTCTTATTTCAAGTACAGGCAATGTATAATAATGCAGCATACGATACCGGTAACCAGTTTGTGAGAGGAGAGCAGAGATGTGACCGCCATTAGGAATCAGTGTGGCGTGTGTGCGGCTTAGTTCCGGGACGCGGAGGCAAGTAGATCCGGAAGCGTATGAATCTGATCCGGATGATGGTAGGTCTCTAGAGGGGAAATAATCCAAGACTTCAGGTAGTGAGAAGCGAAGACAGAAGCACAAAATGATCTGATAGGAAAAAAGTATGAGCAACAAGAAGTGGTTGATTAACTTCAATCTTCAGGCAAGGACTGTTTGATAGAACTTGCCTAATAAAGGGAGGATCATGAGATGGGAGGGGATAGCCCTTAAAGGGATATCACATTTCCCCCCTGTCAAGGGATCACCCCAGGGGATCCCAAATGAGGCTTCCAAGGATACCAGAGATGAAATTTTTTAATCAATCGGGGAACATGAATATCCGAAAAGAGTTGCCAGGAATTATCCTCTGGACCATAACCCTTCCATTTCACAAGATATTCCAGTTTACACCAACATATTCTGGAATCAAGAATAGAATGAACCTCAAATTCTTCCTGGTCATTAACTAGAATAGGAGGTGGTCCGAGTTGACCCGTATTGATGGAATCAACGTTATATGGCTTGAGTAGTGATACATGGAACGTGGGATGTATTTTATAAGACTCGGGTAGAACCAATCTAACAGCATTGGGGTTTAAAATCTTATCAATCTCAAAAGGTCCAAGAAATTAATTGGCCAATTTTTTACAAGGAACTTGTAACTTGAGGTTTTTAATAGATAATAAAACTTTGTCTCCAATCTGATAATGTGGACTCAGTCTATGATGTTGATCATAGTATCTTTTTTGATATGCCTTTGCGTTTGACAGATGAGATTTTAGCATATCTAATCTGTCCTGTAGATTGGATGTGAATTGCTGAGCACAAGGTGAACTAACTTCAGTCATAGAAAGTGCGATGGTATTTGGGTTGTATCCGTAGGTGGCATAAAAGGGTGTCATTTTAATAGATGCTGATAGTGAATTATTGTATGAGAATTCCGCCATTGGAAGATAATCTGTCCAATCATCTTGTAAATGAGTAATGAAACATCTTAAGTATTGCTCCAAGGTTTGGTTTATCCTCTCAGTTAAACCATTGGTCTGTGGGTGAAATGCTGTGGAATATCTTGAATCAACTTTTAAAAGTTTGCATAAGGATTTCCAGAATGATGAGGTGAATTGTGTTCCTCTGTCAGTGATAATAGTGGTGGGTAACCCATGTAATTTTACTATAGAATCTAGGAAGGCTGTTGCTGTTGTTAAAGCTGATGGTAACCCCTTTAGTGGTATGAAATGAGCTAGATGTGTCAAATGATCTATCACTACAAGGATTGTTGTATTTTGTTGGGAACTCGGGAGGTCAACAATAAAATACATAGATATGGTACTCCAGGGTTTATCTGGGATTGGCAGAGGTGTAAGAAATCCTATTGGTCTTTTATGTTCTACTTTATTTCTAGCGCATACGTCACAATGCGATACGTATTCGTAGACTGTGTGGTTCATCTTAGGCCACCAGAAATCTCTTCTAGTTAATTCGGTTGTCTTTTTGATACCAGGATGTCTGAATAGAGTACCATCATGGGTTTGTTTAAGGATTTATTTCCTGAGGGATTCAGGAATGAATAATTTTGACTTGTGGTAATATAGACCTGTCTTTAGGTCTTCTTTACAAGATGGAGGTTTATTGCAATCACTTTGTTGAACTTCTAAGATTTCTTTTTCTATAGCAGTTAGAACTCCTATGAATTTTTTTTAGGTATAATAGATTCTAAGTTATCTGAAAGTTGTTTTTCGTATACTCTGGATAAGGCATCAGCCTTAACATTTAAACTTCCTGGTTTGTAACTTATAAGGAAATTGAATCGGTCTAAGAATATAGACCATCGAGCTTGTCTTGAAGTGAGAGTTTTACTCGATTTCAAGTACTCAAGGTTTTTATGATCTGTATAGATCAGGAATGGAAGACTGGATCCTTCAAGTAAGTGTCTCCATTGTTCCAAAGAACATTTTATAGCAAGTAGCTCTTTATCACCTATGCTGTAATTACTCTCGGCGGACGTCAACATTCTAGAATAAAAAGCTATAGGATGTGTCTCTGTCTTTTCCTTGTTTTTCTGTGAAAGAATTGCTCCTAATCCCGTATTGGAGGCGTCTACTTCAAGGATAAATTGAGAGTTGAAGTCAGGTAATGCAAGTACAGGTGCTGAAGTAAATTGTTTCTTTAGTGTATTAAAAGATAACTGTGCTTCTTCTGTCCATTTATATTTCTGTTTTTTATTAGTTAAATATGTTAACGGTTTCACAACCATTGAGAAATTTGCAATAAATTTACGGTAAAAATTTGCAAAACCAATGAATGTTTGTAAGGCTTTTACAGTTGTTGGCACTGGCCAATTTATAATTGCATTTATTTTTTCTGGATCCATTTGTATTCTGTCAGGTTTTATGATATAACCTAAAAATTTGATCTCTTGTACATGAAAGGAACATTTCTCAAGTTTAGCATATCATTTGTGTTCCTTCAATCTAGTAAGTACCCAACGGACGTGTTTTTCATGTTCTTGTATGTTTTTGGAATAGATCAGAATGTCGTCTAAGTATATTATAACACATACGTCTATTAGGTCATGGAAAACCTCGTTAATAAAATGTTGAAAGGTAGCGGGTGCATTACTTAGCCCAAATGGCATGACATTATATTGGTACAAACCATAACGTGTCCGAAAAGCGGTCTTCCATTCGTCACCCTGTTTGATGCGTATAAGATTGTAAGCTCCTTTCAAAACGAGTTTTGAATAGATGGTAGCGCCATGTAACCGTTCAAGAAGCTCAGGTATAAGCGGAAGTGGGTATCTGTTTTTTACTGTTATGTTATTTAACGCTCTGTAATCTATGATGGGACGTATGGTTCCATCCTTGTTTTTTACGAGAAACATACCTGCTGCTGCAGGAGAGGTTGAATGTGAGATGAAACCCTTACGAAGGTTATCATCTAAATATGACCTTACAAAAGATAATTCATTTTGAGATAACGGATATATCTTTCCGTGTGGAATTTGACTATTAGGTATCAAGTCAATGGGACAGTCAAATTCCCTATGAGGAGGCAGATTTTCTGCCTCTTTCATGTTAAAGACCTCTGCCAAGTCCTGATAAGGTTTGGGTATACCATTCTCTAATACAGATATTGTACAGTGAGGATAACAAGTCTTTAGACAGTAAGGCAAATCTAATTTTAAGTCATTAAGTGTCCAGTCTATGGTAGGGTTATGTTTCTGTAACCATGTATACCCAAAAATGAAGCTGTGTAAAGAAATAGGAATTAAATCAAATGTGATATATTCAGTATGTCCGTCTTTAGTTGTTATGAGTAAGGGTATAGTGTGGTGAGTGATAGGACCATGTTGTGTAAGAGATCCATCTATCAATTTGACAAAAACAGGTTTTGCTTTACACACATATGGAATTTTATTATTTTTAACAAAGGTACTATCAATATAGTTTCCAAAAGCCCCTGAGTCAATCAAAGCTGTGGCTTTTTCTCTGATCCCACTGTAAGGAAAAAAATATAGTCATTTGTGTGTCAGAGCTTATATGGCACAATTGAGAATTATGAGCTTGCTTACCCTTCCTTTGTTTGAGGAGTATTGGACATGTAGCAACTGTATGCTCCTTGTGAGCACAGTAGAGACATAATTTCTCCAATCGTCTCCTGGTTTTCTCCTCCGGGGTGAGAGGACCCTTGATGACCCCTATTTCCATAGGTCTACTAGGAGCTGACGATCTTTCAGAAGTAGGAGTATACATGGAGTAACGTTTAGGTATAACGTCATAACCTGTTCTTTCTGCTTTTCTTTTCGCTTTTCTTTCGCGAAGCCTGCGGTCCAAGGTGGTACTTAATTTGATTAAACCAGAGAGGGTTTCAGGAACCTCTAACCGAGAGAGTTCATCCTTTAAATTTTCTGAGAGTCCTAAACGAAATTGATTTTTTAAGGCAATTTCGTTCCATTGAGAGTCATTTGACCACATTTGAAATTCAGTAGTATATTCCTCGACAGTACGTTTTCCCTGTTTTAAAGGGCGCAGTTTAGTTTCTGCAGTAATCTGGGTGTTGGCATCCTCATATAGATTTGCCATGGCGAGGAAGAAATCCTGTAATGAGTCTAAGATTGGATTATTAGTTTCAAAGAACCTATTGGCCCAAGATCTGGGTTCCCCTTCCAAAAATGAGATGGTGGTGCACACCTTGATTCTTTCTGAATGATAGGTACGTGGACGTAAAGAGAATAACAGATGACATGCATTTTTAAAATCTCTAAACTCGTTACGCTTGCCAGAGAAGGGTTGAGGGTATTGTATATGTGGTTCAGGGTAGTCAGTAGTTTTTGTAGGAATACATTCTTTAACTAAGGATCTTAATGCTACCATTTCTGCTTGTACCTCAGTTAACCCTTTATTTAAATAATCAAGTTTCTGAAAAACATTGGTTAATTGATTTTTTACTTCCTGGGGATCCATCTTATAATATGTATATAAGATTTCCCCTAAACTTTTAGGCCTGAAGATTCTGTTATGTCTCAGTTTAGATTCAAAGATTATTCCTTTAAAATAAAGGTTTGTTGCTCTTTTTTTGTACTAAGAAAGTAATTACAACTTAAAATTACCTGAATAGACAATGTGAGTCATTTATATGAAATCTTTAACTGAAGTGAAATGACTTGATAAAGTTGGAGTTAGAAACTCTTGTAAGAGTTAAGCAGTGAATTCGCTCTGTAATGAGTATTAATACAAATCTTGAGTTCAAAGTAGTAACCTTCAATCTTCACGCACACACACTCAATCACACTAAAATATGTACAAATATCAGTCATCCAATCTTGCAATGTAAGGCAGAGTATTAAGAATTAACTTGATAGAAGCTTTAAGTGGCGTGTCTGATAATCCACTATAGCGGAGTAAACCAAAACAACCTCTAAATAATAAGTTCAGACTGATCCGGTTTAGGCAAGTGGTAATTCAGATTGAATACAAGTACGGATAAGACAGTCTTATTTCAAGTACAGGCAATGTATAATAATGCAGCATACGATACCGGTAACCAGTTTGTGAGAGGAGAGCAGAGATGTGACCGCCGTTAGGAATCAGCGTGGCGTGTGTGCGGCTTAGTTCCGGGACGCGGAGGCAAGTAGATCCGGATGCGTATGAATCTGAGCCGGATGATGGTAGGTCTCTAGAGGGGAAATAATCCAAGACTTCAGGTAGTGAGAAGCGAAGACAGAAGCACAAAATGACCTGATAGGAAAAAAGTATGAGCAACAAGAAGTGGTTGATTAACTTCAATCTTCAGGCAAGGACTGTTTGATAGAACTTGCCTAATAAAGGGAGGATCATGAGATGGGAGGGGATAGCCCTTAAAGGGATATCACAATATCGAGAAGGGCCCCTGGAGCGTGAACTTGGTACTGTTTAAAAGATTCATCGACTATATTTTTATTATTTGGAAAGGTGACAGTGAACTATTAAATTTATTTCTAGAAGATATACATTGTAATAATCTTGGCTTACAATTTACTAGTGATGTAAGCAGAAATAGAATTCATTTTGTAGAAATAGAAGTCGAAATTAAGGAACAACAAATCCAAACTAGAACATACTTTAAGAAAGTTGACTCCAACAACTATATTTATATAGAAAGCTGTCACCTGGACAAATGGGTATCAAATATACCAAAAGGGCAATAGATGAGAATCAGGAAAAACTGCAGTACACTAGAAAACTATCATAGACAAGCAGCAGGTTTAAAAGATACATTCATAGAAAGAGGTTATGATGAAATCCACCTAAATGAACTAATTGATCAAATTGAAACTTTAAACAGAGTAGATCTTATGTCTCCTAAACATAATAAAGAAAGAGAGGAAGAAGAAAAGATATTCATACTATTTATTAGAAAATATAGTGAACAACACAAATGCATGAGAACAATTTTAAACAAACATTGGCACCTAATTAAAAAAGACCACTTATTGGGAAATAAATTAAAGGAACACCCAGATATTATCTTTAAGAAAGCCGATAATTAAAAAAATTGGCTGGCCCCTAGTGAATTCAATAAAAATAAGAAAATAACTAAATATAAAGATTTACAAGGAAACATGGTAAAGGTTTTTTTTCCATGCTGCTCTTGCATCTCATGTAAACACAGCACAAAGAAAAAAGAGGTAACATAAACAACCAGGGAGTTCAAATACACTATTGCTGACACTATTAGATGCTCAAATAAAGGAATCATATATTTTATCCAGTGTCCTTGTAATAAACAATATTTAGGACAGACCAAACGAATATTAGGAGACAGGATCAGGGAACATATGTATAATATAAGAAGGGGTTTTGAAGGACATTTCCTCTCGAAACATTTTAAAGACAAACATAACTGTGAATTGGCAGGTTTTTAATTTTGGGGCATCAAAAGAGTAGAGCTACTGGAGAGGTGAAGACTATTAAAATAAACTACTATATTAAGAAGTCCACCTGATATTTGAGTTTGGCAGTCTCACACCTGAGGGTCTTAACAGAGATAGATCTCAATCCCTTTTTATAAGATACAATATCGACGTAATAGATATTAGGTATATTATAAATAAGAACCATCAAGAAATATACTTATTCCATTTATCATACTAGGATTTAGTTTAAAAGCACATACTGTAATAATACACAAATGTGCGTGTATATATATATATATTTATACACATATAAAGAAATATAAAGAAATATAAAGAATTAGTACATTCGTATCTATAGGCATATGGTCCTTTATAAATATATACTGTAGTATATTTATAATTACAGTCTTTTTAGTAATTAAATGATTCAAGATATATCTCCACTTTCAAGTTGAAGAAGTAAAAAATCTCTTTACATGCAGATAGATTATAGTCATGCTTTTTATACAATCAGCTAGATTACGAGTTTTGAGTGCTATAGGGATATTAACGACCGTCACAAAACCGGCGTTAATTCACCTCCCTATAGTGCTGGTATTACAGGTTTACAAAAAGCAGGCTTGTGCTGGCGATATGGTTGCGTTGAGCTCCATACCGCACCGAAATACAAGCGCTGCTTTGACGTGCTTGTGCACGATTTCCCCATAGACATCAATGAGGACAGCCGGCAAAAAAGAACCCTAACACCTGCGATCGCTGAAACAAAAGCTCTGTAACGCAGCCCCATTGATGTCTATGGGGAAAGAAAAAGTTATGTTTAAACCTAACACCCTAACATAAAAACCACGTCGAAACACCCCTAATCTGCCGCCCCAATATCGCCGCCACCTACATTACACTTATTAACCCATAATCTGCCACCCTTAATATCGCCGCCACCTAAATAAAACTATTAACCCCAAATCTGCCGCCCTTAACATTGCCGTCACCTACATTACAGTTATTAACCCCTAATCTGCCGCCCTTAACATCGCCGCCACCTAAATAAAACTATTAACCCCTAATCTGCCAACCTTAACATCGCCGCCACTTACATTACAGTTATTAACCCCTAATCTGCTGCCCCCAATGTTGCCGCCACTATACTAAGTTATTAACCCCTAAACCTAACCCTAACGTAACCCTAAGCATAAGTCTAACCCTAACCCTAGCACCCCCTAATTTAAATATAATTAAAATAAACCTAAATAAACCTTACAATTATTAACTAAATAATACCTATTTAAAACTAAATACATACTTACCTGTAAAAAAAACAAACATCTAAGATAGCTACAATATAACTAATAGTTATATTTTAGCTATCTTAAGTTTAATTTTTATTTCACAGGTAAGTTTGTATTTATTTTAACTAGGTAGACTAGTTAGTAAAACACAATTTATACTTACCTGATAAATTTATTTCTCTTGTGGTGTATCCAGTCCACGGATCATCCATTACTTGTGGGATATTCTCCTTCCCAACAGGAAGTTGCAAGAGGACACCCACAGCAGAGCTGCTATATAGCTCCTCTCCTAACTGCCATATCCAGTCATTCGACCGAAACAAGCCGAGAAAGGAGAAACCATAGGGTGCAGTGGTGACTGTAGTTTAATCTAAAATTTTGACCTGCCTTAAAATGACAGGGCGGGCCGTGGACTGGATACACCACAAGAGAAATAAATTTATCAGGCAAGTATAAATTGTGTTTTCTCTTGTAAGGTGTATCCAGTCCACGGATCATCCATTACTTGTGGGATACCAATACCAAAGCTAAAGTACACGGATGAAGGGAGGGACAAGGCAGGTACTTAAACGGAAGGTACCACTGCCTGTAAAACCTTTCTCCCAAAAATAGCCTCTGAAGAAGCAAAAGTATCAAATTTGTAGAATTTGGAAAAAGTATGAAGCGAAGACCAAGTCGCCGCCTTGCAAATCTGTTCAACAGAAGCCTCATTTTTAAAGGCCCAAGTGGAAGCCACAGCTCTAGTAGAATGAGCTGTAATCCTTTCAGGAGGCTGCTGTCCAGCAGTCTCATAGGCTAAGCGTATTATGCTTCTTAGCCAAAAAGAAAGAGAGGTTGCCGAAGCCTTTTGACCTCTTCTCTGTCCAGAGTAAACAACAAACAAAGCAGATATTTGCCGAAAATCTTTAGTAGTTTGTAAGTAAAATTTTAAAGCACGAACCACGTCCAGATTATGTAAAAGACGTTCCTTCTTTGAAGAAGGATTAGGACACAATGATGGAACAACAATCTCTTGATTGATATTCTTAGTGGATACCACCTTAGGCAAAAACCCAGGTTTTGTATGCAGAACTACCTTATCTGCATGGAAGATCAGATAAGGAGAATCACATTGTAAAGCAGATAACTCTGAGACTCTACGAGCCGAGGAAATAGCCATCAAAAAGAGAACTTTCCAAGATAAAAGCTTGATATCTATGGAATGAAAAGGTTCAAACGGAACCCCTTGAAGAACTTTAAGAACCAAATTTAAGCTCCATGGGGGAGCAACAGGTTAAAACACAGGCTTGATTCTAACCAACGCCTGACAAAACGCCTTAACATCTGGAACATCCGCCAGACGCTTGTGCAAAAGAATAGACAGTGCAGAGATCTGTCCCTTCAAAGAACTAGCTGATAATCCTTTCTCCAAACCATCTTGGAGAAAAGATAATATCCTGGGAATCCTAATCTTACTCCATGAGTAACTCTTGGATTCACACCAATAAAGATATTTACGCCATATCTTATGGTAGATTTTCCTGGAAACAGGCTTTCGTGTCTGTATTAAGGTATCAATGACAGACTCGGAGAAGCCACGCTTTGATAAAATCAAGCGTTCTATCTCCATGCAGTCAGTCTCAGAGAAATTAGATTTGGATGATTGAAAGGACCTTGAAGTAGAAGGTCTCATCTCAAAGGCAGAGTCCAAGGTGGAAAGGATGACGTGGCCACGCAGGCGCTATCAAAATCACTGATGCTCTCTCCTGCTTGATTCTGGCAATCAGTCGAGGGAGCAGAGGAAACAGTGGAAGCTTGGCGTTCTGGCGAGACGCCATGAAATTCAGTTCTGGTTTGCCCCAATGATGAATCAATTGAGCAAACACCCCCGGATGAAAAGTCTGATGACTTAGAAATTCCGCCTCCAAATTCTCTACACCTGGGATATGGATCGCTGATAGGTAGCAAGAGTGTTTCTCTGCCCAGCGAATTATTTTGGAGACTTCTAACATCGCTAAGGAACTCCTTGTTCCCCCTTGATGGTTGATGTAAGCCACAGTCGTGATGTTGTCCGACTGAAATCTGATGAACCTCAGGGTTGTTAACTGAGGCCAAGCATGAAGAGCATTGAATATTGCCCTCAATTCCAGAATATTTATTGGGAGGAGTTTCTCCTCCTGAGTCCACGATCCCTGAGCCTTCAGGGAGTTCCAGACTGCACTCCTACCTAGAAGGCTGGCATTTGTCGTTACAATTGTCCAATCTGGCCTGCGAAAGGTCATACCTTTGGACAGATGGACCCGAGATAGCCACCAGAGAAGAGAATCTCTGGTCTCTTGATCCAAATTTAGTAGAGGGGAAAAATCTGTGTAATCCCCATTCCACTGACTGAGCATGCATAGATGCAGCGGTCTGAGATGTAGGCGCGCAAACGGAACTATGTCCATTGCCGCTATCATTAAGCCGATTGCCTCCATGCACTGAGCCACCGAAGGGCGAGGAATAGAATGGAGAACACGGTAAGAATTTAGAAGTTTTGATAACCTGGACTCCGTCAGGTAAATTTTAATTTCTACAGAATCTATCAGAGTCCCTAGGAAGGAGACTCTTGTGAGTGGAGACAGAGAACTTTTTTCCTCGTTCACTTTCTACCCGTGCGACCTCAGAAATGCCAGAACTATGTCCGTATGGGACTTGGCAATTTGGAAATTTGACGCCTGTAACAGGATGTCTAGATAAGGGGCTACTGCTATGCCCCACGGCCTTAGGACCGCCAGAAGCGACCCCAGAACCTTTGTAAAAATTCTTGGGGCTGTAGCTAACCCGAAGGGAAGAGCCACAAACTGGTAATGCCTGTCCAGAAAGGCAAACCTTAGGAACCGATGATGATCTTTGTTTATCGGAATGTGAAGGTAACCATCCTTTAGATCCACCGTAGTCATATATTGACCCTCCTGGATCATGGGTAGGATGGTCCTTGGTCTGAAGGTTCCCTCTTTTTTGGGAACCACAAACAGATTTGAGTAAAATCCCTGTCCCTGTTCCTCCTTTGGAACTGGATGGATCACTCCCATAACTAGGAGGTCTTGCACACAATGTAAGAATGCCTCGTTCTTTATCTGGTTGACAGATAATCGTGAAAGGTGAAATCTCCCTTGTGGAGGAGAAGCCTTGAAGTCCAGAAGATACCCCTGAGATATAATCTCCAACGCCCAGGGATCCTGAACATCTCTTGCCCACACCTGGGCGAAGAGAGAAAGTCTGCCCCTTACTAGATCCGTTACCGGATAGGGGGCCATTCCTTCATGCTGTCTTAGAGGCAGCAGCAGGCTTTTTGGCCTGTTTGCTTTTGTTCCAGGACTGGTTAGGTTTCCAGGCCGTCTTGTACTGAGCAAAAGTTCCCTCTTGTTTTGTAGCAGAGGAAGTTGATGCTGCACTTGCCTTGAAGACTGTTTGGCCCCTGATTTGGACCTGTCCTGAGGAAGGGCATGAGCTTTACCTCCAGTAATGTCAGCAATAATTTCCTTCAAACCAGGCCCGAATAGGGTCTGCCCCTTGAAGGGAATATTAAGTAGTTTAGACTTTGAAGTCACGTCAGCTGACCAAGATTTGAGCCATAGCGCCCTACACGCCTGGATGGCAAATCCAGAATTCTTAGCCGTTAGTTTATTCAAATGAACAATGGCATCAGAAACAAAAGAATTAGCTAGCTTAAGTGCTCTAAGCTTGTTAAGTATGTCCTCCAAAGGAGTCGTTGTCTGTAAAGCCTCTTCCAGAGACTCAAACCAGAACGCCGCAGCAGCAGGGACAGGAGCAATGCATGCAAGGGGCTGCAGGATAAAACCTTGTTGAATAAACATTTTCTTAAGGTAACCCTCTAATTTTTTATCCATAGGATCTGAAAAAGCACAACTGTCCTCAACAGGGATAGTAGTATGCTTTGCTAAAGTAGAAACTGCTCCCTCCACCTTAGGGACCGTTTGCCATAAGTCCCGTGTGGTGGCGTCTATTGGAAACATTTTTCTAAAAATAGGAGGGGGGAAAACGGCACACTGGGTCTATCCCACTCTTTATTAATAATTTCTGTAAACCTTTTAGGTATTGGAAAAACCTCAGTACACACCGGCACTGCAAAGTATTTATCCAGTCTACACAATTTCTCTGGCACTGCAATTGTGTCACAGTCATTCAGAGCAGCTAAAACCTCCCTAAGCTAAACACAGAGGTTCTCAAGCTTAAATTTAAAAGTAGAAATATCAGAATCAGGTTTCCCTGAGTCAGAGATATCACCCACAGACTGAAGCTCTCCTTCCTCAGCTTCTGCATATTGTGAGGCAGTATCAGACATGGCTCTTAAAGCGTCTGTATGCTCTGTATTACGTCTAACACCAGAGCTATCACGCTTTCCTCTAAAGTCAGGTAGTCTGGCTAATACCGCTGACAGTGTATTATCCATGACTGCCGCCATGTCTTGTAAAGTAATCGCTATGGGCGTCCTTGATGTACTTGGCGCCATTTGAGCGTGAGTCCCTTGAGCGGGAGTCAAAGGGTCTGACACGTGGGGAGAGTTAGTCAGCATAACTTCCCCCTGGTCAGAATCCTCTGGTGATAAATTTTTTAAAGATAAAAGCTGATCTTTATTGTTTAAAGTGAAATCAATACATTTAGTACACATTCTCATATGGGGTTCCACCATGGCTTTTAAAGATAATGAACAAGGAGATCCTCTATGTCAGACATGTTTATACAGACTAGCAATGAGACTAGCAAGTTAACAAGCAAATATAAAAAACGGTACTGTGCCTTTAAGAGAAACAAATTTTGTCAAAATTTGAAAAACAGTGAAAAAAGGCAGTAATTCAAACGAAATTTTTACAGTGTATGTAATAGGTTAGCAGAGCATTGCACCCACTTGCAAATGGATGATTAACCCCTTAATGCAAAAAAAACGGATCAAAAAAATGAATTAAACTTTTTTTAAACAGTCACAACAACTGCCACAGCTCAGCTGTGGCCCTACCTTCCTCAAAAAATGACTTTTGAAGCCTTGAGAGCCCTTCAGAGATGTCCTATAGCATGCAGGGGACTGCTGAGGGAAGCTGAATGTCTCTGTCTGTAATTTTAACTGCGCAAAAAAGCGCTAAAATAGGCCCCTCCCACTCATACTACAATAGTGGAAAGCCTCAGGAAACTGTTTCTAGGCAAAAATCAAGCCAGCCATGTGGAAAAAAATAGGCCCCAATAAGTTTTATCACCAAAGCATATATAAAAACGATTAAACATGCCAGCAAACGTTTTATATTGCACATTTTTAAGAGTATATATCTCTAATAGTAAGCCTGATACTAGTCGCTATCAAATCACTGTATTTAGGCTTAATTTACGTTAATCCGGTATCAGCAGCATTTTCTAGCAATTCCATCCCTAGAAAAACTTAAAACTGCACATACCTCATTGCAGGATAACCTGCACGCCATTCTCCCTCTGAAGTTACCTCACTCCTCATACATATGTGAGAACAGCAGTGGATCTTAGTTACTTCTGCTAAGATCATAGAAAACGCAGGCAGATTCTTCTTCTAAATGCTGCCTGAGAAAATAGTACAACTCCGGTACCATTTAAAAATAATAAACTTTTGATTGAAGACAAAAACTAACTATATTTCACCACTTTCCTCTTACTACCTCCATCTTTGTTGAGAGTTGCAAGAGAATGACTGGATATGGCAGTTAGAGGAGGAGCTATATAGCAGCTCTGTTGTGGGTGTCGTCTTGCAACTTCCTGTTGGGAAGGAGAATATCCCACAAGTAATGGATGATCCGTGGACTGGATACACCTTACAAGAGAAATAGTTATTAACTATTTAATAACTACCTAGTTAAAATAAATACAAATTTACCCGTAAAATAAAACCTAACCTGCCTTACACTAAAACCTAACATTACAATCAAATCAATTAATGTAATCAAATACAATTATCTAAATGTAAACCCCCCTCCACTAAATTACACAAAATAAAAAAATGAAACTATAAAAAAAACGAATTACTCCTAACCTAATAGCCCTATCAAAATGAAAAGCCCCCCAGAATAATAAAACCCCTAGCCTACATTAAACTGCCAATAACCCTTAAAAGGGCCTTTTGAGGGGCATTGCCCCAAAGAAAACAGCTCTTTTACCTGGCGGCAATGTCTTGAGCGGCAGATTAGGGGTTAATACATTTATTATAGTGTTTGCAATGCGGGAGGGCCTCGGTTTATGGGTTAATAGGTAGTTTATGAGTGTTGGTGTACTTTTTAACACATGAGTTTTATGCTACAGCTTTGTTACGTAAAACTCATAACCACTGAGTTTAGATGGCAGAACAGATCTTGACGGTTATAGGGTGTACCGCTCACTTTTTGGCCTCCCAAGCAAACTCGTAATACCGGCGCTATGGAAGTCCCATTGAAAAAGGACTTTTTTTAAATTGCGGTACTGACGTTGCGTGACAGCCAAAAAGGTGTGCGGTACACCTATACCTGCAAGACTTGTAATAGCGCCGTTAGGGAAAAGGCAGCGTTATGAAGCATAACGATGCTTTTTCACTCATTACACCAAACTCGTAATCTATCTGAATGTGAGTTAATATTTTTTTAATACACTTTTTATATACAGATTTGATATAGATAATTTTTCTTAAATTACTTTTCTGTTTTTATTTATTTATTTTACTATTAAATTTTGTGTAAAATGCTGATAGAGATTACTAGGCATGAATATAGATACAATTAAAAGGCAACACACCTTGTAAAACAAGGTATCAAGACAATGGTGGACATAAACCAGGACCAATTGGAAAGTCACACTGCATAAGCACACTCCCACATAAGAAGTAAGAATCACTATAAAATAAAGGAAATTGAAAGACCCGGTCATCTTGATAACCTGACGGCTAAACAAGCGTTCCGATTGGTTGAATCCACACACCTGACAAACAACACGGAAATGGCGCAACAAAGAAGGAACAGCGAGTAAACGCCGGCAGCTAAATCTTAATAACCCCTAAAGAATAAAAAAATCCTGACAAGTATAAGCCAGGAGACAAGGCAAGTAAAACACACAGTCTGATACAGTTGTTTGAACCGGGGGAATTAATGAATCCACACTCCAACCCTTACTAAGGGGGATATTATATTTACCAACAGAGGTACATGCACAGACTATCAAAGAACTACGCATAGTGACTTTCCCACCACTAGCCGCTTTTTGTGGACATTATCCGTATCTAGAATATCCTTATATGCTGCCAATATTCAATATACAATATTATCTATGCTGCTTTTTTGGTTTTAATTAGTTTTAGACCACCGGTTGTTTTCTTTTCTTTTTATGTGTCCTTTTAATTTTATTAGTTATTACTGTGAATATATAGGATAATCTTACTATCTATAGAATAAATTGTATTGTTTAACTATATCCTGGTTGATGTTGTTGATTTTTAAGCACACTTTTTTACTTAAAACATAAATATTATTTCCCTTATCATATGTTTTTGTTATCTAATGTAAATGATACGATTTAAAAGAGATATATGTGAGTGTTTCCCTATAAATTTCTTGCTTTGTTATTTGTGGCGCTAATATCTCCAAATATTCGCTGCATTTGCATTCATTAACAGGATTTTAAAAGAAATCCCTGAAAACAAAAGAATCTATCTGATACGAATTTGTCACATTCTAGAGTATGCACAATTTTCTTTTATATATTTAACCTAATAAAATGTATGTTTTGCAGTTGGGAAAACTTAGCGCCTGATGACATAAGCCTCTCCGGTCAGTTCAAATGATATTAATTGAGATCCTTAGCGAAATTCTAAAAAGGCAGATTTTGCTATACTTCTCCAAGGGGCATTTCAGGTGTTTCTGTATGTGAAGGAGAGACACACCAGTGAAGTATAGCACAGTAAGACATGAGAGTTATGCTACATTTACACTTTGTGCTTTGTATTTTTTTTACTTTATCCTTCAGATTAAGTTTTATTACATTTAAACATTACACTTTCTATTTTGTATTTTATTTTGTATACAGCAGTTTATTTAGGATTGTGATTTCACAAATTCTGATTATGCTTTGACAGTTTTGTGTAACTTTACCAAATTAGGATAATACTTTGTTTATTTATGTGCATCTTTTACAAATTACATTCCACTTTGTATTTCTTGTATTTAAAATAAAACTGAAAAACTGACACCAGTTTCCCAGAGAGCTTCATTATGTTCTATGTGTAAACTTCACAAGGGCTGAACCCACTAAATTCTATAAGAAAAATGGCAGAACCTGGCAGTCCCATATTGATGAGAGATGCCTTCCATAGAAAGTAAAATGGCTTTCTCAGATACATCATTTCACAGGGGATAGAGAAGTTTACTGGAGAACACCCGAGATTGATATAAAGTCTATATAAAGTATAACGGCTAGATTACGAGTTGTGCGTTAGGGTAAAAAAGCAGCATTAAGAGGTCCTAATGTTGCTTTTTTATGCCCGCTGGTATTACGAGTCTTGAAGGTTTAGGGTCACCGCACAGTTCTTTGGCCTTACCGCAAAACGACTTATGTAAACTTCATAAAGCCTTTTTTCTAAGGGATTTCCATAGCGCTGACATTACGAGTCTGTCTTGGGAGGCCAAAAAGTGAGTGGTACACCTTACCCTGTCAAGAGTCATAACACATTTAAAAGTCAGTAGTTATGAGTTTTATGGTACAACGCCGTAATAAAAAAATCATAACTAAAGTGCTAAAAAGTACACTAACACCCATAAACTACCTATTAACCCCTAAACCGAGGCCCTCCCGCATCGCAAACACTATAATAAAATTATTACCCCCTAATCTGCCGCTCCAGACACCGCCGCCACCTACATTATATTTATAAACCCCTAATCTGCTGCCCCCAACATCGCAGACACCTACATTATATTTATTAACCCCTAATCTGCCACCCCAATGTCGCCGCCACTATATTAAAGTTATTAACCCCTAAACCTAAGTCTAACCCTAACACCCCCCAACTTAAATATAATTACAATAAATCTAAATAAATACAGGTGGCCCCCTTTTTTTTCAGTCATGTGACTGCTATTGAAAAGCTTTTGAAAAGCAATGCACTAATTAAAATAGCCAGTAGGTGGAGCTGTCCGCTTGTTTTGCAGCAAAGTTATGCAACTTAACAGCCTTAAATTGATCTGTGTACACAGATCAGACCAGATCTATCGAGCAAAATTTAGTAGGCACTTCCCTATTATTTTCCTGTCCAGCAGCTTCAGGTGAGGATGCCAAACTGCTTATTAATCACTGCAGATTGAAATGCATAGAATAGGTGCAGACCCAATATTATCTAACATGCTAACAATGCAGAGAACTGATTGCAGAAAAATGCAAGTAAAAAAACGTTTTTGTTCATTAAACTTAGTTTGATGATGATGCAGTCTGTTGTGTGATTATTTTATAAGGTGCTGTTAGCAAATGTTTTTGTTCATTAAACTTAGTTTGATGATGATACAATCTATATTTTTAGATATTTTTAGTCACTTCCCATTGACTTACATTATAAACTGGGTTTCAATTTACAATGGTTTCGATTTACAACCATTCCTCCTGGAACCTAACCCCGGCGTAAACTGAGGGCTACCTGTATTACTATCATTAACTAAATTATTCCTATTTAAAACTAAATACTTACCTGTAAAATAAACCCTAAGCTAGCTACAATATAACTAATAGTTACATTTTATCTAGCTTAAGGTTTATTTTTATTTCACAGGCAAGTTTGTATTTATTTTAACTAGGTAGAATAGTTATTAAATAGTTATTAACTATTAAATTACTACCTAGCTAAAATAAATACAAAAGTACCTGTAAAATAAAACCTAACCAAAGTTACATGAAAACCTAACACTACACTATAGATTGGAACAGCCAATAGAATGCAAGCTCAATCCTATTGGCTGATTGGATCAGCCAATAGGATTAAACTTCAATCCTATTGGCTTATTGCATCAGCCAATAGGATTTTTTCTACCTTAATTCCGATTGGCTGATAGAATTCTATCAGCCAATCGGAATCTAAGGGACGCCATCTTGGATGATGTCACTTAAAGGTACCTTCATTCAGCTTTAGTCGTCGGATGAAGAGGATGCTCCGCGTCGGATGTCTTGAAGATGGACCCGCTCCACGCCGGATGGATGAAGATAGAAGATGCTGTCTAGATGAAGACTTCTGCCCGTCTGGAGGACCACTTCACCCTGCTTGGATGAAGACTTCACCCGGCTTCGTTGAGGACTTTGGCCTGGCTTGGATGAAGACTTCTCCCTGTAAGTCGATCTTCAGGAGCTGATTACTTTGGGGCAACGCCCCGCAAAAGGCCCTTTTAAGGGCTATTGGTAGTTTAGTTTAGGCTAGGTTTTTTTTTATTTTGGGGGGCTTTTTTTATTTTAATAGGGTTATTAGATTAGGTGTAATTAGTTTAAATATCTGTAATTTGTTTATTTTCTGTAATTTAGTGTTTGTTTTTTGTACTTTAGCTAATTTAATTTAATTGATTTAATTATATTTAATTTAGATAATTTATTTAATTATAGTGTAGTGTTAGGTGTTCGTGTAATTTAGGTTAGGTTTTATTTTACAGGTACTTTTGTATTTATTTTAGCTAGGTAGTTATTAAATAGTTAATAACTATTTAATAACTATTCTAACTAGTTAAAATAAATACAAACTTGCCTGTAAAATAAAAATAAACCCTAAGCTAGCTACAATAAAACTATTAGTTATATTGTAGCTATCTTAGGGTTTATTTTATAGGTAAGTATTTAGTTTTAAATAGGAATAATATAGTTAATGATAGTAATATTTATTTAGATTTATTTAAATTATATTTAAGTTAGGGGGTGTTAAGGTTAGGGTTAGACTTAGGTTTAGGGGTTAATAAGTTTAATATAGTGGCGGCGATGTTGGGGGCGGCAGATTAGGGGTTAATAAATGTAGGTAGTTTGCGGCGACATTGGGGGCGACAGATTAGGGGTTAGTAAATAGTATGTACAGTAGGGGTCGGCGATGTTGGGAGCAGCAGATTAGGGGTTAATACATATAATGTAGGTGGCGGCGGTGTCCGGAGCGGCAGATTAGGGGTTAATAATTATAATGTAGGTGTTGGCGATGTCGGGGGTGGCAGATTAGGGTTAATAAGTGTAAGATTAGGGGTGTTTAGACTCGGGTTCATGTTAGGGTGTTAGGTGTAGACATAAATTTTATTTCCCCATAGGAATCAGTGGGGCTGCGTTAAGGAGCTTTACGCTGCTTATTGTAGGTTTTAAACTTATTCTCAGCCTGCTCTCCTCGTTGATTCCTATCAGGAAATCGTGCACGAGCACGTACGACCAGCTCACTGCTGACTTAAGCAGCGCTGGTATTGGAGTGCGGTAATAAGCAAAATTTTCCTCAACACTCACTTCTTGCCTTTTAACGACAAGTTTCTGAAAACTCGTAATACCAGCGCTGTAGGTAAGTGAGTGGTGAGACAAAACTGCTCGTTAGCACCGCATAGCCTCTAACGCAAAACTCGTAATCTGGGCCTCAGTTTACAGTAAATTAAACTTGTTTTTGCCAATAGCTTAGTATCTATTACTTTTCTGTCTGTTAAATAAGTTTATTGTAAATTTTTAGTAAACTTTACGTGTATACAGCTGGCTAGATAATTCAGTAAGATGTTAAAATGTTTAAGGCATTTCACTAGAATTGTGAGAGAGCTTCAGGCATACCCTGGGAACTCCCCTGTTCAGCCCAGGGAACTCACCTGCCCCCCCCCCCCCCACACACACACACATTTTCTGAAGCTCTGTTTTAATTTACAATAAAGAAAATACAAAGTGAAATGTAATTTGTAAAAGATACACAGAAACCCAGAGTAAGAACATTTCTTCCCTTTCTGCGATGAGATTTTTTTTTAGAATATGTCTCTGCAGGTAATTTTGAAATCAAATTCAATTTTAAATAAGGCAGTTACACAAAATCACCAGCTCAATTGCAATGTGTTTTCTTTTGTCTTAATCTAATATCTAATAGAGCTTTTATATAATATAAATACATCTATACGTTTTAAAAAATTATAGATAGTAATTAGGAGATTGAGACATTATAAAATCATTATTCTGCATAGCTTGGAAATTCTTGATCATATACATAACAGGTGGAATCGGTGTCCAAGAATCTGCAGGGGGCAGCATTGCACAAGCAGTTCACCAGAACTGCTTGTGCAATGATAAATGCTGACAGCATATGCTGTCGACATTTATTGATGTGCGGCAGACATGATACGTAAATAGGCCCCATAGTCTACTTAAATACACCCTTAGGTGGTGTTAATTGCACATTTTTTCTTTCTTTCCCTTTTCATGTTGTAGCACAGATTAAGCACATTCAGAGTTGGTTCACTTAGTGTGACAGGGGTTAAGACTTTTTTCTCTCCTTTTTTTTCTTTTTCTTTTTTTTGCACTTCTACACATGGAGAAATGTATTCATTCTGTTGAGAATAAGTCTCCGCTAATGCCCCCCCCCCCAAAAAAAAATAGCAAAGCTATTGCCATATCTCAAGATAGTATTGCTGAAGAAGAACCTGTGGCAAAAATGGATACAGACTCACAACAGTTAGTTAAAGCTATATACGAGGCGATGAGTGGGCAATTTGATCAGTTGAGGAAGGATCTCACAGCCCTATCTAACAAAATACTGTACGTTCATTTAACAATAGGCTAGAAGCAGCAGAGTTACGCATATCCGATATAGAAGATAGAATGAACACAGCAGAACAGGATACACATGTTTACAGAGCCTATATGAAAAAATTTCAGGATAGACTGGATGATCTGGAAGATCATTCCAGAAGGATTAATTTAAGAATCATAGGAGTGCCAAAAACTTTTTAAATATTTTTAATAGAAAGACTACCCTCTTTATTAGAGATACCTAGCTCAGGACAAAAAAAATCATAGAAAGGGCACACAGAATAGGGCAGGAAAAGATAAGGCCAGATGGTTCAAAGGTAACAAGACCAATTATTGTGAAGTTGCTACATTTTCAAGACAAGGTTTATCTGCTAGCTTTCTATAGAAATAAAAAACACTCATGTTAGGGGAGTCTAGAATTATGACTACTCAGTAGAAACAACTAATCGCAGGAAAGAAATGGCCCCTTTATGTACCCGAATAATTAAGAAAGGCTTTGATGCATTCTGATTTATCCCGCTAGAATTAAAGTCCTCAAGGACAACACTTGGCAGATATTAAATACACAAGAGGAAATCACTAGGTTCTTAGATGGTAGTCAATAAGTATTCCAGTGACATGATAAATAATAATATTGATTTGTGTTGATGTTCTTAGATTAGATTTAAATTAACTATGGGATTTATACCAGATTATAATTATTTAATTATTATTATTTGTTGGTTTGGTGTGATCTATTTCCCCCCCCCCCTTGTTTTTTTTTCTCTCTCCCCTCCCCCACCCCGGTGCCCCCCCATGCTTAATTTGTAGCTTTTGGTTTTAATGATGGACAAAATTGATATAAATATAGTATTGTAGAATGTACGAGGCATCACCTCTCCATTTAAGAGAAAAATTATTATTAAACATCTTAATTTTTTTTTTTAAGTAATATAGAATTCCTTCAAGAGACATATATACAGCAGAATGAAGCATGTCAACTTACAACAGATTGGGTAGGGAAAAGAGGTGTGACAATACTTTTTAAACAAAAACCTGAAGTATGAGATTATAAAGTCAGATATAGATGTAGAAGGGGAAGGGGACTTTTCCAAGACGTCGTGAAACTACATTGTTTAGAGGGTTCAGAAATACTTTAAATTAAAAGGACATTTGGCTTTTTCAAAATCCCGATGTTCAAGGCTATACCTGTAAATCAGAAACACAAAAAACTCTTTCCCGGATAGATTATTTTTTGGTTAATGAGAATCCCGCCCATTCTTATATTAAATCATGTTCCAATTTTACTGCACATGGCAGCAATGGACCTCCCAGAGGTTACCCACTTCTTATATCTTTTCTAAATATCTCTTCACAAATTTTAAGTTTACAAATTGACTGAAAGAAACTTGGAAGAACTTTGAATTTCACAATGTAAATTCATTAAAAAGTCATGAAACGTGCTAGGAGGCATCCAAAGCCGTGCTCAGGGGAGAAATTAAGGCATACATATATAAATTACGAGAGAGAGAAAAAGTCACGGGACATACAATTAACTAATCAATTGTCAAATGCATATAGCTCATAAGTTTTGGACCTCAGCTTCAAATTGGCAGAAGTATGTGCAGGCAAAGAAAGAAAGAGAGATATTTTTACAACAAAAGGCTGCAATGGAGGTTTTAAGGTCTAATGCTCGGCTATATAACTATGGTGGTAAAGTCGGAAGATATTTGTCCAATCTAGTTAAACACAATAAGGGATCTAGTAATATCTCTGCGATACAAAGTAATAAAAGGAGACTAACAAAATCTGCTGAAATTAGCTCAGAATTTCTAGAACACTACAAGCAAATATTTTCATGTAAAGAGATAAATGTAGCTAATAAAAAACCTTTTGAGAAGCTTGTTGTCTTCTGCGATTAAAAGATGAGTCATTAGGGGCTTTATATGAATTTATCTCTTAAGAAGAGATTGCAAAGGCTAAAAAAAATGTAATCTTAATAAAGCTGCAGGACCAAATACATTACCTATAGAGTACTATAAAATTCTCTCTGAACACATAGTAGATCCCCTATTCAATTTATTTAATGCCTATTTTTCTCAGGGACTTGAAATCTCTAGCAATTTTTCCAGTTCATTGATTTCTCTTATTCTAAAAAAAGGGAAGAACCCAGATTCATATCGCCCTATGTCGTTATTAAATACAGACTATAAGCTATTAACTAGAAGCATTCGATTCTATTAGTTGGGACCATCTATTTTAAGTCTTAGCACGTTTTGGTTTTGATGGCCCCTTCTCTTCCATTAACTATAAGCTCGGCGCTTTTAGTTAATGGACTCTGTACACCCTTTTTTCAACTATTTAGGGGCACTCTGCAAGGATATCCAATATCACCTTTATTATTTAAGTATTGAACCCCTTGCAATCACACTTCATAAGGCTTTAAATGGTATAACAGTCGGGACCGCAGTCATGCAGATTTCGCTATATGTGGACGACTTACTTGTGTTTTTAGCCAACACTGTTGACAATGTACCCAAGCTTATAGCAATATTAGGATCCTTTGGTTCCTTTTTCTGGTTATGCGACTAATTCACAAATATCGGAACTTCTTTGGTTGCATAAAAATAAATCTTCATGTTCTACCATGACATTTAAAGTGGTAAGAAGTCTAAAATATTTAGAAATGAATATAAGTAGATCCCCGGAAGATTGGTATGATGGAAATTTTACAGGAGTTATTAATAAAATTTTGGCTGATATTCAAAAATGGACATCTCTCCCACTCTTGCTGGCCGGGAAAATCAATTTAATAAAAATGGAAGACTTACCGAAACTGTTATATGTGATGCAAAATATCCCACTTTTCATAAAAATTTAAGATGTAAAACAATTAAATGTGGCTTTTAAATTATTTCTTTGGGGCAAATCGAAATCTAAGCTCTCTGTAAAAAGACTCTCACTACTTAAGGAATTTGCGTGCCTTAACTTTCCATCAATTTAAAAATATAACCTGGTTTGCTTAATGAAAATAGTCCCAGATTGGCTAGTGGATAGTTATTTTTTTCTTTTGTAAAGAATACTGAGCATGACCTGTTTAAACCCTACTCACTGAAAGCCTTGGTGCATATGGATGCCAAAAAATTGGCCTCCTATGCTAAATAAAATGAGTACTTTTAAAAATCCTATGATAGCATGGCAAAAATGATGTACTTTTCTTGGCTCGGACTTTCCCTATTATAAATATCTTCCGATTCAAAATAATCCTGTTTTGTTTTTTTACCAGGATGCAATACAGAAATTTTTAAGAGATGGAAAACTAATGGTTAAGAATATTTTTCACAATGCATAGATATGGGTAGGGATGTCATACAATCTTTTAATTACTTTAAGGATAAATACAACATTTTTTTTTTTCAGTTGAGATACTTTCTTGATGCATTTAAGCTTGAGTTATATTCCAAAAATAGGGGAGGTCTATATGCGAGTATCAATCTATTTCAAATTGTAAAACTGCTATTTCAGGGTGGTATAATCTCATGCTTTACAAAGAAGGGGGAATTAATCTAAATAATTTATGGCTAGATTATGAGTTTTGCGTTATGAGGGGTGCGGAGCTAACTTGCACGTTATTGTCACCGCTCACTTCCCTACAGCGCTGGTATTACAGGTTTACAAGAACCCGGCGTTAGTAGGCAAGAAGTGAGCGTAGAGCAAAATTGAGCTCCATACCGTACTCTAATACCAGCGCTGCTGAAAGCTGCGGTGAGCTGGTTTTACGTGCTCGTGCACAATTCCCCATAGACATCAATGGGGAGAGCCGGCTAATAAAAAGCTCTGTAACGCAGCCCCAATGATTCCTATGGGGAAACTAAATTTATGTTTACACCTAACAACCTAACATGAACCCTGAGTCTAAACACCCCTAATTTTTCACTTATTAACCCCTAATCTGCCGCCCCCGACATCCCCAACACCTACATTATACTTATTAACCCCTATTCTGCCACTCCGGACATTGCCGACACCTTCATTATATTTATTAACCACTAATCTGCTGCCCCCAACATTGCTGACACCTACATTATACTTATTAACCCCTAATCTCCCACCTCCAATGTCGCTGCAACCTACCTACACTTATTAACCCCTAATCTAACGCTCCTGGACATCGGCGCCACTATAATAAACATATTAACCCCTAAACCGCCACACTCCCGCCTCACAAACACTAGTTAAATATTATTAACCAGTAATCTGCCGCCCCTAACATCGCCGCCACCTACCTACATTGATTAACCCCTAATCTGCCGCCCCCAACATCGCCGCCACTCTACTAAATTTATTAACCCCTAAACCTAAGTCTAACCCTAACCCTAACACCCCCTAACTTAAATATCATTCAAATAAATCTAAATAAAAATTGCTATCATTACCTAAATAATTCCTATTTAAAACTAAATACTTACCTGTAAAATAAACCCTAAACTAACTACAATATAAGTAATAGTTACATTGTAGCTAGCTTAGGGTTTATTTTTATTTTAGAGGCAAGTTTGTATTTATTTTAACTAGGTAGAAGAGTTACTAAATAGTTATTAACTATTTACTAGCTAAATAGTTAAATAAATACAAAGTTACTTGTAAAATAAAACCTAACCTGTCTTACACTAACACCTAACCTTACACTACAATTAAATCAATTAAATTAATTAAATACAATTACCTAAATTACAAAAACAAACACTAAATTACACAAAATAAAAAACAAATTATCAGATATTTAAACTAATTACAACTAATAGAATAGCCCTATCAAAATAAAAAAGCCCCCCAAAATAAAAAAACCCTAGACTAAACTACCAATAGCCCATAAAAGGGCCTTTTGTGGGGCATTGCCCCAAAGAAATCAGCTCTTTTACCTGTAAAAACAATACAAACAACCCCCCCAACAGTAAAACCCACCACCCACACAACCAAGCCCCCAAATAAAATCCTACCTAAAAAACCTAAGCTCCCCATTGCCCTGAAAAGGGCATTTGAATGGGCATTGCCCATAAAAGGGCATTTAGCTCTATTGCTGCCCAAACCCTAATCTAAAACTAAAACCCACCCAATAAACCCTTGAAAATGGACCCGCTCCTCGCCGGATAGATGAAGATAGAAGATGCCGTCTGGATGAAGACTTCTGCCCGTCTGGAGGACCACTTCTGCAGGCTTGGATGAAGACTTCTCCTGGCGTCGTTGAGGACTTCTTGCCGCTTTGCTGAAGACTTCTCCCGGCTTCGTTTAGGATGGATGTCCGGTCTTCAAAACTGTAAGTGGATCTTCGGGGGTTAGTGTTAGGTTTTTTAAGGGTTTATAGGGTGGGTTTTAGTTTTAGATTAGGGTTTGTGCAGCAATAGAGCTAAATGCCCTTTTAAGGGCAATGCCCATCCAAATGCCCTTCTCAGGGCAATGGGGAGCTTAGTTTTTTTTAGGTAGGATTTTATTTGGGGGCTTGGTTGTGTGGGTGGTGGGTTTTACTGGGGGTTGTTTGTATTTTTTTTTACAGGTAAAAGAGCTGATTTCTTTGGGGCAATGCCCCGCAAAAGGCCCTTTTAAGGGCTATTGGTAGCTTAGTTTAGGCTAGGGTTTTTTTTTTATTTTGGGGGGGCTTTTTTATTTTGATAGGGCTATTAGATTAGGTGTAATTAGTTTAAATATCTGATAATTTTATTTTGTGTAATTTAGTGTTTGTTTGTTTTTGTAATCTAGGTAATTGCATTTAATTAATGTAATGTATTTAATTGTAGTGTAATGTTAGGTGTTAGTGTAAGACAGGTTAGGTTTTATTTTTCAGGTAAATTTGTATTTATTTTAGCTAGGTAGCTAGTAAATAGTTAATAACTATTTAGTAACTCTTCTACCTAGTTAAAATAAATACAAACTTACCTGTAAAATAAAAATAAACCCTAAGCTAGCTACAATGTAACTATTAGTTATATTGTAGCTAGCTTAGGGTTTATTTTACAGGTAAGTATTTAGTTTTAAATAGGAATTATTTAGGTAATGATAGCAATTTTTATTTAGATTTATTTGAATTATATTTAAGTTAGGGGGTGTTAGGGTTAGGGTTAGACTTAGGTTTAAGGGTTAATAAATGTAGTACATTTAGTATAGTAGCAGTGATGTTGGGGGCGGCAAATTAGGGGTTAATAAATGTAGGTAGGTGGCGGCGATGTTAGGGACGGCAGATCAGGGGTTAATAATATTTAACTAGTGTTTGAAAGGCGGGAATGCGGCCTGTTTATTATAGTGGTGGCGATGTCCGGAGTGGCAGATTAGGGATTAATACATTTATTTTAATGTTTGCAATGCGGGAGGGCCTCAGTTTAGAGGTTAATAGGTAGTTTATGGGTGTTAGTGTACTTTTTAGCACTTTAGTTATGAGTTTTATGCTACAGCTTTGTAGCGTAAAACTCATAACTACTGACTTTAGATTGCGTTACGAATCTTGCGGGATAGGCTGTAACGCTCACTTTTTGGCCTCCCAAAAACAGCTTGTAATATCGGCGCTATGGAAGTCCCATTGACAAAAGACTTTACGCAAATTGCGCAAGTTAATTTGCGTTAAGGCCAAAAAAGTGTGCGGGACAGCTATACCTGCAAGACTCGTAATAGCAGCGGTAGTGAAAAAGCAGCGTTATAACCCATAAGTCAAAACCCGTAATCTAGTCGTTAGTGGTTAAATGGTGTGTAGACATTCCCTCTATAAACTCATCAATAATGGCAAAAAGTATAATTAGAGCATGGGTTGACACCCCAATTGTCATGGTGTGAATCGCATATAAAACTATTAAATATGGCTTATATAACGCCAAAAGAAGTGAAATAAGACTCAATCATGTGTATGTTCCCGATGTAGTCTTGCTCAGGCCAGTCTAACATTGTATTTGGGAATGTCCAAAAGTGAGTAGTTTTTGGGGCAAGGTGTTTCACTAGCTTTCTAAGATCTTAGGACAAAGGATTAGCCTCTGGTAGAGAATTTTTTTTTTTTTTTTATTAATTTTATAGTATAAAATACTAAGAAATAATATTTTCTCCTCTTGGAAATAAAAAAAAGAGTCCTAATTTCTCTGAATTCCTTAACAATATTCATACCAAATTAGTGTTGGAACAGTTTGAAACCTCAATAATCTCTGAGATAGAAATTGGTGCTTTTTTAAAAAAAAAAAAAAAATTGGGTAATTATATTTTTTCCAAGCCAAGTAATATTTAACAGTCATTAATATTTCCCTTTGAAAACTCAGAATGGGTGCAGAGTGTGATTCTCAGGGGGGCACTTTTGTTGACTGTAGACGCTAACTGATGTAACTTAAGAAGCACTGGACGGGCTCAGGGGAAAGGTGGGAATGGGGGATGCAGGGGGCGATCTCTCCCCCCCTTTTTTTTTCTTTTTTCCTTCTTTCTTTTTCTCCTTTTGTATACATGCTGTTATGTTGAGTACATAACTCAATAGATGAATATAAATTGATAAGTGATCACATAGGTCAGTAAGGTGTGCATAACAATATTGAATGTACTGACTGTTTTGTTAAGAACTACCGGTAATTATTTTTTTATGCTTTAATGTTACTTATTAAGGTATTCTAGAATTCAATTTGTGTTTGTCCTAGACTATGACAAACAATATTGTGGATTCTGTTACACACTTTATTGTAATGATTTTAATTATCTAAAATAGAAAATATTAAAAGAAAACAAACAAAAAACATAGACCCACACAAGGAATGATTTGACCCTCTTCTGATTGATCGCATCACATACAGAGCAGATATGTAACCCCAGTGGCTACACAAGCAGAGCTACATTATAACAGCCACATAATAGCAAGTAGCATGGAAGACAGTGTTTTACCCTCCTTCGCTGCTAGTAAGGCAGAGTAGTACATTTACACTGTCACTTCTTTATGGGTCATGTTTGTAATGCATAGAGGCAAAGGAAGCATTTTAAATGTAGCTGCCACTCTGGGGACTTTATTTTTTATTTATTTTTAAATTGGACATTTTATTTTTGTGCAGGCTTTACTGGACAGCCTACTAAAATACTGCACTGTCCAGTGTCTGCCTGAATAATGGATACCTGGCAACCTTATCTATTTGTCACTATGGCTAAATTGTGGATGCACCACTTTTATCCTGAAACAAAAGAACAGTCCCCTCAGTAATGTTGCATCTATTCTAAGCAAGTACTGGTAAGGTTATAAGGTTATAACATTTGTGTTTTGGGATGCAGAGGGAAGTTTAATGATTAACTTCCTGTAGCATGGATAGACTATAACAAGTGATTACTATGTCAATTTGATTGGAAAATTGTGCACAGCAATTAAACAGAAGCACAGTGGCAAGCTGAATCAGAAAGTGCTTTACTACTAAGACAATACTGTCATGCACAAGTCCTTTGTTGCCAAAACTGCCATTACTGAAACTGGATTCAAATTCCAGAACATTCTATAAACCATATTTAAGTGTTCCTGGCTACTGGATAGAGAAATGCTACCAGGGGAAGGAAATCATTTGGCAGCTTAGAAAATTAAAAGAGAAAAAATGTTTTTATTTATTTTCGCCACCCTCTCTGGTCTCCTTAACAGCCGTATATCTCCCTTACAATACATGATGAATGCCACTACCAGGCTGAATTTCCTTACACTTTGCTCTTCATCTGTTGCACCTCTCTGCCAATCCCTTCACTAACTTCCTCAAACCTCCAGAATAAAACACAAAATCCTGACTCTGACATTCAAGGCCCTCATGAACACTGCTCCCCCTATATCTCAGACTATGGCCCATAGTTATCAAGGTCTGGCACTGCGGATCAGGTCCGCCAGACCTCGCTGAATACGGCGAGCAATACGCTCGCCGTATTCAGCATTGCACCAGCAGCTCACAAGAGCTGCTGGTGTAACGCCGCCCCCTGCAGACTCGCGGCCCATTGCCAATGGGCCGCCAGCAGGGGGTGTCAATCAACCCGATCGGCTCGATCGGGTTGATTTCCGGTGATGTCTGTCCGCCTGCTCAGAGCAAGCGGACAGGTTATGGAGCAGCGGCCTTTGTGACCGCTGCTTCATAACTGTTTCTGGCGAGTCTGATGACTCACCAGAAACACGGGGCATCAAGCTCCATTCAGAGCTTGATACATATGACCCTTGTCTCCAGATACTCTCCCTTCCATCACCTTCGCTTTGCTCATGACCTTCTTCTCTCCTCCTTTCTTGTTTTCTCCTCACATTCCCGTCTACACAGGGTCGGCTCAAGATATTGTGCTACCTGGGTCAGAAAAATGCAATTACGCCTCCCAGTGGTAACATTACTGATTAGCATATCAACCTACTAGCCTGACCACTGACCTTACTTAGCCTGCCTACCTGCTTCTAACCAATGTTTATGCGCAACTGCACAATAAGTGGAAAGGAAGTTAGGGAAGAGATTCACTTGTCCCACTTTGAATGTCGCCCCTAACTGGCTCTGTGTTGACCCTGACCGGTTCTGTGTCTTTGTGCAGGATGAAGTTATGTTGCTGGGAGCTTGTGACTTCCCACAAAGTTTAGGACAGTTGTGGTCTGGGTCTGATAGTCAATGGCTCAGTAATTAAGGGACAGTATAGGGGAGCGCTAGAAGCTGGTTGATGATAATGTTATTAGACCTTATTAAGGGTAGTATAGCATCATAAAGATGTTTGACTAGAAGTTTGTACACTTCTCTCCTCCTTAGGGTAAATATGGTCCCATGGTTGAGTTGGCCCTGCGTCTACAGGACTTCTCCAGAATGTCCCACATTTTGTGGAACTCTCTGTCTCGCTCCACAAGACTCTCCCCTAGTTTTCATACGTTTTAAGCGTTCCTTAAAGACTCTACTGTTCAGTGATGCATACAACATGCGCTAACCTTTCTTACCTCTCCTTTCTTATTTCCTTGAACCCCCATAGCATGTAATCCTATGAGTCCATCTGTTTTGTAGATCACATTCATGAGAGATGTGCAGCTCTTTGCAGGGCCCTCTATGCATTTGTTTCCTATAAATGCTACATTTGCATATTGTTCCTATGTTTAGTGCTGCGGAATCTGTTGGCGCTCTACAAATAACTTATAATAATATATTATTATTCTTTTTTGTAGCCTAAAATGCCCAGATTTAATTACTAAAGCAGATCAGTATACAAAAAAGTAATTTTCTGGGGCCTTGGGAAATTAATAACATATCAAACTGCATCTAGTGAAGGTAAAACAGGAAACTATATTTTAGCAAATTTATTACATTTGTAATGAGCTCATTTCCATATCAATATAGCATACTGATAAACTGAGTTTGTAATAGTTATGGTTTCTTCGTTGCCAGGGGTAACAAGCATAATGTGAACTGGAACAATCTTCATGATTCTAGTGTTTTCCATAGAGCTGGTGACGTCACACAGGTACCACCTTCTCGGGCAGGACCGAACTGTTCAACAACTGATACTTCGCAATGCTGAATGCTGATGCGGCTGTGTAGGTGCTGCGCGCATGCGCAGTCCCTGGTCTATTATTGGCTATCCTCTTTGGCGCAGCTACTCCCGCTGCTGTCAGTGAAGATTCCAGACGTTTCTGGAAGGTTTAATCAGAGCGTTAGCCTTGAGGGGGCGTTCGGATATATAAACCGAGAGTCTCTCACACCTTGTAGACTACTTGATATTTCGGAGCGCGAATCAGTAGTAGCTGGTTGGACCATAGACCAAACAAGGTACGAGGATAACGCAAGAAGCTGCTTGGGATTAGGACGCCAGTGTCTGTTTTATGGGGAATCTGTCATCTTTTATTTTACCTCTATAGTGACAGATTGCGGGGTTATATGCAGGTTGTCTATTACAGTAATAATAGTTTAATCCCTAACAACGAACAGGTGCACGTGGGGTTGTGCTTTATAATACACAGAAACGAACCTTACAGTGTGAGGGGTTACTGATGTTCTGGCACAGAATGAATGACATTGGGACGGTTTTGTTTAGAGACCCAGTTCTTCATGACTTTCCAGCAGCACTGTTTCTTTAAGTCATGATTTACAGACAACGAATATTCTCTTGTACATTTGTTGTCTTTTTATAATACTATAAATTATTCCTGCACCTATATCTCATGTGTTTCCCTGCCTGGTCATTTCAGGGAAATCTGAGCAAACTAAATAGTATTTGTGCTGTTTTACTGTTCCTACGGGTATGCATAGAATATTACTGTGTTTGGACAGCATATCTACTATATGTGTGTGTATAGGTGATAAAAAGTAACCTAGTTACATATGTTTTAAAGCTGTTTCATATATTTTGTGCAGTCGTATGGATCAAAAGTGCACATTTTAAAATTGGCATCATGCTGGCTAATCAGATAGGCAAATTATCTTTTTCTGCAATGATTTTATCGTTTTATGCTGTAACCTGGCAAAATACTATGTTTCTGTTACATGGTGATGTTTTATTTGGAACACAGCTGTTTTGGGTTTTTTGAAGGAACTTGGATTTCATTCATGCAAGTGTTCTCTTTGCAGAGGTGTGAGAGTCCTGTCTGGTAATTTCTAGAAGCATGTAGATTTCTTAATCTGTCACTAGGGGGCAGTGGAGCATTGCTAGAGCAAATGTAGGGTAGCACAGTATGCTTAAAAAAAGCTTTAGGTTTAAAGTGAATGTAAAGTTAACCATATAAATGAAATGATAGTGAAAAAAAAATGAGTTTCATTCATGAATCAGCAATCAACTAATCATTGTTTCCCCCCCCGGGCAGTGACATTTGTGCAAAGGGGCTGAACTGCCTGGGGGAAACAACGATTAGTTGATTGCAGATGATTCATCTGTCAATCAATTGCTGAAAATGGCAACCCGAGCTTCAGATCTTATCCCTATAGCGTTTCTAGTGAACTATATCTGAAGAGAAGTATATACTAACTATTTCATGAATGAAACTCATTTTTTTTTTTTCCACTAATATCGCATCACTTTCGCTTATATGATTAACTTTACATTCACTTTAATACCACTCCCATCAGTGTTCTAGAAAGATCAGCATCTTAAGCTTAAGGACGTCCTTGGCTTAGTAGTGACTCAGTTGAGCCAGTAAATAATTACTAATAGCTAAGTTATCAACAGTAATAAAACAATGAATACAAAAATCAAAGTAATTTTAACTTCTTTTTTTGTTAGATGCCAGAAGAAGTGCAGACAACATCCCAAGACCAACAAATGGAGGATGATGTGGAGACTTTTGCATTCCAGGCTGAGATTGCTCAGCTGATGTCACTGATCATCAACACATTTTATTCCAATAAAGAGATCTTCCTAAGGGAATTGATATCCAACTCCTCAGATGTAAGTACCTTTTTAGCTTAAATACTTAAATTATATTAAAGGGACGTTCTAGCCAAAATGGTAATGCACATGGGTGCATTTCTGTTTTGAATAAAAGCATTTTTGCAATGTTATGTATTGGCAAAAATGTTTCCACTTTCTAGTAAAATCTGTAGCTGTTTAAAGACTGTACTTAAAGGGACAGTCAACACTCGAGATAACCGTATCCAATATTTAAAAATAAAATACGAAGATCTGCCTGCACCGTACCCCTTTTGTATCGTCGATAACTTCTATAATATGATGTAAATATGGCAGCCTAGCTACCTTCTTCAAATGATCAGCCAATCAGAATCCAATCCTCGGTCAGCAATTGAACGTGCTTGCAATTGCTGACCGAGGATTGGATTCTGATTGGCTGATTATTTGAAGAAGGTAGATACGTAACGGTGTGTGTGTGGGGGGGGGAGTTAGGCTGCCATATTTACTTCTATAATATGATGTAATCGTTGATTACTAGAAGGAAGTAGGTAAGACAAAAGGGGTACGGTGCAGGCGGATATTCATATTTTTATTTTTAAATATCTGATACTGTTGTCTCGAGTGTTGCCTGTCCTTTTTTTTTTTTTTTTTTTTTTAAAGACATTTTAAACAACATTCCAATTTACTTCTATTATCTAATTTGCTTCATTCTTTAGATATCCTTTGTTGAAGAAATAGCAATGCACATGGGGAGCCAATCACATGAGGCATCTAAGTACAGCAACCAATCAGCAGCTACTGAGCCTATCACGTGACTGAAGCAAATTAGATAATAGAAGTAAACGAGAACGTTGTTAAAAATTGCATGATCTTTCTATACCAGGAAAGGGGTTTTATGTCCCTTTTAAAGAGACAGTTCACCCAAAAATGTGTTCCCAATTATCCATTTTACCTGCTGGAGTGTATTACATTGGTTACAAGTAGCTCCTTTTCCCCTATTTTGGCCTTTGAAATAGCTGATTTAGCTTGTGGTTTCCCAACCTATACTGAAAGTTTTGATACTGGAGTCTCAGCTATTGAATAGCCTAAGTAAACACAGCAAGCAGAAGAAATTAAACTCACAGTGGGGTGCAGGATAGTTAAGTAATAAAATGATAATTTTCCATTGTTCTCTCTATGTATTGAGCTTTACTTTTCCATACAAATTTAAGATAAGGAAGAAAGTGTGTGTACAAAAAGTGATTACATAATGAGAAATAATATTACCTGAAGCTCAACCCCTTGTAATAGGCTGTGGTTTAAAAGTACAAAACTAGTTACTTCATATACACAAATAAATCTGAAAATGCAATTTCTCATACATTTTTATACCCTGCAGCTGGTATAACAAGTCATTGAATATACATTAATATAAAAACAATTTTAGAGTGTACTGTCCCTTTAAGTATGCTCCGTGCACCAGCATTTTAAACACAGCACTTACTCAGAGAAGGTGCTTGGTATTATCTGTTAATGACTCAGTTTGAATCATTGCTGACATGATACCATCCCCACTGGCTCTCTGAGCAGATTCAGTATTTAATATACTGGTGCACTGATAATATCTAGATATGCTGCACGTCCAGAGAAAAATGTTAACACTAAAACAGTCATAACATTTACTAGAAGCATTTTTGCCAGTGTATTTATATTGTAAATTATGTTTCTCCCTAAAGATGAAAATAAAGTGCATTTCAGTTTTGACCAGTTTCCCTTTAATTCAAATGGCCATTGTAGGTATTGACATACACATGAAAGAGCATTATGAATTTGATTTGTTTAACTGTTTTAAAAGTTTAAATATCAGAATGCTTTGAGTACATGGCACTAGAACATAGGTCATTGACTTAATAGTTCAGTTAGATCATTTTTATTGTTTTGTTTTAGGCTTTGGACAAGATCAGATATGAGAGTTTGACTGACCCAAGCAAGCTGGATTCAGGAAAAGAACTGAAAATTGATCTCATTCCAAACACACAAGATCGTACTCTAACTTTAATAGACACTGGTATTGGTATGACCAAAGCTGATCTCATTAACAATCTGGGTACTATCGCCAAGTCTGGAACAAAGGCATTTATGGAGGCTCTGCAGGCTGGAGCTGATATATCCATGATTGGCCAGTTTGGTGTTGGTTTCTACTCTGCGTACCTTGTTGCCGAGAAGGTCACAGTGATCACTAAACACAATGATGATGAGCAATATGCTTGGGAGTCTTCTGCAGGTGGATCATTCACAGTCCGTGTTGATAACAGTAAGTTCTTAACTTTAGTATTGTCAATGCAAAAGGAAACTCAAGATGCAAACTGCCCCGTTTTTTAATTTGTAAATGTTTTATTTATAGCACTTAATAACTTAAAATGTCTAACATTGTTTTATTAAACAGGTGAGCCATTGGGTCGTGGCACAAAAGTAATTCTTCATTTGAAGGAGGACCAATCTGAGTATTTTGAGGAGAGAAGGATTAAGGAAATAGTAAAGAAACATTCCCAGTTCATTGGCTACCCCATAACACTATTTGTAAGTTTTTGCGTGTGTGGTTGTTTGTTTTTGTTTCCCCCCCCCCCCCCCCCCCCCCCCCCCCCCCCCCCCCCCCCCCCCCCCCCCCCCCCCCCCCCCCCCCCCCCCCCCCCCCCCCCCCCCCCCCCCCCCCCCCCCCCCCTTCTCTAGATTGCTTACACTTAACATCTAATCACCTTTTTTCAGGTGGAAAAAGAACGTGATAAAGAAGTCAGTGATGATGAAGCAGAGGAAGAAAAGGAAGAGAAGAAAGAGGAGGAAGAAAAGGATACTACTGAAGAGAAACCAGAAATAGAGGATGTAGGCTCTGATGAGGAAGAGGATAAGAAAGAAGGGGATAAAAAGAAGAAAAAGAAAATCAAGGAGAAATACATTGACCAGGAAGAACTTAACAAAACAAAGCCTATTTGGACAAGGAATCCTGATGACATTACTAATGAAGAGTATGGAGAATTTTACAAGAGCCTGACCAATGACTGGGAAGACCATTTAGCAGTCAAAGTAAGTGAATTTAGTTGCAAGTATTTGCAAGTCCTCACTGTGGATGTAGGTGTTTTTGGTGGTACGTAGTTGGGTTTCTCTTAACCCCCCAAACTCTTGTATTGCAGCACTTCTCTGTAGAAGGCCAGTTGGAGTTTAGAGCATTGCTGTTTGTGCCAAGAAGAGCACCTTTTGATCTGTTTGAGAATAGGAAGAAGAAAAACAATATTAAGCTGTATGTGCGCAGAGTATTTATAATGGATAATTGTGAAGAGCTTATCCCTGAATATCTAAGTAAGTACAGAATCTGTCATTTGCAGCTGTAACTGCCTTGGGACTCTGTATTAGCGTGGTGTTTACACTTATTTTTTTATTTTTAAATTTTGTTCTACAGACTTTATAAGGGGTGTTGTTGACTCTGAGGATCTTCCACTGAACATTTCCAGAGAAATGTTGCAACAGAGCAAAATTCTTAAAGTCATCAGAAAGAACCTGGTTAAGAAATGTTTAGAGCTCTTTATTGAACTATCTGAAGACAAAGAGAATTACAAGAAATTATACGAACAGTTTTCAAAGAACATAAAGGTAAATGGTAACGTTATAGGTTGGCTGATGTTGAGCATACAATTTTCAACAAATTTCCAGTTTTTATTTTTGTTAGCAAACTTGCTTCATTCTCTTGGTGAGAGGCGCATACGTGCATCCATCAATTGGCAATTATCTCAGTAATGCATTACTGCTCCTGAGCCTACCTTGGTATAATTTTAAACAGTGGACACCAAGAGAACAAAAGTAAAATGGATAATCCAAATTGGAAAGTTGTTAAAAATTGGATGCTCTGTATTAATAAACATTTTGAGATTCATGTCCCTTTAAGAAGTCTTAACATGGTACCTACCTGATGGAAGTACTCGGACCCTTCGATAGGCTAATGGCCACATAAGTCCTTTCAAATAGTTTACATTTTATGTAATGTGCAGGGCAACAAACTAAGGAATGCCTTGTTTAAATAGCCAAACCCAAAGATTGTAATGGTCATCAGAGTGATCAAGTATTTAACTAGCTTTTTTATTTTTCAGCTTGGCATTCATGAGGACTCTCAGAACCGCAACAAACTTTCAGAATTGCTGAGATACTATACTTCTGCATCTGGTGATGAGATGGTTTCATTAAAAGATTACTGCACTCGAATGAAAGAGAACCAGAAACACATCTATTACATAACAGGTAAAATTGGTGCATATTCTCCTTCTTTCATGGGGCAAATCCCTGTTTTCTAAACATTTGTAAGATTTAACATCCGCAAATGATTACTTTATGAAAACATGCCTGCAGTGTGTCAATCTTGTTTTAAAACAAAAAATACAAATGCAAAAATACATTGTATAATCAGGCAAATCCAGCAGGTTAGGATGCTTAATTGCCTGCAGTCCTAGCACAGAAGGAAAACTATCCTGACATTTTCTTAGCGTACTTTTTTTTTTTTTTGGGACATTAACCACTAAATGCTAGATAGAATGATGCAGTGAAAGAAAATATTGGTCTGATAATAACATGTAGAATTATTTTTTTATTTTTGGGTCTAAAACAATGGGAGCTGCCATGTTGTAACTTAGGTTACCTTCTCTGCTGTGGCCAATTAGGGACAGTTAAATAGGTCACTAGAGTGTGCAGCCAATGGCTTTGTGGAATGTGTTATGCACTTCTATTTCTAACAGGAACTGAAAACTCAAAATTTCAAAATGGAATTACAGGATTGAATATATATATATATATATATATATATATATATATATATATATATATATATATATATATATATATATATATATATATCTATCTCTCATTTTATATTACTATCTCATTGTGTTTAAAGGGCCATTTTAAGCAGAGATTTCATATTCACCCTCTCCTCCCACAGGTGAAACAAAGGAACAGGTGGCTCACTCTGCATTTGTAGAAAGGCTAAGGAAGGCAGGCCTGGAAGTTATCTACATGATTGAACCAATCGATGAATACTGTGTGCAACAGCTGAAAGAATTTGAGGGTAAAACACTTGTTTCTGTGACCAAAGAAGGATTAGAACTTCCTGAAGATGAGGAAGAGAAAAAAAAGCAGGAAGAGAAGAAATCAAAGTTTGAGAATCTCTGCAAAATCATGAAAGACATTCTGGAAAAGAAAGTTGAGAAGGTAAACTATATAGTAGTGCTTTGTTAAATAATCTGCTGACTCATTATGGTACTAGTTATGGAGTTCTAACCAGCTGTGACTCTCCATAGGTTGTAGTATCCAACAGACTGGTGACATCTCCTTGTTGTATTGTGACCAGCACATATGGCTGGACGGCAAACATGGAAAGAATTATGAAAGCACAAGCCCTAAGGGACAATTCCACAATGGGATACATGGCAGCAAAGAAACACTTGGAGATCAACCCTGATCATTCCATTATTGAAACATTAAGACAGAAAGCGGATGCTGATAAAAATGACAAGTCTGTAAAGGATCTTGTGATACTTCTTTTCGAGACTGCCCTCCTGTCATCTGGCTTCAGTTTGGAGGATCCACAGACCCATGCAAACCGCATCTACAGAATGATCAAACTTGGTTTAGGTAAAATCTTTTAAATCCTTTTTGTTTTTACTAAAACTAACTAGTACTATTTAAGAGGAAAATGTTCAAAGCAGATTACAGGTCTTGGAAGCAATTACTTAAATTCTAAACCAAGACTTCTGCATCTAAAATGGCATGATGGGTTATCTAAAATGTCCATCTTAAAGCACCTGCCTTTCTAAGGATGTCTCCTTTTTTTTTTTTTTTTTTTTTTTAAAACAGGAATTGATGAAGATGATGCAGCAACAGAAGATCTTGCTCCTCCGGTCACTGAGGAGATGCCACTGCTTGAGGGAGAGGAAGACTCCTCTAGAATGGAAGAAGTTGACTAAGCTTTCATTAACTTAAAATTTAAGAACGTTCAGTCTAATCTCCCTGGGGTTAGGTTTTTGTAATATGTTGTAAAAGAAAATGCACTGTTTGCATTCCATGTAAAAATATTTATTTTTTTTGACTGTTGTATGTATGTTTTTTGTTAAATTAAAATGTTTCTTTCAAATAAAGAAATTAATAACTAATGTTGTAGATTAGTTTAATGTGTAGACTAGTTAATTTTTATTTTTTTTCACTGACAATTCAGTCTGTAGCCAGTCGTATTGCACGCCCCCTTTGGGGGCAAGTAAAAATGCCCCTGATTTTGGACGCAATAAGATTGGCTACAGCCTGAATCGTCTTTGAAGTAAGAAATAAGGTATCCGTTATGGCAGAATATATGAAAACATGAAAGGGTATTTTTATTAAAAAAATAAAGCTTTTACAAAGCCTTTTATGAATGGAAGTCCCAATCTTTTACTTTATTATTACAAATATTGTAACTACAAACGTTAATGTTTACCATCACTTTATTGTCTGAGATCAGGGGTATAGGTTGTGAAATAGAGGGAAACATGAAAGTGGTTACTTCATATGTTGCTTTGAAGAAGTGGCTGAGTGTTAAACTTCGTGCACTTCCTCAATAATTCCCCTGTGAAGAATGTCACAATGTATTTATTGTTATACTCATAATACCCTTAGTGAAGCTAAGGGACAGACAACACAATCCTCTCCACCTTTCTAGAAGAAACACATCTGCCCCACACTCAATTTCTTTTACAAGATATGATAAGTCCACGGATTTCATCCTTGTGGGATATCGCCTCCTGGTCAGCAGGAAGAGGCAAAGAGCACCACAGCAGAGCTGTGTATATATAGCTCCTCCCTTCCCTCCCACTCCAGTCATTCTCTTTGCCTGTGTTAGTGATAGGAAGAGGCAGAGTGAGGTGTTATAGATTCTTCAATCAAGTGTTTATTATTTTTTAAGTAGTACCATAGTGTGTTACTTTGTTCTGGGGTGTAGCCTTGACCAAATCGGTCTCTTCCATAACATAAGAGAAGCATTTGGTGGCTTTCAAGCCATGGGAACTTGTGGGACATTTTTCTCACTGCGCCTCCCATAGATTGTATGCTGCCCTGTTTGTAAAGAGTCTGAGGGAGAAAATGCTCTGTACTTTTTGTTTTCCACAGGCCAATGTGAAGGGAAGAAGAGAACTTTAAAAGGCTGCCCGGCAGCAAGGCATCTCAACCAGCTTGTGAAGGTAAGTGCTAAGCTTTTTTTCTGGTTAAAACCCCCTCTGGTGGCTCAGAAAAAAATAGACAAGCTGGGAACCATGGGTATCAATCTTGGGGACACCTTATATACTGTATGTACACAGATAGGAGCTGGCACTTTTTTTTTTTTTTTTTTTTTTTTTTTTTTTTTTTTTTGAGAACATATCCCTGAAATGGGGGTTAGTTTTTCTTGAGCAGCCCTTTATTTAGAAGCAACATGGCTTCACTATGTAACTCCGGTGGCTTTTACTTAGTTTCTCAGCGACAGGGAGGGTTCTCCTACCTCGCTAGAGTTGTTTGTTATCTTGACAGATGTGTATTGCTGCGTCTTGCGGTTCCTGAAAGGAAGCAGGCAGGGTGTTTTTTCTGTGTCGGGTAGAATTTTATTTACCAGACTCCCAATAGTTACTTTGAATATTAAGCTGTGGGAGTAGAATGGGTGCTTAACATTACGCCCACGGTGGGTGGAGCTTAGATACGCGCCTTTAGGTGCGCGCCATTGCTTATGGCTTCTCGGCGGTTCCGGTTTGTCTATGCCCACGATGGGCGGAGCTTTCTTACCCGCCATTGGGCGCGTGCCATTGTTCTCTCCATCGGAACGCCGGATGCCTCCTCAGCTGTGCTTACACGAAATACAGCTGAGAGGTCTTTGTGCTGTCTGGAGAGCCTCGAGGTGAATGTGACGCTTTCTCTCTCATGTTAGACCGAGAGACGTCGCCAGCCCTTTATATATGTACAATATTTGTTAAAAGGGTCCCATTACTAATGGCCTTTATCTTTCACAACTGTTCATACGTTTTGTTGCTTTTATACTATGACAAGAAGCAACAGTACCGTTGTTATTCTGTTCCCCGTGTCTCAGCAATCCATGTTCAGATGGGATTCTGTAAGCTTTCATGTCTTGCACATGAAATTTCATGTGGGGTTTAATAAAACTAAACAAGCACTAAAGGGGGTTTTCAGTCTCTTGCAGATAAGCTTCCTGAACAGTGGGTTGCATGCAAGACCAAATGTGCATACGCAAACATGAAATTATATGCCAGAAGAGACTATTTAAAATATACTTGGTCTCTTCTGTTCAGTGATCCTTTTCCCTGAGGCATTTTAGCTGTTTAATGTATGAATTCAGCTTTGTGCTTAGAATGGAACAAGTACACACCTAGCATAAATTTCAGAGTATGGTATGGCTGTTCAATGAACGGCTAACAGCAATCTAGTGACACATAAGTACACAAGGACGAGTTGCCTTTGCCCTTAAAGAGACAGTATTATATGAAAACCGTTTATCAATAAAGTGACAGTTTATACTTATAAGGCTGTGCTGTTGGCTTGACTATGGTCATTCTAGCCGCAATTCTCCTGTAGGGTCCCACATACAGCATCATTTCACCACTTTTTTACTCACTATTGTGGGCCTAGTTTTTTTTTTTTTTATGGCCGCATGCAGTGCTCTGCGGTTCTGTTCTGATTTTATATGTAATTGTGGCATGTGACATCGCTTGTTCTTCGCGATGTGTGACCAGCAATGTTAATTATTTAATTGGATTGTTTTCTGCACGACAGAAATACGTTTTTTAAAAAAACAAAAAAAAGGTGTTTTCCATTTTTTTCTAAGTCCCTCTGCTCTTGAAGATATACTATTGGGGAGTGTGTGGACAATGGTCATTTTACCACATTCCTACAGTACCCTCAACATATTAGGGACCACATGGTGTACTTTTGTCGTCTAATTTGGGAACTCGCAAACTGGAATTTTTGCATGTCAATCCCACATGCTGCTACAGTGTCATTTTCTCCTGTTCCTCATGTATCCTGTGTTTTAATTGACAAGTGGAGGGCTCCGATTTTTTTTTTAATTTTTTTTTTTTTCTAGTATGCTATTCTTCATGAGATATTCCCTTCTCAGCTAAGGAGGCTGGATAGTCATTCCTGGAGAATGGATTCAGCTGGACAACGAGACTCGCTACTTCCTAAGAGGGTAGTTGCTTCTTTCCATGATTCCGAAAGGGTCGTACTCCAAGGTTTTCAACCACTTTCAGCTGTGTCACCGTTGCTAGAGCGCGGCAATTTGACTGCTGTACTTTTTTAGTAAGAAAGTCCTATGGTTAAATCCAGGATATGCTTAGAACTTATGAGTTTGCTAAATTCTACTTTCTGCAGATCACTAAATTTTGCTGCCTTTCGAATTTTAAGGGAACCACCCCTTCCTCCTCTTCTATACTGGAAGATATCTATTCATAAGCCAAATCTCCCTGGATGCCTAACCGGTGTTGGCTCGAGGGTATACAATCCAAGACCGCTGCTGGTCCCAAGTCTACATGACGTGTTTGCCCCTGATCCGGGACGGGATCTAGTAAGGGGCAGACTTTCTTTCTTCATCCGGACTTGGATGAGAGATGTTCCGGATTCCTGGATATTAGAGATAGTGTCTCAGGGATACAATCTGGATTTCGGGAATTCTTCCCCTAGAAGAAGGTTTCTTCTTTCTTGATTATCTGTAGTCCTGATACAGAGAGAGGCGTTCTTACGCTGTGTAAGAGTCCTATCCTCGGGAGTAATTTGTCCCGTTCAAATGGAACAGGGACTGGTGTTTTAGTCAGTCCTATCCTAGATCTCATGAGTCTAAACAAGTTTCTCATATTTCCATCTTTCAAGATGGAAACGATTTGTACCTTTTTTCCATTGATCCAGGAGGGTCAATTAGGACTACCATGGATTTAAGAAATGCATATCTTCATGTTCCTATACACAGAGATCATCTCAAGTTTCTGAGGTTTGTCTTTATGGACAGAAATTTCAGTTCGTGGCTCTACTTTTCGATCTGGCCACGGCGCCCAGAATTTTCACAAGGGTTCTAGGGTCTCTGCTGGCGGTTTTCAGACAGCGGGTGTGGTGCCTTATTTGGACAATATTCTGATCCAGACGTCCTTATCAGCTAACGAAGTCTCATATCAACATTGTTCTGTCCTTTCTAAGGACTCACGGGTGGAAGGTGACTCTGGAAAGGAGTTAATTAGTTCCACAGACAAGGGTTCCTTTCTTGGGAACTCTAATCGACTCCCTATCCATGGGGAGTTTTTTGACGGAAGTCAGAAAGTTACACATTCCGTTTGCTTTCATATCAGTCCTCTGCAACTGAGCATTCTCAAGCAGTGGAATGAAGTTTTCAGGCTTGGCCTCAGTTGGCTTCGGCCTAATTCATCATATTCTAGTCGGACAACATTACGACTGTAGTTTCATCAACATCAGGGAGGAACTAGGAGTTCCTTAGCGATGACAGAAGTAGTCAAGATAATTCAGCGGGCGGATGCTCACTTTTGTTATCTGTTGACGATCCACATCCCAGGGCTGAAAAGCTGGGAAGCGGATTTTCTGAACAGTTTCTTTTTTTTTTTTTTCGGCCGGGAACTTGATTCTCAGATGGGACAGGCCGGAGTTGGATCTTATGGCATCTTGTCGGAATGCCAAGCTTCCGAGATAAGGGTCTAGGGATCCCCAGGCCGAGCTGATAGATGCCTTGGTCTTTCAGTCTAGCTTATATGTTCCCTCCATTTGCTCTCCTTCCCTGGGTGATTGCTCGAGTCAACAGGAGAGGGCATCAGTGATCTTAATCGGTCCTGCGTGGCCTCACAGTTCTTGGTATGCTGATCTGGTGGACATGTCATCCTAGCCACCATGGAAGTTTCCACTGAGGAGAGGTATTCTCTTTCAGGGACCCTTCCATGAGCCGAATCTAGTTTCTTTGCAGCTATCTGCTTGGAGATTGTATGCTTGATTTATCTAAGCGAGGGTTTTCTGATTCGGTCATTGTTACCTTGATTCAGACACGTCAGCCTGTTCCTAGAATTATTCACCATAGAATATGGCATAAATATCTTTATTGGTGCAAATCCAAGAGCTACTCATGGAGTAGGGTTAGGATTCCCAGGATTTTGTCTTTTCTTCAAGAAGGATTGACGAAAGGGGTTGTCAGCAAGTTCCTTAAAGGGGGCTGATTTCTGTTCTGTCTGTTTCTATAAAAAGTGTCTGGCAGATGTTCCAGATGTCCGATCTTTTTGTCAGGCTCTGACTAGATTCAGGCCTGTGTTTAGACCTATTGCTCCTTGGATTTTGAATTTAGTTCTTTACGTTCTTCAAGGAATTCCATAGATATTAAGTTATCATGGAAAGTTTTATTTTTGGTTGCTATTTCCTCTACTCAGAGTTTCTGAGCTTTCGGCGTTACATTGTGATTCTCCTTATCTTATTTTTCATTCTGATAAGGTGGCCTTACGTACCAAGCCTGGTTTTCTTCCTAAGGTTGTTTCACATTAAAATATTAATCAGGAAATTGTTGTTTCTTACTGGTGTCCTAATCCTCCTTCTGCGAAGGAGCGACTGTTACATAATTTGGACGTGGTCCGTGCCTTGAAGCTTTTCTTACAGGCCTCTACGGATTTTCGTCAATCATCATCTGATCTTCCCTGTTAGTTGTGCTTTTCTGGGAAGCATAAGGGTCAGAAAGCTACGGCTACCTCTCTCTTTGGCTGAAGATTATCATCCGTTTTTGCATATGAGACTGCTGGACAGCAGCCTCCTGATCAAATTACGGCTCATTCCACTAGGACTGTGGCTTCCTCATGGGCATTCCAAAATGATGCTTCTGTTGAACAGATTTGCAAAGCTGCATCTTGGTTTTCTCTTCACATTTTTTCCAAATTTGATACTTTTGCCTTGTCAGAGGCTGTTTTTGGGAGGACAGTGCTTCAAGCAGTGGTTCCTTCCGTTTAGGTTCCCTGTCTTGTCCCTACCTTTCATCCGTGTCCTATAGCTTTGGTATTGTATCCCATAAGTAAGGGTGAAATCCGTGGACTCATCGTATCTTGTAAAAGAAAAGGGAAATTTCTGCTTACCTTATAGATTTGTTTCTTTTACGATACGATAAGTCCACGGCCCACCCTGTTTTTGTATGACGTCTTTTATTTTTGTTAAACTTAAGTCACCTCTGCACCTTGGCTTTTCCTTTCTCTTCCTAACTTCGGTCGAATGACTGGAGGGGGAGGGAAGGGAGGAGCTATATATATACAGCTCTGCTGTGGTGCTCTTTGCCTCCTCCTGCTGACCAGGAGGAGATATCCCATAAGTAAGGATGAAATCCGTGGACTCATCGTATCGTAAAAGAAACAAATTTATCAGGTAAGCATAAATTTCCCTTAAATTTACAAGATATGACGAGTCCACGGATTTCATCCTTACTTATGGGATATCACCTCCTGGTCAGCAGGATGCAAAAAGCACCACAGCAGGGCTGTATATATAGCTCCTCCCTTTCCTCCCACCCCAGTCATTCTCTTTGCCTGTGTTAGTGTAGAAAGAGGTAAAGTGAGGTGTTAGTTTAGATTCTTCAATCAAGAGTTTGTTTTTAAATGGTGCCAGTGAGTACTATTTTTCTCAGGGTAGAGCATCAGGTTTTTCAACAATGGGAACTGAGGAAATTCTACATTCTCGCTTCACTCCCCATGCTGGTGCTGCCCTGCTGATGGTCTTATCAGATATTACATAAGACCCTGTTTGTCCCCACAGAACTACAGGAGGTGATGACAAGGGACTTCTTCGTGTGGGACAGGTTCATGATGCGATCAGCACTGCGGTATGTATAGTCTTTTTGATTCTGGGGAGACAGTGTAGCTCAAAACAGACTGGACGTTACTTACTGCAACTCAAAAGGGGTAATCAACTTGCAAGAGTTCTTATTTGCTTAGCTGTTTCCCCTCTTATATTGCCTATATGTATAACAGTGGGTTGGTTTGTGACGAATATTGACCCGTTTGTGACGAATATTGACCCGGTTTCATTACGGTGGCATTTTGAAGGCGGGCTGACACTGGGGACTGTTAGGGAGTTTTTACTCCGTTTTTTTTTTACATATCTTTTACATATGTTTATTGTGAGCAGTTTTTTGAGGGGGCACATTGGTTTTTATTTCAAATCGGGTCTGTCCGACATTGATATTTCCCATGCGGTTTCTTTCTATGGGGTTATTCTACCGCCCATGAAGGGCGGGGCTTAACATTCGCACGCTTAGCCGCGCACTTGCTGTTCCGGCTCCCGACAGTGTACTTCAAAGCTCCTGTGTTTCCTACAACCGCTTGTCTTCAGTTTATCAACATCGCAAGCGGAGGGCAGCAATTCACGGAGGTTTTTTTTGTTGATTGTGAGGAAGGTAGGCGCCACATCGGGGCTGTGGCTTGGTGCAAGGGTTATTTTTAGAACAAAATAACAGGTAAACATAAAAAGGACTATTGTAACCTACCGAAAGTGAATAGGTTCCTGCTTACAACGTCCCTATTTTTAGTTTTTGAACGCTACGCAGTAAAATTTGTACTGGTTTAATTTTTAAAGGCACAGCACATAATTTTGTTATTTACATTTTATATCTGTACCACAACCAATATTGCACTTTGTTTTTCTTTTTATCATGGCTAACTTACTGGAACATACTTGTTCTATGTGTTTAGCTGCCAATGTGGAACCCCCTCTTACATTTTGTCCCTCATGTACTGAGAGGGCTTTACATTTTAAAGATCAGATTTTCTTTAAGGCTAGTATATCTAAGGATGCTTCTCAGCTTGATGAGACTCAGGGTATGCTGCAACTTTCTCCCCAAGCGTCACAGCCTTTAACACCCGCTCAGGCCCCATCAACTGCGTCCACCTCATTTACTCTGCAGGATATGGCGGCAGTTAGACAAAACTTCTGTAAGAGTGGATGACCTAAGTTGCCAGTGTTACAAGGCAAACGTAGTAGAAGAGAGGACCAGGTGGTCCAGGTGACTTCTGACTCTTTGATGGCGATCTCCGATGTACCCTCCCAGGGCTCTGAAGTGGGGGGTAGGGAGACTATCTGAGGGGGAATTGTCTGATTCCGGAAGTACATTGCCCCAGACAGATTCGGACGTGATGTCCTTTAGATTTAAGCTTGAACACCTCCGTCTGTTGTTGCGGGAGGTTTTGCTGACTCTGGACAACTGTGACTCTATTGTGGTACCACCAGAGAAATTGTGTAAGATGGATAAATACTTAGAGCTTCCTTCTTCTTCTGATGTTTTTCCGGTTCCTAAGAGAATTTTGGAAATTATTACACGGGAATGGGAAAGACTGGGTATCCCGTTCTCACCTTCCCCTACTTTTAAGAAAATGTACCCTATAGCTGACACCGTTCGGGACTCTTGGCAAACGATCCCTAAGGTGGAGGGAGCTATCTACCCCGGCTAACGACTATCCCTATTGAGGACAGTTGTGCTTTCAAAGACCCTATGGATAAAAAGTTGGAGGGTCTTCTAAAAAAGCTATTTGTTCATCAAGGGTTTCTATTGCAACCGACGGCCTGCATTGTACCAGTCACAACTGCGGCTGCCTTTTGGTTTGACGCCTTAGAAGAGTCTCTTAAGACTGAGACTTCTTTAAAGGAAATAATGGATAGAATTAAGGCCTTTAAGCTGGCTAATTCTTATGTTAAGGATGCCGCCTTTCAGATCGCCAAATTGGCGGCTAAGAATGCGGGATTTTCCATTTTAGCGCGCAGAGCCTTATGGTTAAAATCTTGGTCTGCGGATGTGTCCTCTAAATCCAAGCTTTTGGCTATTCCTTTCAAGGGAAAGACCCTATTCGGGCCTGACTTGAAGGAGATCATTTCTGACATTACGGGAGGTAAGGGTCACCTCCTACCTCAGGATAAAACATCTAAGCAGAGGGGTAGACAGAGTAATTTTCATTGCTTTCGAAATTTCAAGGGTTCCCCTCTTCCTCTTCCGCTAAACAGGAAGGGAATTTTGCACAAGCCAAGTCCGTCTGGAGACCCAATCAGGCTTGGAACAAGGGTAAACAACCCGCTGCTGTTCCGAAGACAGCATGAAGGGGCGGCCCCCGATCCGGGACCGGAACTAGTAGGGGGCATACTTTCTTTGTCCAGGCTTGGATAAGAGACGTTCAAAATCCCTGGACACTAGAAATCGTGTCCCAAGGGTATCAGCTGGAGCTCAAAAATTCCCTCCCAAGGGGAAGGTTTCTTCTTTCACGATTGTCTGTAGACCAGATAAAAAGAGAGGCGTTCTTACGTTGTGTAAAAGACCTCTCCACTATAGGAGTAATTTGTCCCGTTCCAATACTGGAACAGGGGCAGGGGTTTTACTCAAATCTTTTTGTGGTTCCCAAAAAAGAGGGAATGTTCAACCCATTTTAGATCTCAAGAGTCTAAACAAGTTTCTCAGAGTTCCATCCTTCAAGATGGAGACAATTCGGACAGTTCTTCCATTGATCCAGGAGGGTCAATATATGACTACCGTGGACTTAAAGGATGCATATCTTCACATTCCTATCCACAGAAATCATCACCAATTCCTGAGGTTTGCCTTTCTGGACAAACATTTTCAATTCGTGGCCCTTCCCTTCGGGCTGGCCATGGCACCCAGGATTTTCACAAAGGTTCTAGGGTCTTTGCTGGCGGTTCTCAGGCAACATTGCAGTGGCGCCTTATGTAGACGATATTCTGATCCAGGCGTCGTCTTATCAGCTGACAAAGTCTCTTACTGACATGGTTCTAGCTTTTCTAAGGACTCACGGGTGGAAGGTGAATCTAGAAAAGAGTTCACTAATTCCACAAACAAGGGTTCCTGTCCATGAAAATCTTCTTGACGGAAGTCAGAAAGTTAAAGATTCTGAATACATGCCGATCCCTTCAGTCCAATCCTCGGCCATCAGTAGCTCAGTGTATGAAGGTAATTGGATTGATGGTGGCAGCAATGGACATCATTCCGTTTGCTCGTTTTCATCTCAGACCTTTACAACTGAGCATGCTCAGACAGTGGAATGTATTATGCAAATGTGTCTCCTCAGATAGATCTGGATCAAGAGACAAGAGACTCTCTTCTTTGGTGGTTGTCGCTGGATCATCTATCCCAAGGGACGCGCTTGCGCAGACTCTCATGGGTGATAGTGACATCGGACGCCAGTCTACTAGGATGGGGTGCAGTCTGGAATTCCCTGAAGGCTCAGGGTGTGTGGACTCGGTCGGAGTCTCTACTTCCAATCAATATTCTGGAGTTGAGAGCAATATTCAATGCCCTTGAGGCTTGGCCTCAGTTGGCTTCGGCCAAATTCATCCGATTTCAGTCGGACAACATCACGACTGTGGCTTACATCAATCATCAGGGAGGAACAAGGAGTTCCTTAATGATGACAGAAGTATCCAGGATAATTCGGTGGGCGAAGGCTCACTCTTGTTATCTGTCAGCAATCTACATCCCAGGAGTGGACAACTGGGAAGCGGATTTTTTAAGCAGACAGACGTTTCATCCGGGGGAATGGGAACTCCATCCAGAGTTCTTTGCCACCCTGATTCTCAGATGGGGCAGACCGGAGCTGGATCTTATGGCATCTCGTCAGAATGCCAAGCTCTCAAGATACGGATCCAGGTCCAGGGATCCTCAGGCTGAACTGATAGATGCCTTGGTCGTTCAACCTAGCTTATATGTTTCCACCGTTTGCTCTCCTTCCCCGGGTGATTGCTCGGATCAAACAGGAGAGGGCTTCGGTGATTCTCATTGCTCCTGCGTGGTCTTGCAGGACTTGGTATGCCGATCTGGTGGACATGTCCTCTGCCACCGTGGAAGCTTCCATTGAGGCAGGACCTTCTCATTCAGGGACCCTTCCATCATCCGAATCTAATTTTTCTGCAGCTGACTGCTTGGAGATTGAACGCTTGATTTTATCTAAGCGAGGGTTCTCTGATTCGGTCATTGATACCTTGATTCAGGCATGTAAGCCTGTTACTAGAAAGATTTACCATAAGATATGGCGTAAATATCTTTATTGGTGCGAATCCAAGGGTTACTCATGGAGTAAGATTAGGATTCCTAGGATTTTGTCCTTTCTCCAAGAAGGCTTGGAGAAGGGGTTATCAGCAAGTTCCCTAAAGGGACAGATTTCTGCTTTATCTATTTTGTTACACAAACGTCTGACAGATATTCCAGATGTTCAATCCTTTTGTCAGGCTCTGACTAGGATCAGGCCTGTGTTTAGACCTATTGCTCCTCCTTGGAGTTTGAATTTAGTTCTTAAGGTTCTTCAAGGGGTTCCGTTTGAACCTATCCATTCCATAGATATTAAGCTGTTATCTTGGAAAGTTTTATTTTTAGTTGCTATTTCTTCTGCTCGCAGAGTTTCTGAGCTTTCAGCTCTACAATGTGATTCTCCTTACCTTATTTTTCATTGCAATAAGGTAGTGTTACGTACCAAACCTGGTTTTCTTCCTAAGGTTGTTTCGAACAAAAATATTAATAAGGAAATTATTGTTCCTTCATTGTGTCCCAATCCTTCTTCTAAGAAGGAGCGTCTGTTACATAACTTGGACGTGGTCTGTGCCTTGAAGTTTTACTTGCAGGCAACTAAAGATTTTCGTCAATCATCTTCATTATTTGTTGTTTTTTCCGGAAAACGTAGGGGCCAGAAAGCTATGGCTACCTCCCTTTCTTTTTGGCTGAAGAGTATCATCCGTTTTGCATATGAGACTGCTGGACGGCAGCCTCCTGAAAGAATTACGGCTCATTCTACTAGAGCTGTGGCTTCCTCATGGGCATTTAAAAATGATGCTTCTGTTGAACAGATCTGCAAGGCTGCAACTTGGTCGTCTCTTCACACTTTTTCCAAATTTTCCAAATTTGATACTTTTGCCTCGTCCAAGGCTGTTTTTGGGAGAAAGGTTCTTCAAGCAGTGGTGCCTTCCGTTTAGGTTCCTGTCTTGTCCCTCCCTTTCATCCGTGTCCTATAGCTTTGGTATTGTATCTCATAAGTAAGGATGAAATCCGTAGACTCGCCATATCTTGTAAAAGAAAAGGAAATTTATGCTTACTTGATAAATTTGTTTCTTTTACGATATGACGAGTCCACGGCCCAACCTGTCATTTCTGAGACAGGTCTTTCTTTTTGTTAAACTTCAGTCACCTCTGCACCTTGGCTTTTCCTTTCTCTTCCTAACTTCGGTCGAATGACTGGAGTGGGAGGGAAGGGAGGAGCTATATATACAGCCCTGCTGTGGTGCTCTTTGCGTCCTCCTGCTGACCAGGAGGCGATATCCCATAAGTAAGGATGAAATCCGTGGACTTGTCATATCGTACAAGAAACAAATTTATCAGGTAAGCATAAATTTCCTTTTTTTACTATACATGGTTAAGTTTTTGATTAAGAGTCAGTAACATGTTTTACTGTGTAAATATTTTTTAATTCATCCTTTGATGACGTAGGATAAAACAACAGCACACAAAATATGCAGTTCCTTTTAAGATTTAAAGGAACAGTAACGTTTATTCTGTATACATTTTATTAAACGTTTTTCAGCTGTTCTTTGTTTATTCATCTTTTGTGATTATAGGATGAAACAAGAGCACTCAAGTATAGCGTTATTTTTTCACATTTAAAGGAACAGTAATGTTTTTTATGTGAAGAATGTATTAAAATTTATTTTCTTTTCTGATCTTACTCCCTTTAAGACAACAATTGCTGTTTGGGAGTTTGTTACCAATAGTCAAGTTATGCCACAAGGTTCTCCTTTCGGTGTTCATATTGGGCCACTGATAGCTGAAGAGAGGACTGAAGGGCAAGACAAGAGTTGAGAACTTTTGTCTTTCTGACCTCTGTCAGAAAAATTTGCATCTATTATGGTTCCCAAGAACACCATCCGTGTAGCTGGAATTAAGGAACTCTTTCCCAAATTTACCTTTCATCCGTGAGAACGAAGAAAAGATAACAACATCTCTGTGTCAGATTTGCTTGTTGAAAGGAAGGCACCTGAACCAGAATGTCCTCCAGATAAGGCGCCAATGCAATACCCCACAGCTGAAGCACCACCAACAGCGCTCCCAGAACCTTTGAGAAAATCCTGGGAGCTGTGACAAGGCCGAATGGAAGGGCCACAAACTGGAAGTGTTTGTCCAAAAACACGAACCTTAGAAATTTGTGATGGTCCCTGTGAATGGGAATGTGCAGGTATGCATCCTTTAAATCTACTGTTGTCACGAATTGACCCTCTTGAATCAAGGTAAGAATGGAACGAATCGTTTCCATCTTGAAGGAGGGTACTCTGAGAAACTTGTTTAGACTCTTGAGGTCTAGAATTGGTCTCAAGGTTCCCTCTTTTTTGGGAACCACAAACAGATTGGAGTAGAATCCCAGGCCCTGTTCCTGCATTGGAACAGGAACTATCACTCCCAGGTTGGATAGATCGCGTACACAATGTAAGAATGCCTCTCTCTTTATCTGGTCTACAGATAACCTTGAGAGAAGGAACCTGCCCATGGGAGGAAAAGCCTTGAACTCCAGTTTGTATCCCTGGGACACGATGTCCACTGCCCAGGGATCCGGAACTTCCCGAACCCAGGCTTGAGTGGAGAGAAAGTGAGATAAAAGAAGGCGCCAACATAGTGCAAAAATCAATGAGGTAAGACACGCAATATATGTAAGTCGAAATGTACTCACAAGATTGCAGACACTTGAAAAGTGTCACAAAAGCCTCCTGGACCCTCAGAGTCATCCAGCTAACTCCCACTCCAATGTGGTAAGGTAGGTCTGCTCGTGTGGACTGGCTGTGTTAGCTCCGGTGGTAGTCTCTGCTTCAGACAGTCTTTCCAGCTGGCAAAACTATGGCCAGCTCAGGATACAAATGTACGGTTTGTGCTTACCCGTTAAGAGCCAATTATCAAGACAACGCAAGACTGGGCGATATTGCAGTAAAATAATGAATACCAGAAGCAGGTAAAGAATACAAGTTCGTGGCAAAAATCTTAGTAAAATAAATAAGACTTTAATGGGCACAACGTTTCTCGGTCTGTACGTGACCGTTTCCTCAGGTGCAAAAGTGTATAATAAAATCACAACAGCCACGAACTTATACATCCCTAAACGGCGTCTTCCAAAACACACCGCGCATGCACGTAGGTGTGTCCGAAATCTGGGAGTTAAGTTTTAGTCAAATGACCAATAAGGTGCTTGAAGTGAAACACACCTCTCTGATGCGTATATCGCAGGGGTAAACAACTGACCAATAAGGTGCTTGAGGTAAAACACACCTCTCTAATACGTAATCTCGATAAAGATGTTGTTTGCAATGTAGTGTAGAGCCAAAATCGGCCCATATTACCACTCAATAAACTATCTAATGGGAATGTATTGCCTTTGTATTGGAAAACAATTATTTTGTTTACCAAGAAAAATTCTACTTGCAGATCAAAGGAACGGCCATGGGGACAAGGTTCGCCCCTAGTTTTGCTAATCTCTTTATGAGATTTTTCGAGGAACATTACATCTACCCTTCCTCGTATGGGGCAAGCCTAGTCTTCTATGGTCGTTTTATAGATGATCTCCTGTTTATATGGGAAGGTGATGCCCTAGAAGCTCAGAATTTCATTGACAGTTTAAATAGTAATCCATTGGGTCTTGAGTTTACTTCTAAAATGGATGATAATAGCATAGAATTTTTGGACCTGATACTAACATGGGACACTTTAGGGAACATCTCTACCAAAACCTTTTTCAAGTCAGTGGATGCGAATAGTTACTTAAACTACAAAAGCAACCACCATTTACCTTGGAAGAAAAATATCCCATACAATCAATTTTGTAGGATTCGCAGGAATTGTACTGACTTAGAAACTTATGACATGCAGGCGACTGTACTTAAAAATAGGTTTATTGAGAAACATTACCCCCTAGATCTGCTTGAAAAAGGTTATATGAGAGCAAGAAATAAGTGCAGAGAGGATTTCTTTACTAAGAATAAGGAGATTACACCAATTACAGCCAAGGGATCTGATAAGGTAAATGAGAAGGTCAGATTTATAACACAATTTAACAACAATCATAATAAAATCAAAAATATTCTAGGTAAATACTGGCACATTCTGACAGGGGATCCTTTGTCGAGGGAGAGTATAGGAAATTCGCCTATCTGTACTTTCAGACGTGCCCCCACATTAAAAAATCTATTGGCTCCCAGTAAGATTGTAATGAAGAAGAATTGTCCAACTGGCAAAAAAACAAGTAAATCTGGCAACAGTTTCTTAGGTAAACCAGGTTTTTTTAAATGCAATAGGGCCAATTACGGATTGTGTCAATACACTAACAATAAGAGAATTGAATTTGTATCTCATGTAAGTAAGGAAAAATTTCACATCAAAACACACTTTACGTGTGATTCAGCATTCGTAGTCTACTTGTTAGAATGTAATTGTGGGGTTCAATATGTGGGAAGAACCTCGAGACCCCTCAAAAAAAGATGGGGTGAACACCTGAGAAATATTAGTAAAAATATTGCTAACCACAGTGTCCCTAGACACGCTAACCATTGCCATATAGGTACATCTAATTTGTTTAGTATTTTTCCTTTAGAACAAGTGAACCCCAAATGGGGTAGGAACAGATATTTGCATTTAAGACAAAGGGAGACTTTCTGGATTTGGAAATTGCGAACTTTGTCTCCTGGCGGCTTAAATGCAAATATTGATATGGCTGCTTTTAACTGAAATACACTAAGGCTCTATATATGGTTACAATATATTACCAACATGCCAGATTTATGACACTATTTTTGAGGTTACACATCAAGGCTAATTACTTAGATTATTTTATCTACAAATTCATTATATATATATATATATATATATATATATATATATATATATATATATATGTGTGTGTGTGTATATATATATATATATATCTCCACATATGAGTCATTCATTGATTTATTGTAAATGTCAGACCACATTATTATATATATTTTTTGTTTTAAATAAGTTAGTCAGGAGTATAAACCTCATTACGATTATATATATGATGACTCTATTACCATGTAGGAAATACAGTTATAGGTTAACTCCATTACCCACATCATTAAATACTAATATTGATATGTGGGATGGGTTCGAGACTTCACTGCTTTGTATATTCCACACACATCTCTCAGCAACACTCGAAACAATTTTATGGACACATATTGGTTTTTATAATACTAGTGTTCTTCTTGTTTTATATGGAATGTGTTAGCAATGTAGTCTCTATAATATCAGAAATGATGTATGCCACAGTTTCCCTTGGACCTAATAATGGACCCAATAATGGGGCCTTTATTATCTGATATCAGTTGCTTGTATAGCATAGATTAGGGACCGGTATCAAGTTTAACATTGTTATTTCTAGCATTTGAGGCTTTTAATTATGTCTGAACATTTTTTTACATTATTATTTTCCTAGGCATGGCATCTTGTCATGTACCTCTCTAAGAGGACACAATATGCATTACGAACATTTTTAACAATAATATATATTTGTTTTTATATATCAGTGTATACCGATTTTGATATTTTTGAGTGACATGCTAATGTATACATTTACATGCGATGTATTTTATTTTATATAATTTTGATGACATTTTGTTGTAGCCACATTATGTTTATTATGACTCTGTCTTTTTCATCATTATTTTATTTTAATTTTTATTTTTTGATATGTTTGTATGAAGAAATTTGTTTGTTTTTTTTAATATTTTTTTTATTTTATTTTTTTAATATTTTTTAATACATTAAGGAAGGTTTATATAATCAATTTGTTATGAGCTTAGTACGGCAGTAGGCATGTCCGATCTGGCAGTTTATATTATATCCCATTAGATAGTCTATTCAGTGGTAATATGGGCCGATTTTGGCTCTACACTACATTGCAAATAACATCTTTACCGAGATTACATATTAGAGAGGTGTGTTTTACCTCAAGCACCTTATTGGTCAGTTGTTTACCCCTGCGATATACGCATCAGAGAGGTGTGTTTCACTTCAAGCACCTTATTGGTCATTTGACTAAAACTTAACTCCCAGATTTCGGACACACCTACGTGCATGCGTGGTGTGTTTTGGAAGACGCCGTTTAGGGATGTATAAGTTCGTGGCTGTTGTGATTTTATTATACACTTTTGAACCTGAGGAAACGGTCACATACAGACCGAGAAACGTTGTGCCCATTAAAGTCTTATTTATTTTACTAAGATTTTTGCCACAAACTTGTATTCTTTACCTTCTGGTATTCATTATTTTACTGCAATATCGCCCAGTCTTGAGTTGTCTTGATAATTGGCTCTTAACGGGTGAGCACAAACCGTACATTTGTATCCTGAGCTGGCCACAGTTTTGCCAGCTGGAAAGACTGTCTGAAGCAGAGACTACCACCGGAGCTAACACAGCCAGTCCACACGAGCAGACCTACCTTACCACATTGGAGTGGGAGTTAGCTGGACGACTCTGAGGGTCCAGGAGGCTTTTGTGACACTTTTCAAGTGTCTGCAATCTTGTGAGTACATTTCGACTTACATATATTGCGTGTCTTACCTCATTGATTTTTGCACTATGTTGGCGCCTTCTTTTATCTCACTTTCTATTTAGTTACTCGCCCTGGGTCACCAACAGGATTTGTTTGAAGAAGCTGCTTGCCATCTGTTTGTTGGATACCATCCATAATATCACCAAATACATAAGGACATTGGGTCTAAGATTATCTTACCTATTGCATACCTTAAACATTACTCTGTCCCGTTCACGATATCTTTATTGTTGTATATTGTTGTTTACAGCTTATCTTGTGATGAGTAGTATATACCACCATCTTTAATATTAATTTATGTAGGAGCATTTATATTTAGATCCTGCTATAGAATAGGTGTTCTTTGACAGTCACTTATATCACATTTTTTTATATATACTTACACATAAGCAACTTGACCGTTGGCGCACTGATTTACTTTTGCATTTTTGTTTGAGTGGAGAGAAAATCTGCCCTCAATAAGATTCACTCCCGGATCGGGGGCAGACCCTTGATGCTGACTTTGAGTCACTAACGGGGTTCTTGGATTGCTTCCCCTTGTTCCAAGACTGATGGGGCTTCCAGGAGGACTTGGACTGTTCCTGCTTGGGAGAGGGGGGGGAGGCTTACCCTTAAAGTTTTGAAAGGAACGTAAATAACTCTGACGTCCTTTCTGTTTGTTCCTCTTATCCTGATGGAGGAAGTGCCCATTTCCTCCCGTAATATCTGAAATGATTTCGGCCAACCCCGGCCCAAACAAGGTCTTACCCTTGTAAGGAATTGCCAAGAGCTTAGACTTAGATAACACATCCGCAGACCAGGATTTCAACCATAAGGCTCTATGAGCCAGAACAGCAAAGCCTGAAATCTTTTCTCCCAATTTTATGACTTGTAAGAAAGCATCCGTGATAAAGGAATTGGCCAATTTAAGAGCCTTGATCCTGTCCTGGATCTATTCAAGAGGAGTATCTGTCTGAATAGAGTCAGATAACGCATCAAACCAGTAAGCTGCCGCGCTGGTGACGGTAGCAATACACACCGCAGGTTGCCATTGTAAACCCTGGTGTACATACATCTTTTTAAGTAATCCTTCCAACTTCTTATCCATAGGATCCTTAAAAGAACAGCTATCCTCTATGGGAATAGTGTTTTTCTTGGCCAAGCTGGAAATTGCCCCTTCTACCTTGGGGACCGTTTGCCAATACTCCTTTATAGAGTCAGCTATTAGAAACATCCTCTTAAAAATTGGGGATGGAGAAAACGGGATACCAGGTCTCTCCCATTCCCATGCAATAATCTCTGTAGGCCGGTCTGGTACCGGAAAAAACCTCCACCACAGAAGGAACGTCAAAGTATGTGTTTAGCTTACTAGACTTCTTAGGATTGACTATGACAGTCATGTCAGAGTCGTGCAGGGTGGCCAAAACCTCCTTAAGTAATAACCGGAGGTGTTCTAGCTTAATCCTGAAGGATACAGCTTCAGCATCAGCAGAAGGAATTACACTGTCTGAGTCTAAGACTTCACCATCAAATGCTACCAAAGTATCTTCCTCCTCAGAGTTCTGGAAGTGAACATTCGGAATAGCCACTACTGTATCAGAAACCTTACTCACTGATTATTTACCTTTCCTCTTGCGCGTCCCCTGCAACATGGGAAAAGCAGACAGTGCATCAGTTACTGCAGATGATATGTGGGTAGCAATGTCTTGCAAAGTAACTCCAACCGGAGTGTGAGAGGAAACGCAGGGCACTGCATGTGTTAACGATAAGGTTTGGGACACTTGAGGAGAAAGCTGTGGCATGTCTTGAACAGGAGACTCCTGAACAACCTCTGCCTTAGATACTGATGGCTCAGTATCAAAAAGTATATCCCTGTAAAGCAATGTTCTCTCAATACATGAGGAACAAAAAAGGATTGGTGGTTCCACATTAGCATCAAAACACAAACTACAAATAACATTTTGCAGGGCCTCTTGGTCCATCTTTACCCAAAAAGAAAACCCCCAAGCAATAAAATACTCTTATTTAACTTTGATTTTTATTGTGAAAAAAATGTTACTGTTCCGTTAAATTTAAAACTGAAACTTTATCTTTTAAACAGCAGAGCAGCGGCTCTACAGAAAAAGCAGGCAACCTCTACACCTTAGCAAGCTCTGCTGAGGTGCCTATGTGTCCTGCTGGCTGCCGGGATCAATAGCAGTTAGCGATCCGGACTCCCACCACAGCTGCTCCAGCCAGCTGTCAAGAGATCACTATCACCGTCCTCTGAAGAAAAGAACCGCAATGGATATTCTACCATCCGGTACACACAATTTTTCTGATTTCTCTTGCTATCTTTATTTTAAAGGAGCCGGCCCCTGCTAAGATTTACATTCCTGCTTTTAAAATAAATATAGAAAGAGAACGAAGAAAAATTGATAATAGGAGTAAATTAGAAAGTTGCTTAAAATTTCTTGCTCTATCTGAATCATGAAAGAAAAAAATTGGGTTCAGTGTCCCTTTAACTGAGCCTCAATAAAATCCTCTCGTCCCCAGTGCCTGCAAAAACTGCCACACAATAACCCATTAACCCATAATAGGATGATTGTATCAAAGTCCCAAACAGAACTGTTAAAGTGCCAGGATTTCCCTTCTTTCAGAGAATTAAAATTGTCACTTACCTCTAAATCTGCCCAGCAGCAGGACAGCTCACCTGGTTTGAGAGGGCTTCCTTCCTCACATGGACCTGTGGAAAGAAGAAAGACTGAATAATCTTACTCAGGCTTTCAAGTTAGGGCAGCAATAATTGATTGAGAGGCACAGTGGGGATTATACCCCAAAAGTTCCCAATTGCCTAAAAGCCACCACTGCTCTACTGAAGAGACTGACGTTGGCTACGGCTAAACCCCAGAAAAGATCAGGGCAAACCTGCTCTGCTTTAAAATAATAAACTCTTGATTGAAGAAAATTTATTTCAGACACCTAAACTTCACCACCTCCTTGCAACGCAGGCAAAGAGAATAATTGGGGTTTGAGGGAAGGGAGGTGATACTTAAAAGCTTTGTTGAGTTGCTCTTTGCCTCCTCCTGCTGGCCAGAAGTGATATTCCCAATAGTAATTAGAGATGATCCGTGGACTCACCGTGTCATTAGAAAGAAATAAAACAAATTATTCAATAACATTTTTTATGTGTTTTCCCTTCGGTAAGACAGAGCCCTCATAAATACAGGGAGTGCAGAATTATTAGGCAAATGAGTATTTTGACCACATCATCCTCTTTATGCATGTTGTCTTACTCCAAGCTGTATAGGCTCGAAAGCCTACTACCAATTAAGCATATTAGGTGATGTGCATCTCTGTAATGAGAAGGGGTGTGGTCTAATGACATCAACACCCTATATCAGGTGTGCATAATTATTAGGCAACTTCCTTTCCTTTGGTAAAATGGGTCAAAAGAAGGACTTGACAGGCTCAGAAAAGTCAAAAATAGTGAGATATCTTGCAGAGGGATGCAGCACTCTTAAAATTGCAAAGCTTCTGAAGCGTGATCTTCGAACAATCAAGCGTTTCATTCAAAATAGTCAACAGGGTCGCAAGAAGCGTGTGGAAAAACCAAGGCGCAAAATAACTGCCCATGAACTGAGAAAAGTCAAGCGTGCAGCTGCCAAGATGCCACTTGCCACCAGTTTGGCCATATTTCAGAGCTGCAACATCACTGGAGTGCCCAAAAGCACAAGACATGGCCAAGGTAAGAAAGGCTGAAAGACGACCACCACTGAACAAGACACACAAGCTGAAACGTCAAGACTGGGCCAAGAAATATCTCAAGACTGATTTTTCTAAGGCTTTATGGACTGATGAAATGAGAGTGAGTCTTGATGGGCCAGATGGATGGGCCCGTGGCTGGATTGGTAAAGGGCAGAGAGCTCCAGTCCGACTCAGACGCCAGCAAGGTGGAGGTGGAGTACTGGTTTGGGCTGGTATCATCAAAGATGAGCTTGTGGGGCCTTTTCGGGTTGAGGATGGAGTCAAGCTCAACTCCCAGTCCTACTGCCAGTTTCTGGAAGACACCTTCTTCAAGCAGTGGTACAGGAAGAAGTCTGCATCCTTCAAGAAAAACATGATTTTCATGCAGGACAATGCTCCATCACGCGCGTCCAAGTACTCCACAGCGTGGCTGGCAAAAAAGGGTATAAAAGAAGAAAATCTAATGACATGGCCTCCTTGTTCACCTGATCTGAACCCCATTGAGAACCTGTGGTCCATCATCAAATGTGAGATTTACAAGGAGGGAAAACAGTACACCTCTCTGAACAGTGTCTGGGAGGCTGTGGTTGCTGCTGCACGCAATGTTGATGGTGAACAGATCAAAACACTGACAGAATCCATGGATGGCAGGCTTTTGAGTGTCCTTGCAAAGAAAGGTGGCTATATTGGTCACTGATTTGTTTTTGTTTTGTTTTTGAATGTCAGAAATGTATATTTGTGAATGTTGAGATGTTATATTGGTTTCACTGGTAAAAATAAATAATTGAAATGGGTATATATTTGTTTTTTGTTAAGTTGCCTAATAATTATGCACAGTAATAGTTACCTGCACACACAGATTTTCCCCTAAAATAGCTATAACTAATAACAAACTAAAAACTACTTCCAAAACTATTCAGCTTTGATATTAATGAGTTTTTTGGGTTCATTGAGAACATGGTTGTTGTTCAATAATAATATTAATCCTCAAAAATACAACTTGTCTAATAATTCTGCACTCCCTGTAGTCTGTAAGATCAAAAACAGAGAACTTTATTGCCCATGTTCACTTTATTGCCCCAACGTTTAAGCAAAGAGACTGACGGAACACAGTGCTTTTATCCAGGGACTAAACTGAGTTCTGGAAAAATTTCTAATGTAAAGCAGAAGAAAAGTATGTACATATGTAGCACTCCACAACACGTGAAATACTGAACAGAGGGTTCCCACAGAACATATGAAATCCCCCAGTATTAGGGGTAAAACATAGCTTTTATTAGAAATAATTAAAATAAATGTGTGTATTAAAAGCACAGAGAAGTAGCGATGTTACTTCTATACTGTAGTTGACTTCTCAGGAGTACAGGAGTAGGGGTTGGTGCAAATAGCAGGCAAACGGCCCCACTGTGTGGTAAACAGTATAAAATTCCAACGTGAGAGTATGGGCTCCCAATATAATATTGTAGGATGTACCAACAAATGTGTTGTAGGTGGCTATATGGGACTGGGGCACACAATTAGTAAATATAATTGATCACTTATTGATCTTACTGGCAAGGTACTGGATTTAAAGCTGCTCAACGGTTGCAATTCATAGATGGAAGAAATATATTCTACCTACCGGAGGTATAATCAGTAGGTAGTATGGGTGGATTCTAAAAAATTATTAACCGTATAGGAAGGTAGCACTAAAGAGGGGGTTATTATAAACTATAAGCAAATTATTTATTATCAACAGTGTTCGAATTGAGCAGGTATTAACTGCCAAACGATAATATTGGTAGGATAGATTCTGGACTGTCTAATATTATAACAGTATAGCACAATATTAGTAATTGTTACTTGTAAATATATCAATTTTTTTTTTTTTTTTTTTTAAAAAGATTTTTATTGACGTTATTCAAGAATACAACTTTATGCATACATTCAGAAGTTGGGACATCCAATACTTGATATGGTACAATTATGTCAAACGGTAGGTTACATAGGCAAGTAAATGACAACCTCACCATTGCTCACACCCCACTACTGAACTCCAGCAATGAACCTCCTTTTGTTTTTTTATGCGTGAATGTCCCCAAAACTATAAATGGTCACTCTTGGACCTATGATAACTGAGATAGCTCAAAAGGGGACTCTAGTGATAAGTACGGCCACTTTTGGACCTTAAATAGTTAATTAAATATAACGACAAACAAATGCTCTATATTGTGCTCTACTCAATGACAAGTAAAGAAGCCACATTATGGGAGAACGCGGCTGCTACATAGGGCATCGGGAGGGATATAGGCTATGGTCAGTCATTGCCCTGAGCTGTGGGGTCTGGATAAGTGTACCCTGTCCCTTAATTGATATTATATAGGGTGAAGGAGAAAAGAGAAAGGGGGTCAGATGTCAGGTGAGGGACCGGATTAAGCAGGATAAGGGGAATGGTCAGTGAAACTACTATTAAGGAGTGAGTAGCTAGCCTAACCTTCAAAAATATATCTATTTATTACAGCGCTAGCCCTCTCCAACCCCATATGCATTCCCCATCTCCCTCCAAGAGCAGTAAAGGCACTTTGGAACCCCTCAATCTATATAAAACAATAGGGCTAAACAGTTAATAGCCTGCAGTTGAGGAGCACAGGAAAACACACACATGGAAATAAACCATAGAAACTCAGACCCTATACAATTAAACTAAGCAACATTAATTAGTGCATTAACATTTTCTCTACTGTCACTTTAATAAACATAATACTAAGTACTCGTGATCTTAGCCTACACATTGATCTTGGCAGATAAATATATAAACCTGTAATACAGAATGTACCTGCATAATATTTAACTGCAATTGGAAAGCGTTGTACAGGCTCTCAACTATGTACAAGTAAATTAAGTAGCATTAATCAGTGCATTACAATTTTCCCTATTATCGCATTAGCAAACCCAATAATAAGCTCTTGCGAGCATAGGTAAGGTACCTAGACATTGTTCTTGGTAGATATTTTTATGCCTGTAATGTAAAATGTTCCTGTAATAGATATGACTACAGTGGCAAACAGAGGCTATTATTCAATGCCGTTTATGGTCTGGAATTGGCTGAACAGGTTGAACTCTCTGCTCTGGTGTGCTCTCACTTTAGGCAACAAAAGATGCAAAAAGAAAAAGGTTGCACACCAGAGCAGAGAGTTCAACCTGTTCAGCCAATTCCAGACCGTAAACGGCATTGAATAGTAGCCTCTGTGAAAGATGAGGGACCTAGCATTGTAACGAGGGGGGCACTCCACAGTACTCGCAGCGTCCAGAGGGATAAATTGCTTTATATTCCCTTGTGACGGAGTGTCCTTAAGAGCTATCGCCGGGAAAAGCAATGACATTAGATCCCTTTCAAGTTGTTTGTATGACTGCCTGATCGCAGTTGTTATTGTGTGCTCCCATGTTGTAACGGCTTCCAAGGCATCTCTCCCATGCTCCATCATGTTTCACATGTATAAGTAAACAATAAATTGGCTTTATGTGGCTTCTCAATAAAAGACAGATTTAGATACTTATTATCCCGTTGCAGGATACCGTAACCCCGGAGTTCGGGGGGGGGGGGGTCAATTACATGCGGCAGCCCCAGACCTACGCTAAGAATCCCTTTCAAGTGTCTCTAGCAGTAATCAATCCGCAGCTCAGCTCGATCACATCCAGTGGCAATATGGCTGCTAGGCCCTTGTAAAATGTCTCTTGCGTAGCTGTCCCAAAGAACATAGGCAAAGACCCTGTCTTGGCTTCAGCTCCAAGGATGTCCAAACTTTAACAGATATAGTAATCCAAAAGTATAGAATGCTGCAGAATTATAGTAGATTTCTTGGGTAAAATCACTTATTCTCCAGGAGCTTCATTGAAACACAACCTGCCGCTTTGAGAGTAGGCTCCGCCCCCTCGTAAATATATCAATTTTTAATACCAAAAGTGTTCCACTATGATCCACTTTATGCTCTTAGCTATATCTAACTAGATTGCTATGGTAGATTATTAGTATGCTCTTAGCTTTATCTAACTGGATTGCTATAGTAGATTATTTGTATCCCAGTGATCAGTAGGGTAAATACTTCCTCCTGTGGATAAGAAGGTATTCACTACTCATAGAAAGTATTGATAAATTCTATAACAATATTATCAACTGTGTGGTGATAAAGTACTGGCACACAATGTGAGTGTATATAAATTATAGACACACTATTGCTAAATATCAATAGTGTTGTTCCAAATGAACAGGTATTAACTTTCAGTCAATAGTATTAGTAGAAGATAATCTTTACTGTGTAGTAATATGACAGTACAGCGCAATTATAAATATCACTTCTGGATACTAATATCGTTATGCTTTTATTCACATAGTGCTCTTGGCTTTATTGGAATAACTTCATATAGTTGCTAATTAGTATAGCCAAGTTGCAGTTAAGTAGGATAAGTAAATATTTAACACTGTATAGTTCCCCTGTAGGTCAACTTAACTAATAGTGTGATAGCCAAGTACTAGGTTGTACAACCAGTTACAAATAAATACTTAGTTAATTTATAGAACGCCCTCTCCCTCAGAGATAATAGTGTAGTTATGGCACTGGTAGTAATTTGCCTTATATACCGAGAGAAGGTTTTGTACGTCCGTACATCCACTAATATCAGAAACTGCTATTTCCTTGCCCCAGTTAGTGCTAATCTAAATAATAAAGGTAGCTTGCAGTGATAGGAATTTATGTCTTTCTCATGTTCCACTGCGAAACTAGTGTTCCGCTTGTGGCCACAATCGTAACCCTCCTAGTTGAGATAACCACAGTATGCTAATCAACAATGATTAATTATGTTAAAATAATTTTGTATAATTGTAAATATCATTGTTAGGCTAGATGATAGCTCCGCCAGGAATAACCACTTTTATTGTACATGGGTAGCGTAGTAAACAGTCGCACTTTCTGCAATTTAAAAATGGAGACAACACGTCCCCAAACGCCCTGACATGTTTCGCTTTTCGGCTTTGTCAAAGATGGGGCGGCCGCCATAATACTGGTTATTTATTGGCTAGGTGTCATCATTACGTTAGGACTTGCAGTTACCAGATAGGTCCCTGCTGTCTTAGGTTCGATTGGTTCATTTGGGAGGTGTGTAAAGCCAGCCCGGCACTGACGTTAATGTTTATTTGCATCGTTGCCTAGCACCCAGTTACTCATCAATTGTATCGTACTGTGTTAGAGAACAATTCTCTATGAATATAACTCTCTTGTTCTGTTTGCTAGTATCCGATGTATGCGTACCAAGGGATCAATTGATAGAATTGGATTTATTATGGGCTCTACAGTTGATTAAAAGGTTGTCTCTCATATTCAACAAATGTTACTTAAAACTGGCCCGGATCTGCTATTAATCTTAAAAGGAAAACCGCAGATGATAGTGTCGTCATAGGATCCTAAGTGAGTGTCTTGCTATTCTCACCAGATAGACACAACTGAACAAAATTGAAAATAAATAAAAATGGATATAAATACTAATAATATTAATAACAAATGTAAAGGAAGGGGAAGTGAGAAAAAACCCTGAAACATTGTTATTTTCTCAAGTGATTCATTGTAGTGCAGGATAGTTTTAAGAATAGATTTACCTATACAATTCAAATGAAATATTACCAAAGGAGTCAATCTTAAAGGTGAAATAAAAATTCAAATATCAGATGACCTGGATAGTACCAGGAACAGGATAAATTATCCAAAATTTAAAAACTAAGGTGAAAAAAGTGTTAGAAGGAAGGGGACATAATATAAATTATGAACCTAAAAATAATAAAAAGTGAAAGATCTCATATAATATTGGGTGAAAAAGGGGTGTGTGAAAAATTGTGAAAAATATGTGAAAAATTGTGAGTTGGAAATTCAAACATAAAATGCAAATTACAATAAATGTTACTTCTATCAAGTGAAAGTACTTGCTAGTAATATATCAGGGATATGTCAGTGAACCCCCACTAAGATTTAATATATTATTATAAAAAACAGTAATAATTATTTTGTTCATTAAGTCCATTAGGATGGACACTATTAAGCAGATATATCCATCTGCATTCTGCTCTCAATAGAGCTTGTTCCAGTTTCCCTCCTCTAATGCCCAATGAGATTTTCTCAATTACCTGGCATTTGAGATCTCTGGGTCTGGACTGGTGGTATAATAAAAAATGAGATGCAACAGAAGAAATCGTTTTGCCATCCTCTATGTCTTTTGAGGCATTCTTGATATTTCTTATGTGCTCTTGGAGTCTAACACGTAGTGTCCTGCTGGTCATCCCTACATAGATCTTAGAACAGCTGCAATATAGTGTATATATTACACTCTCAGTAGAGCAGCTAATGTAGCTTCTCATTTTGTGTGTATGACCAAAGTGATCGTGGATCATATTGGACTTTTTAATATAATTGCAAGTGGAACAGGTACCACATGGAAAGGATCCAGGCACAACTGCCGTCTTGGTTTTTCCCACCTGATAGTGGCTACTAGATACCAGATCTTTGATATTTTGTGTCCTCCGGTAGTCTATTTGTACTTTGTCACCAATAATTGGTTTTAAATCTTCATCCATCATTAATAAGTGCCAATGTTTGCTCATAATTTCACTTATTAGGTGGATTTGTGGATTGAATGTTAGTATTAGTCTGGTATGTTCATCTTTTTTCTTAAAGTTTTTCTGTAACAGATCTGTACGGTTCGTGTATAGAGCACGTGATTTGGCTTTTTTGATACTTCTTCTACTGTACCTTCTTTCCATCAATCTACTTTCCAGTTCTTTGGCTTGAGATTTAAATAATTGCATTGTACTGCAATTCCTCCTTATTCGTAGAAATTCGCCTACAGGGAGGGATTTAGTAGTACCAGGTGCGTGCGCACTGTTTTTGTGTAATAAACTGTTGGTGGCGGTTTCTTTCCTGTATAAGTTTGTTTGAATTTTACCATTTTCATCTTTAAATATAGTTAAATCCAGGAAATTTATCTAGCAATCCAGTTAGATAAAGCTAAGAGCATACTAATAATCTACCATAGCAATCTAGTTAAATATAGCTAAGAGCATAAAGTGGATCATAGAACAACACTTTTGGTATTAAAAATTGATATATTTACAAGTAACAATTACTAATATTGTGCTATACTGTCATAATATCAGACAGTCCAGAATCTATCCTACCAATATTATCATTCGGCAGTTAATACCTGCTCAGTTCGAACACTGTTGATAATAAATAATTTGCTTATAGTTTATAATAACCCCCTCTGTACTTGAGTGCTACCTTGCTTTACGGATAATAATTTTTTAGAATCCACCCATACTACCTACTGTGAGGCAATACCACCTTATCCATAGTAAGGAGTATCCACTTAACTGATTATACCTCCGGTAGGTAGAATATATTTCTTCCATCTATGAATTGCAACCGTTGAGCAGCTTTAAATCCAGTACCTTGCCAGTAAGATCGATAAGTGATCAATTATATTTACTAATTGTGTGCCCCAGTCCCATATAGACACCTACAACACATTTGTTGGTACACCCTACAATATTATATTGGGAGCCCATACTCTCACGTTGGAATTTTATACTGTTTACCACACAGTGGGGCCATTTGCCTGCTATTTGCACCAACCCCTACTCCTGAGAACTCAACTACAGTATAGAAGTAACATCGCTACTTCTCTGTGCTTTTAATACACACATTTATTTTAATTATTTCTAATAAAAGCTATGTTTTACCCCTAATACTGGGGGATTTCATATGTTCTGTGGGAACCCTCTGTTCAGTATTTCACGTTTTGTGGAGTGCTACGTATGTACATACTTTTCTTCTGCTTTGCATTAGAAATTTTTCCAGTTTTCGTTCCTAATTTATGTACAGCACCCTGTTCCCCTAATACATTTATATATAAACCCCGACTATTTTCGCAGGGGTACCCCTTAATACTAGAGGGACACAACACGAGTAGTGCCATCATTCTCTGTTCTTTTCTAACTAAACTGAGTTCATTGACAAAACAAACAGCCTTGCGATTGAATATAGTTTTGGAAGTCATAATGCATCTGAAACATAAATAATGAAAATAAAAAATCTATTTGTTAAGCAAATACTTATCTTTACATCAAAATGGTATTGCCTATCTGTTTTTAAGGAACTAGATATACATAACTGAAGATATAAGATGTTTAATTGTATCCAAAGATTTTGAGAGTTATGACGTATTACAAAGAGTTAGTGAGATTTTACTTGCCCCTCTATAAAGAGATTCATGAAAGTAATTTGATATCAGAGGAACATGTATAAAATTCACTGTCTACCAATACAAACAGTTCATTCTACATTTGAGTCTGTTACAGCGTGAGTGACTATCTTCTCTTTTTTTTTGTATTTATTTTTATTATTTTTATACAATATTACAGTCAGGGATAGCATATTTGCGTACATATACATAATTATTCTGTGTATCGTACAACTTAATTATAATATGACATTGTAGATCCCATCTCTTACTTCATTTATCATTGAACCATGACACAAGGATACAAAAAATTAAACAGAAATAAACAAAAATAAACAAGATCCAGGGAGCATAAACATAAGAAGCTTAACCTAGCTTCTCCCTGTAGAATAACAATATCATATCCCTCTTGTAACATATAGACCTGAGAATCAACTAATACGTAGACTCTGTTACAGAACAACTAAACATATTTCTCAGAGTAACCCAATATTACAATATAATTTAAGGGAAAACAGGGATATATTCCCTATTGGTGTGCCAGGGGAGGAGGTGGAGGGGCATGGTAGACCCATTTATAATATAGTTCTCCAAAAACACGGTAACTCATTGGTAGTTATCCAGTGTTTTACCAGGTTGGATTTAACTAAGGGTTTAATAATTTGTAATTGGATATTTATTGCCTGTGCCTCTATCACCTTTAACCATTTGTAGAAGAATCTTTTTAATAGTTTCTCCGAATCTGAAGAAATATTATATTGTTCAATAGTTATTTGATTCATCATCTCTGCTACAAATTGTGCTTTGCTAGGTGCCTGCATCGACTTCCATTTGGAAAGTATCAACATACGACCTTGAAGGATCACCGTATTAAAGGGACAGTCAAGTCCCAAAAAAACTTTCATGATTCAAATAGGGCATGCAATTTTAAACAACTTTCCAATTTACTTGTATCACCAATTTTGCTTTGTTCTCTTGGTATTAGTTGAAAGTTAAACATAGGAGGTTCTTAGACCTTGAAGGCCGCCTCTAGTCTAAATGCATTTTGATAGTTTTTCACCACTAAAGGGCATTAGTTTACGTGTTTCATATAGATAACATTGAGCTCATGCACGTGAATTGGAGTCAGCTCTGATTGGCTAAAATGCAACTCTGTCAAAAGAACTAAAATAAGGGGGCAGTCTGCTGAGGCTTAGATACAAAGTAATTACAGAGTTAAAACGTGTATAATTATAACTGTGTTGGTTATACAAAACTGGGGAATTGGTAATTAAGGGATTATCTATCTTTTAAAACAACAAAAATTCTGGTGTTGACTGTCCCTTTAAGTTAGGATTATCTCACCAATCAGTGCTCCGATATAAAATAAGACCCTGCTACTATTTACTTGAAAGTTTTGATCTAGCATCCTATTTAGTCAATATTGAATTTTGAGCCAAAACTGCTTGATCTTTGGACATGCCTAGAAGCAGTGTTCTAAGTCTGCATCTTTTGATCCGCATTTATAGCACACTATATCCTTATTTCTATACCATCTTGCTAATTTACTAGGTGTAATGTAAAGTTGGTTAATTATTTTAAAGTGAGATTCTCTCCAGGTAGTGAGTAGGCTGTCTGTTATCTCTGCAGGTGTAAGCGTGGCATATAATCCCAGCCATTTACTCTGAACTGCCTGTAGAGGTACTTCTCCTTTATGTGCCATCAAATTGTCTTAATGGCATACTTCCTTTGTTGGAAGATTCTAATAACTTTTTCTAGCCCTCCTAATTGCTACTCCTTCCCAAACCTCTCCTGTAGTTCCATAAATAGATGTCTAATTTGAAGGTATGCGAAGATGTCTGTATTGGGTAATTGAAATTCCCTTCTTAACATTTCGAAGGATTTGATTGAATAAAGTGTAGTATCCTGCAATTGTATCAAATTAATAAGTCCCTTATTGAACCATCTATAAAATCTCCCCTTTTTATTACACCCTGGTTTAAAATTAGGATTTCCCATAATTGGTAAAAAAATCTAGAGACACAGGCATTCACTTCTACCCTTTTACCGAGCCTATGCCATGCCACTATCACATTATTGATCACCGATAATTGGGAGATAGCTTTAGGTACACTTTTTATCTTGCAGTGTAGAAGTGCTTTTAGTGCATAGGGAGCGCATATATCAGATTCTAACTTCCAATATGTAACATTATTCCCTTCTATAATCCAATCTATGGCATATTTGGCCAACGCTGCTAGGTTGTATAGCTTTATATTAAGTAGCGCTACCCCCCTGCTTTAAATGGGAGTGATAACGTTTCTGCTGCACATTTTTTTTTTCCCATACGAACCTGCACATATCCTGTTAAATTTAATATAGTCTTTTTCTTTTAAAATTATAGGAATATTTTGTAGAAGGTATAGTATGCGTGGGAAAATTATCGTTTTATTTAGCGTCAGTCTAGCTGAAATAGAGATGGGCAAGGCTGTCCATCTTTTACAGTCTGCTGCACATTTATCCAAGCACACTGCAAGATTTTTAGTGTACCATTGTCTAGGGTTTTTAGTAATAATGAGTCCTAAATATTTAATCCAATCCACCTTTCTGAATGGGCACTCCTTATGTTCCTGACTTGGACCACTCAACCACATAATCTCTGACTTATCTACATTAATCTTATAGCCAGAAAATGAGCTAAATTGATTAATTATAGCAAGGAACTGATTAATACTCTGTGAGGTATTGGTTAGAAATAGCAATAAATCATCTGCAAAACGAGCTAAAATCACCTTATGTTAGTGTATAGTGATACCTGCTAGTTCTTGTCTCCGCCTAATAGCTAATGGTTCTATTGACAGGTTGAACAGCATGGGCGATAGGGGACAGCCTTGCCTTGTTCCCTTTTTAAGCTGGATGTTTGGTGTGATTTCATAATTAATAATTAGATTAGAAGTCAGATCCATATACATTAACTTTATGAAAGCATTTATATTCCCTTGCAATCCAAACGTATCCAGAACTGTGAATAAATTATTCCATTTTATGGAATCAAATGTTTTTTCAGCATCTATCGCCAACACTGCTATGTCTGGGCTATGATGGCTTGCACTTTGATTAGAATTTTGCCAGCAATAATCTAGCATTGTAAATACTTTGCGGTTATTCCTAGCTGGATTACGTCCCGTCATAAAACCGGCTTGGTCTGGGTGTACTACTTTATGTAAGATCTTTTTAAATCTATTTGCTATAATAGTAGTTAGTATTTTATAATTATTATTTAGCAATAATATTGGTCTGTAGGACCCTGGGTTTTCTGGGTCCCTACATTTTTTCAAAATGAATGTAATAGAGGATGCTGCAAAGTATTTAAAATAAATTTCCCCTTTAGAAAAACATAATTTATGTAAGAACGTACCTGATAAATTCATTTCTTTCATATTAGCAAGAGTCCATGAGCTAGTGACGTATGGGATATACATTCCTACCAGGAGGGGCAAAGTTTCCCAAACCTCAAAATGCCTATAAATACACCCCTCACCACACCCACAATTCAGTTTAATGAATAGCCAAGAAGTGGGGTGATAAAAAAGTGCGAAAGCATAAAAAATAAGGAATTGGAATAATTGTGCTTTATACAAAAATCATAACCACCACAAAAAAAGGGCGGGCCTCATGGACTCTTGCTAATATGAAAGAAATGAATTTATCAGGTAAGTTCTTACATAAATTATGTTTTCTTTCATGTAATTAGCAAGAGTCCATGAGCTAGTGACGTATGGGATAATGATTACCCAAGATGTGGATCTTTCCACACAAGAGTCACTAGAGAGGGAGGGATAAAATAAAGACAGCCAATTCCTGCTGAAAATAATCCACACCCAAAATAAAGTTTAATGAAAAACATAAGCAGAAGATTCAGACTGAAACCGCTGCCTGAAGTACTTTTCTACCAAAAACTGCTTCAGAAGAAGAAAATACATCAAAATGGTAGAATTTAGTAAAAGTATGCAAAGAGGACCAAGTTGCTGCTTTGCAAATCTGATCAACCGAAGCTTCATTCCTAAACGCCCAGGAAGTAGAAACTGACCTGGTAGAATGAGCTGTAATCCTCTGAGGCGGAGTTTTACCCGACTCAACATAGGCAAGATGAATTAAAGATTTCAACCAAGATGCCAAAGAAATGGCAGAAGCTTTCTGGCCTTTTCTAGAACCGGAAAAGATAACAAATAGACTAGAAGTCTTTCGGAAAGACTTAGTAGCTTCAACATAATATTTCAAAGCTCTAACAACATCCAAAGAATACAATGATTTCTCCTTAGAATTCTTAGGATTAGGACATAATGAAGGAACCACAATTTCTCTACTAATGTTGTTGGAATTCACAACTTTAGGTAAAAATTCAAAAGAAGTTCGCAACACCGCCTTATCCTGATGAAAAATCAGAAAAGGAGACTCACAAGAAAGAGCAGATAATTCAGAAACTCTTCTGGCAGAAGAGATGGCCAAAAGGAACAAAACTTTCCAAGAAAGTAATTTAATGTCCAATGAATGCATAGGTTCAAAGGGAGGAGCTTGAAGAGCTCCCAGAACCAAATTCAAACTCCAAGGAGGAGAAATTGACTTAATGACAGGTTTTATACGAACCAAAGCTTGTACAAAACAATGAATATCAGGAAGAATAGCAATCTTTCTGTGAAAAAGAACAGAAAGAGCAGAGATTTGTCCCTTCAAGGAACTTGCAGACAAACCCTTATCTAAACCATCCTGAAGAAACTGTAAAATTCTCGGTATTCTAAAAGAATGCCAAGAAAAATGATGAGAAAGACACCAAGAAATATAAGTCTTCCAGACTCTATAATATATCTCTCTAGATACAGATTTACAAGCCTGTAACATAGTATTAATCACAGAGTCAGAGAAACCTCTTTGACCAAGAATCAAGCGTTCAATCTCCATACCTTTAAATTTAAGGATTTCAGATCCTGATGGAAAAAAGGACCTTGTGACAGAAGGTCTGGTCTTAACGGAAGAGTCCACGGTTGGCAAGAGGCCATCCGGACAAGATCCGCATACCAAAACCTGTGAGGCCATGCCGGAGCTACCAGCAGAACAAACGAGCATTCCCTCAGAATCTTGGAGATTACTCTTGGAAGAAGAACTAGAGGCGGAAAGATATAGGCAGGATGATACTTCCAAGGAAGTGATAATGCATCCACTGCCTCCGCCTGAGGATCCCGGGATCTGGACAGATATCTGGGAAGTTTCTTGTTTAGATGAGACGCCATCAGATCTATTTCTGGAAGTTCCCACATTTGAACAATCTGAAGAAATACCTCTGGGTGAAGAGACCATTCGCCCGGATGCAACGTTTGGCGACTGAGATAATCCGCTTCCCAATTGTCTACACCTGGGATATGAACCGCAGAAATTAGACAGGAGCTGGATTCCGCCCAAACCAAAATTCGAGATACTTCTTTCATAGCCAGAGGACTGTGAGTCCCTCCTTGATGATTGATGTATGCCACAGTTGTGACATTGTCTGTCTGAAAACAAATGAACGATTCTCTCTTCAGAAGAGGCCAAAACTGAAGAGCTCTGAAAATTGCACGGAGTTCCAAAATATTTATCGGTAATCTCACCTCCTGAGATTCCCAAACTCCTTGTGCCGTCAGAGATCCCCACACAGCTCCCCAACCTGTGAGACTTGCATCTGTTGAAATTACAGTCCAGGTCGGAAGCACAAAAGAAGCCCCCTGAATTAAACGATGGTGATCTGTCCACCACGTTAGAGAGTGTCGAACAATCGGTTTTAAAGATATTAATTGAGATATCTTTGTGTAATCCTTGCACCATTGATTCAGCATACAGAGCTGAAGAGGTCGCATGTGAAAACGAGCAAAGGGGATCGCGTCCGATGCAGCAGTCATAAGACCTAGAATTTCCATGCATAAGGCTACCGAAGGGAATGATTGTGACTGAAGGTTTCGACAAGCTGAAATCAATTTTAGACGTTTCTTGTCTGTTAAAGACAGAGTCATGGACACTGAATCTATCTGGAAACCCAGAAAGGTTACCCTTGTCTGAGGAATCAATGAACTTTTTGGTAAATTGATCCTCCAACCATGATCTTGAAGAAACAACACAAGTCGATTCGTATGAGATTCTGCTAAATGTAAAGACTGAGCAAGTACCAAGATATCGTCCAAATAAGGAAATACCACAATACCCTGTTCTCTGATTACAGACAGAAGGGCACCGAGAACCTTTGTAAAAATTCTTGGAGCTGTAGCTAGGCCAAACGGCAGAGCCACAAACTGGTAATGCTTGTCCAGAAAAGAGAATCTCAGGAACTGATAATGATCTGGATGAATCGGAATATGCAGATATGCATCCTGTAAATCTATTGTGGACATATAATGTCCTTGCTGAACAAAAGGCAAGATAGTCCTTACAGTTACCATCTTGAACGTTGGTATCCTTACATAACGATTCAATATTTTTAGATCCAGAACTGTTCTGAAGAAATTCTCCTTCTTTGGTACAATGAAGAGATTTGAATAAAACCCCATCCCCTGTTCCGGAACTGGAACTGGCATAATTACTCCAGCCAACTCTAGATCTGAAACACAATTCAGAAATGCTTGAGCTTTCACTGGATTTACTGGGACACGGGAAAGAAAAAATCTCTTTGCAGGAGGTCTCATCTTGAAACCAATTCTTTACCCTTCTGAAACAATGTTCTGAATCCAAAGATTGTGAACAGAATTGATCCAAATTTCTTTGAAAAAACGTAACCTGCCCCCTACCAGCTGAGCTGGAATGAGGGCCGCACCTTCATGAGGACTTAGAAGCAGGCTTTGACTTTCTAGCAGGCTTGGATTTATTCCAGACTGGAGATGGTTTCCAAACTGAAACTGCTCCTGAGGATGAAGGATTAGGCTTTTGTTCTTTGTTGAAACGAAAGGAACGAAAATGATTATTAGCCCTGTTTTTACCTTTAGATTTTTTATCCCGTGGTAAAAAAGTTCCTTTCCCACCAGTAACAGTTGAGATAATAGAATCCAACTGAGAACCAAATAATTTGTTACCCTGGAAAGAAATGGAAAGTAGAGTTGATTTAGAAGCCATATCAGCATTCCAAGTCTTAAGCCATAAAGCTCTTCTAGCTAAAATAGCTAGAGACATAAACCTGACATCAACTCTGATAATATCAAAAAATGGCATCACAGATAAAATTATTAGCATGCTGAAGAAGAATAATAATATCATGAGAATCATGATCTGTTACTTGTTGCGCTAAAGTTTCCAACCAAAAAGTTGAAGCTGCAGCAACATCAGCCAAAGATATAGCAGGTCTAAGAAGATTACCTGAACACAGATAAGCTTTTCTTAGAAAGGATTCAATTTTCCTATCTAAAGGATCCTTAAACGAAGTACCATCTGACGTAGGAATAGTAGTACGTTTAGCAAGGGTAGAAATAGCCCCATCAACTTTAGGGATTTTGTCCCAAAATTCTAATCTGTCAGACGGCACAGGATATAATTGCTTAAAACGTTTAGAAGGAGTAAATGAATTACCCAATTTATCCCATTCTTTGGAAATTACTGCAGAAATAGCATTAGGAACAGGAAAAACTTCTGGAATAACCACAGGAGATTTAAATACCTTATCCAAACGTTTAGAATTAGTATCAAGAGGACCAGAATCCTCTATTTCTAAAGCAATTAGTACTTCTTTAAGTAAAGAACGAATAAATTCCATTTTAAATAAATATGAAGATTTATCAGCATCAATCTCTGAGACAGAATCCTCTGAACCAGAAGAGTCATCAGAATCAGAATGATGATGTTCATTTAAAAATTCATCTGTAGGGAGAGAAGTTTTAAAAGATTTTTTACGTTACTAGAAGGAGAAATAACAGACATAGCCTTCTTTATGGATTCAGAAACAAAATCTCTTATGTTATCAGGAACATTCTGCACCTTAGATGTTGAAGGAACTGCAACAGACAATGGTACTTTACTAAAGGAAATATTATCTGCATTAACAAGTTTGTCATGATAATTAATACAAACAAACAGCCGGAGGAATAGCTACCAAAAGTTTACAGCAGATACACTTAGCTTTGGTAGATCCAGCACTAGACAGCGATTTTCCTGTAGTATCTTCTGACTCAGATGCAACGTGAGACATCTTGCAATATGTAAGAGAAAAAACAACATATAAAGCAAAATTGATCAAATTCCTTAAATGACAGTTTCAGGAATGGGAAAAAATGCCAAAGAACAAGCTTCTAGCAACCAGAAGCAATGAAAAAAGAGACTTAAATAATGTGGAGACAAAAGCGACGCCCATATTTTTTAGCGCCAAATAAGACGCCCACATTATTTGGCGCCTAAATGCTTTTGGCGCCAAAAATGACGCCACATCCGGAACGCCGACACTTTTGGCGCAAAATAACGTCAAAAAATGACGCAACTTCCGGCGACACGTATGACGCCGGAAACTGAAAAGTTTTTTTGCGCCAAAAAAGTCAGCGCCAAGAATGACGCAATAAAATGAAGCATTTTCAGCCCCCGCGAGCCTAACAGCCCACAGGGAAAAAGAGTCAAATTTTTGAAGGTAAGAAAAAATGATTAATTCAAATGCATTATCCCAAATATGAAACTGACTGTCTGAAAAAAACATAATTTATGATTACCTGATAAATTCCTTTCTTCTGTAGTGTGATCAGTCCACGGGTCATCATTACTTCTGGGATATTACTCCTCCCCAACAGGAAGTGCAAGAGGATTCACCCAGCAGAGCTGCATATAGCTCCTCCCCTCTACGTCACTCCCAGTCATTTGACCAAGGACCAACGAGAAAGGAAAAGCCAAGGGTGAAGTGGTGACTGGAGTATAAATTAAAAAATATTTACCTGCCTTAAAAACAGGGCGGGCCGTGGACTGATCACACTACAGAAGAAAGGAATTTATCAGGTAAGCATAAATTATGTTTTCTTCTGTTAAGTGTGATCAGTCCACGGGTCATCATTACTTCTGGGATACCAATACCAAAGCAAAAGTACACGGATGACGGGAGGGATAGGCAGGCTCTTTATACAGAAGGAACCACTGCCTGAAGAACCTTTCTCCCAAAAATAGCCTCCGATGAAGCAAAAGTGTCAAATTTGGAAAATTTGGAAAAAGTATGAAGCGAAGACCAAGTTGCAGCCTTGCAAATCTGCTCAACAGAGGCCTCATTCTTGAAGGCCCAAGTGGAAGCCACAGCTCTAGTGGAATGAGCTGTAATTCTTTCAGGAGGCTGCTGTCCAGCAGTCTCATAAGCTAAACGAATTATGCTACGAAGCCAAAAAGAAAGAGAGGTAGCAGAAGCTTTTTGACCTCTCCTCTGCCCAGAGTAAACGACAAACAGAGAAGACGTTTGTCGAAATTCCTTAGTTGCCTGTAAGTAAAATTTTAGAGCACGGACTACATCCAGGTTGTGCAGTAGACGTTCCTTCTTCGAAGAAGGATTTGGGCACAAGGAAGGAACAACAATCTCTTGATTGATATTCCTGTTAGTAACTACCTTAGGTAAAAACCCAGGTTTAGTACGCAGAACTACCTTATCCGAATGAAAAATCAAATAAGGAGAATCACAATGTAAGGCTGATAATTCAGAGACTCTTCGAGCCGAGGAAATAGCCATTAAAAATAGAACTTTCCAAGATAACAACTTTATATCAATGGAATGAAGGGGTTCAAACGGAACGCCCTGTAAAACATTAAGAACAAGGTTTAAACTCCATGGTGGAGCAACAGTTTTAAACACAGGCTTAATCCTGGCCAAAGCCTGACAAAAAGCCTGGACGTCAGGAACTTCTGACAGACGTTTGTGTAACAGAATGGACAGAGCTGAGATCTGTCCCTTTAATGAACTAGCAGATAAACCCTTTTCTAAACCTTCTTGTAGAAAAGACAATATCCTAGGAATCCTAACCTTACTCCAAGAGTAACTTTTGGATTCACACCAATATAGGTATTTACGCCATATCTTATGGTAAATCCTTCTGGTAACAGGCTTCCTAGCCTGTATTAAGGTATCAATAACTGACTCAGAAAACCCACGTCTTGATAAAATCAAGCGTTCAATTTCCAAGCAGTCAGCTTCAGAGAAGTTAGACTTTGATGTTTGAAGGGACCCTGTATCAGAAGGTCCTGTTTCAGAGGTAGAGACCAAGGTGGACAGGATGACATGTCCACCAGGTCTGCATACCAAGTCCTGCGTGGCCGCGCAGGAGCTATTAGAATCACTGATGCTCTCTCTTGTTTGATTCTGGCAATCAATCGAGGAAGCATCGGGAAGGGTGGAAACACGTAAGCCATCCTGAAGTCCCAAGGTGCTGTCAGGGCATCTATCAGGACTGCTCCTGGATCCCTGGATCTGGACCCGTAACGAGGAAGCTTGGCGTTCTGTCGAGACGCCATGAGATCTATCTCTGGTTTGCCCCAACGTCGAAGTATTTGGGCAAAGACCTCCGGATGGAGTTCCCACTCCCCCGGATGAAAAGTCTGACGACTTAAGAAATCCGCCTCCCAGTTCTCCACTCCCGGGATGTGGATTGCTGACAGGTGGCAAGAGTGAGACTCTGCCCAGCGAATTATCTTTGATACTTCCATCATAGCTAGGGAGCTTCTTGTCCCTCCCTGATGGTTGATGTAAGCTACAGTCGTGATGTTGTCCGACTGAAACCTGATGAATCCCCGAGTTGTCAACTGGGGCCAAGCCAGGAGGGCATTGAGAACTGCTCTCAATTCCAGAATGTTTATTGGCAGGAGACTCTCCTCCTGACTCCATTGTCCCTGAGCCTTCAGAGAATTCCAGACGGCACCCCAACCTAGAAGGCTGGCGTCTGTTGTTACAATTGTCCAGTCTGGTCTGCTGAATGGCATCCCCCTGGACAGATGTGGCCGAGAAAGCCACCATAGAAGAGAATTTCTGGTCTCTTGATCCAGATTCAGAGAAGGGGATAAGTCTGAGTAATCCCCATTCCACTGACTTAACATGCACAGTTGCAGTGGTCTGAGGTGTAAGCGTGCAAAGGGTACTATGTCCATTGCCGCTACCATTAAGCCGATTACCTCCATGCATTGAGCCACTGACGGGTGTTGAATGGAATGAAGGGTGCGGCAAGCACTTTGAAGTCTTGTTAGCCTGTCCTCTGTCAGGTAAATCTTCATTTCTACAGAATCTATAAGAGTCCCCAGGAAGGGAACTCTTGTGAGTGGAACGAGTGAACTTTTCTTTTCGTTCACCTTCCATCCATGTGACCTTAGAAATGCCAGTACTAACTCTGTATGAGACTTGGCAGTTTGAAAGCTTGAAGCTTGAATCAGAATGTCGTCTAGGTATGGAGCTACCGAGATTCCCCGCGGTCTTAGTACCGCCAGAAGAGCACCCAGAACCTTTGTGAAGATTCTTGGAGCTGTAGCCAATCCGAATGGAAGAGCCACAAACTGGTAATGCCTGTCTAGGAAGGCAAACCTTAGGTACCGGTAATGATCTTTGTGAATCGGTATGTGAAGGTAGGCATCTTTTAAATCTACAGTGGTCATGTACTGACCCTCTTGGATCATAGGTAAAATTGTCCGAATAGTCTCCATCTTGAACGATGGAACTCTTAGGAATTTGTTTAGGATCTTTAAGTCCAGGATTGGTCTGAAAGTTCCCTCTTTTTTGGGAACCACAAACAGATTTGAGTAAAACCCCTGTCCCTGTTCCGATCGTGGAACAGGATGGATTACTCCCATTAACAAGAGCTCTTGTACGCAGCGTAGAAACGCCTCTTTCTTTGTCTGGATTGTTGACAACCTTGACAGATGAAATCTCTCTCTTGGAGGAGAGTATTTGAAGTCCAGAAGGTATCCCTGAGATATTATCTCTAGCGCCCAGGGATCCTGGACATCTCTTGCCCAAGCCTGGGCGAAGAGAGAAAGTCTGCCCCCCACTAGATCCGATCCCTAATCGGGGGCCCTCAATTCATGCTGTTTTAGGGGCAGCAGCAGGTTTCCTGGTCTGCTTGCCCTTGTTCCAGGACTGGTTAGGTTTCCAGCCTTGTCTGTAGCGAGCAACAGCTCCTTCCTGTCTTGGTGCAGAGGAAGTTGATGCTGCTCCAGCCTTGAAATTACGAAAGGAACGAAAATTAGACTGCCTAGCCTTAGCTTTGGCTTTGTCCTGAGGCAGGGCATGGCCTTTACCTCCTGTAATGTCAGCGATAATCTCTTTCAACCCGGGCCCGAATAAGGTCTGCCCTTTGAAAGGTATATTAAGCAATTTAGACTTAGAAGTAACATCAGCTGACCAGGATTTTAGCCACAGCGCCCTGCGTGCCTGAATGGCGAATCCTGAATTCTTCGCCGTAAGTTTAGTAAGATGTACTACGGCCTCCGAAATGAATGAATTAGCTAGTTTAAGGACTCTAAGCCTGTCCGTAATGTCGTCCAGAGTAGCTGAACTAATGTTCTCTTCCAGAGACTCAATCCAGAATGCCGCTGCAGCCGTGATCGGCGCAATGCATGCAAGGGGTTGCAATATAAAACCTTGTTGAACAAACATTTTCTTAAGGTAACCCTCTAATTTTTTATCCATTGGATCTGAAAAAGCACAGCTATCCTCCACCGGGATAGTGGTACGCTTAGCTAAAGTAGAAACTGCTCCCTCCACCTTAGGGACCGTTTGCCATAAGTCCCGTGTGGTGGCGTCTATTGGAAACATTTTTATAAATATCGGAGGGGGTGAGAACGGCACACCGGGTCTATCCCACTCCTTAGTAACAATTTCAGTAAGTCTCTTAGGTATAGGAAAAACCTCAGTACTCGCCGGTACCGCAAAATATTTATCCAACCTACACATTTTCTCTGGTATTGCAACTGTGTTACAATCATTCAGAGCCGCTAACACCTCCCCTAGTAATACACGGAGGTTTTCCAGTTTAAATTTAAAATTTGAAATATCTGAATCCAGTCTGTTTGGATCAGAACCGTCACCCACAGAATGAAGTTCTCCGTCCTCATGTTCTGCCACCTGTGACGCAGTGTCTGACATGGCCCTAATATTATCAGCGCACTCTGTTCTCACCCCAGAGTGATCACGCTTACCTCTTAGTTCTGGTAATTTAGCCAAAACTTCAGTCATAACAGTAGCCATATCCTGTAATGTGATTTGTAATGGCCGCCCAGATGTACTCGGCACTACAATATCACGCACCTCCCGATCGGGAGATGCAGGTACTGATACGTGAGGCGAGTTAGTCGGCATAACTCTCCCCTCGTTGTTTGGTGAAATTTGTTCAATTTGTACAGATTGACTTTTATTTAAAGTAGCATCAATACAGTTAGTACATAAATTTCTATTGGGCTCCACTTTGGCATTGCAACAAATGACACAGGTATCATCCTCTGAATCAGACATGTTTAACACACTAGCAAATAAACTTGCAACTTGGAATACAATTCAATTAGAATAATATTAAAAATGTACTGTGCCTTTAAGAAGCACAGAAGATCTATGACAGTTGAAAATTAATAAATTGAAAACAGTTATAGTGTAAACAACACAACTTTAGCAAAGGTTTAATCCCATTAGCAAAGATAACAAATTCTGAAAGCAGGAAACAAATTACAGAATAAACGTTTTTTATCTCAGTCAACTATAATTCTCACAGCTCTGCTGAGAGAAATTACCTCCCTCAAAATAAGTTTTGAAGACCCCTGAGCTCTGTAGAGATGAACCGGATCATGCAGGAAATACAATGAGCTGCTGACTGAAATATTTGATGCGTAGCAAAAGCGCCAAAAAATGGCCCCTCCCCCTCACACACAGCAGTGAGAGAGAACAGAAACTGTCAGAAAAAAGATTAAGCAACTGCCAAGTGGAAAAATAGTGCCCAAACATTTATTCACTCAGTACCTCAGCAAATGAAAACGATTTTACATTCCAGCAAAAACGTTAAACATAATTTCTAGTTATTAAACAGCTTTATGTAATTCTTACAGTGTAATTCTAGTGAAGTACCATTCCCCAGAATACTGAAGTGTAAAGTATACATACATGACATTATATCGGTATGGCAGGATTTTCTCATCAATTCCATTGTCAGAAAATAAAAGCTGCTACATACCTCTATGCAGATTCATCTGCCCGCTGTCCCCTGATCTGAAGTTTACCTCTCCTCAGATGGCCGAGAAACAGCAATATGATCTTAACTACTCCGGCTAAAATCATAGCAAAAACTCTGGTAGATTCTTCTTCAAACTCTGCCAGAGAGGTAATAACACACTCCGGTGCTATTTTAAAATAACAAACTTTTGATTGAAGATATAAAACTAAGTATAATCACCATAGTCCTCTCACACATCCTATCTAGTCGTTGGGTGCAAGAGAATGACTGGGAGTGACGTAGAGGGGAGGAGCTATATGCAGCTCTGCTGGGTGAATCCTCTTGCACTTCCTGTTGGGGAGGAGTAATATCCCAGAAGTAATGATGACCCGTGGACTGATCACACTTAACAGAAGAAATAAGGAATGTTGAACATTCTGAGTCAAGGCAAATAAATGTTTGAATACATATATTTAGAACTTTATAAACAAAGTGCCCAACCATAGCTTAGAGTGTCACAGAAAATAAGATTTACTTACCCCAGGACACTCATCTACATGTTTGTAGAAAGCCAAACCAGTACTGAAACGAGAATCAGCAGAGGTAATGGTATATATAAGAGTATATCGTCGATCTGAAAAGGGAGGTAAGAGATGAATCTCTACGACCGATAACAGAGAACCTATGAAATAGACCCCGTAGAAGGAGATCACTGCATTCAAATAGGCAATACTCTCCTCACATCCCTCTGACATTCACTGCACGCTGAGAGGAAAACCGGGCTCCAACTTGCTGCGGAGCGCATATCAACGTAGAATCTAGCACAAACTTACTTCACCACCTCCATCGGAGGCAAAGTTTGTAAAACTGAATTGTGGGTGTGGTGAGGGGTGTATTTATAGGCATTTTGAGGTTTGGGAAACTTTGCCCCTCCTGGTAGGAATGTATATCCCATACGTCACTAGCTCATGGACTCTTGCTAATTACATGAAAGAAAGTACGTATTATAAAGATTGGCGAGAGTGGGGGTAATTTTGCTAGCTAGCATCTTATAAAATTCTGCAGGTAACATGTCGGGTCCAGGGGCTTTGTTATCTTTTATCTGAGTTATAGTTTGGACTACTTCCTCTTCCGTTATAGTTAAAGATACCACGTCTTTCTCTTCAAATTTCCTAGACTCTATTTGATCCCAGAAGGGTTTTATTCTGATTATTCACCATAGTTTTTGTATACAGCTCTAAAAAGTAGTCTTACATTGCCTGTTCACTTCCTTAGTTGTATCTACTCTATGTGCACTTTTTTTAATTGATGATATAAAATTCCTTTTTCTGTAATTTTTAATGAGCCTAGCTATATATTTGGACGATCTTCCATGGTAACCTCTATATAAAGCTCTGTCTTTTTTTATCTTGCTGGATATTAATTTGTTTTAAGAAGAGGTCCCTCTCTTGTTTGCTATTTTGGTAATTAAGCCAGGCCTAAATGTTAGGCTTACTTATATAGGCTCTATGGGTATTTTTTAGTTGGTTAGATAATTGACGGTCCCTCTCTCTATGTTTCCTCTTCCATTTGCACATATAGGCTTTAATAGCACCTCTAAGGAAGGTTTTGGCTGCTTCCCAATATATCTCCCACTCCCCTTCATAGTCCTTATTGAACAGCTTATATTCCTTCCATTTTTCATTAATATGATTTTTAAATATATATATATTGTCTGCTAGATATCTGGGAAACCTAAATCTGACAATCTCCCTTAGCTTGTGCTATATTCTGTATCTCTAATGTGATAATAGCATAATCTGAGATACAGATATCTTTAATGTTTGCCTTCATATTCAGACCCAGCATATTGTCTGAAATGAAAGAGGTCTATTCTTGAGAATGTATTAAATGTTTTGGATACGCATGAGAATGTATTAAATGTTTTGGATACGCATGAGAATGTACGTGTATCAGGATGTTGAATTCTCCATATGCCTTGTAATCAGTCTTTTTAAATATCTCTGGAGTAACAGCATTTGAACCTGTCCACTAAAGGGAGAGTGACCATCTTTTCATGCCATTCTCCCTTGCGCCGATATTTAGTATAGTATTCGATTATTTCAAATTTTTAAAAACAATTTGTTTGTGTATAAGTAATGTTTTTAAATTAATTTTAATAATAATGTTACGTACCTTTATTCTTTGCATTCAATTATATTAATTTTTTGCCTCTCTAATACTAATTATACTGCATTAGACCAGTATTATTAAAAGGCACAGTCATGTCCAAAACAAACTTTCACGATTCATACAGGGCATTAAATTTTATAAAACTTTCTAATTAAGTTTTATCGACTATTTATCTTTGTTCTCTTGGTTTTATTTGTTGAAAGAAAAAAATAGGTAGGTTCATATGCTAACTTTTTAGACCTTGAAGGTCACCTTTCATCTGAAGTTATTTTGACACTTTTTCAACATCTGTGTGTGTTAGTCCATGTGTATCATATAGATAACATTGAGCTCACGCATGTTAAGTTAACTAGGAATAAGCAGCAGTGATTGGCTAAAATGCAATTTTTTTCCAAAGAAATAAAATAAGGTTTCATTTTGTAAAGGTTTAGATACAATGTTATCACAGAAGTAAAAAACATAATTTATGCTTACCTGATTAATTTTTTTCTCTTGTGGTGTATCCAGTCCACGGATCATCCATTACTTGTGGGATAATCTCCTTCCCAACAGGAAGCTGCAAGAGGATCACCCACAGCAGAGCTGTCTATATAGCTCCTCCCCTAACTGCCACCTCCAGTCATTCGACCGAAGACAAGCAAGAGAAAGGAGAAACCATAGGGTGCAGTGGTGACTGTAGTTAAAAAATAAAATATACCTGCCTTAAAATGACAGGGCGGGCCGTAGACTGGATACACCACAAGAGAAATAAATTTATCAGGCAAGCATAAATTATGTTTTCTCTTGTAAGGTGTATCCAGTCCACGGATCATCCATTACTTGTGGGATACCAATACCAAAGCTAAAGTATACGGATGAAGGGAGGGACAAGGCAGGTACCACTGCCTGTAAAACCTTTCTCCCAAAAATAGCCTCCGAAGAAGCAAAAGTATCAAATTTATAAAACTTTGAAAAAGTATGAAGCGATGACCAAGTCGCCGTCTTGCAAATCTGTTCAACAGAAGCCTCATTTTTAAAAGCCCATGTGGAAGCCACAGCTCTAGTAGAATGAGCTGTAATCCTTTCAGGAGGCTGCTGGCCAGCAGTCTCATAAGCTAAGCGTATTATACTTCTTAGCCAAAACGAAAGAGAAGTTGCCGAAGCCTTTTGGCCTCTCCTCTGTCCAGAGTAGACAACAAACAAAGCAGATGTTTGACGAAAATCTTTAGTAGCTTGTAAATAAAACTTTAAAGCACGAACCACGTCAAGATAGTGTAATAGACGTTCCTTCTTTGAAGAAGGATTAGGACACAATGACGGAACAACAATCTCCTGATTGATATTCTTATTAGATACCACCATAGGTAAAAACCCAGGTTTGGTACACAAAACTACCTTATCTGCATGGAAGATCAGATAAGGGGAATCACACTGTAAGGCAGACAACTCGGAAACTCTACGAGCTGAGGAAATAGCTACCAAAAACAGAACTTTCCAAGATAAAAGCTTGATATCTATGGAATGAAGAGGTTCAAAAGGAACCCCTTGGAGAACTTTAAGAACCAAATTTAAACTCCATGGCGGAGCAACTGGTTTAAATACAGGTTTGATTCTAACTAAAGCCTGACAAAACGCCTGAACGTCTGGAACATCCGCCAGACGCTTGTGCAAAAGAATAGACAGAGCAGTAAATCAAACAAAATTTTTACAGTGTGTATAATAGGCTAACAGAGCATTGCACCCACTTGCAAATAGATGATTAACCCCTTAGTTTAAAAAACGGATAAAAAACCCCGAAATAGACGTTTTTTTAACAGTCACAACCAACTGCCACAGCTCTGCTGTGGCCCTACCTTGCCATACAAACGACTTTGGAAAGCACCAAAACCCTTCAGAGAGGTCCTAAGCATTCAGGGAACTCTTTCAGGAAAACTGGATGTCTCAGTCTACAAAAGTTAATGCGCATCTAGGCGCGAAATTAGGCCCCTCCTACTTCCTGTCTACACAGTGAGAGACCTAACAAAACTATCCTAGGCAAATTTTAGCCAGCCATGTGGAAAAAACTGGGCCCCAATAAAGTTTATCACCAGAAAGCATATAAAAAACGTTTAAGCACTCCCAGCAAACGTTTTATATTTTAGTAATTTGAAAAAATAATAAGAGTGTTACCTCTAATAGTAAGCATGATACTAGTTGTTATTAAATCACTGTAATCAGGCTTACCTTAAATAAATCTGGTATCAACAGCATTTTCTAGCATATACATTTCTCTAGAAAAATTTAGATTGCACATACCTCATAGCAGGATACCCTGCACGCCATTCCCCAAGCTGAAGTTACCTCTCTCTTCAGTTATGTGTGAGAACAGCAATGGATCTTAGTTACAACCTGCTAAGATCATTAGAGACCACAGGCAGACTCTTCTTCTATTTTCTGCCTGAGGCTAAAACAGTACAACTACGGTAACATTTGAAAATAAACTTTTGATTGAAGATAAACTAAATAAACACCACATCTCTCTAGCTACTTCCTTTTTTGTTGAGAGCTGCAAGAGAATGGCTGGTAGTGGCAGTTAGGGGAGGAGCTATATATACAGCTCGGCTGTGGGTGATCCTCTTGCAGCTTCCTGTTGGGAAGGAGAATATCCCACAAGTAATGGATGATCCGTGGACTGGATACACCTTACAAGAGAAAGTATATTAATCTAAAAAATGTGGTTAGGCAAAACTGGTGAATAGGTAATAAAGGGAATATATATCTTTTTAAACTACAAAAAACAATTTAGGTAAGAACTTACCTGATAAATTAATTTCTTTCATATTGGCAAGAGTCCATGAGCTAGTGACGTATGGGATATACAATCCTACCAGGAGGGGCAAAGTTTCCCATAACTCAAAATGCCTATAAATACACCCCTCACCACACCCACAATTAAGTTTAACGAATAGCCAAGTAGTGGGGTGATAAAGAAAGGAGTAAAAAGCATCAACAAAGAAATTTGGAATAATTGTGCTTTATACAAAAAATCATAACCACCATAAAAAGGGTGGGCCTCATGGACTCTTGCCAATATGAAAGAAATGAATTTATCAGGTAAGTTCTTACATAAATTATGTTTTCTTTCATGTAATTGGCAAGAGTCCATGAGCTAGTGACGTATGGGATATCAAATACCCAAGATGTGGAACACCATGCAAGAGTCACTAGAGAGGGAGGGATAAAAATAAACAACAGTCAAAATGCTGAAAAAATAATCCACAACCCAAAAGATGTTATTCTCATGAAGAAAAAAAAAACTTAAAACATCAGCAGAATAATCAGACTGAAACAGCTGCCTGAAGAACTTTTCTACCAAAAACTGCTTCAGAAGAAGCAAATACATCAAATCGGTAGAATTTAGTAAATGTATGCAAAGAGGACCAAGTCGCTGCTTTGCAAATCTGATCAACTGAAGCTTCATTCTTAAAAGCCCACGAAGTGGAGACTGATCTAGTAGAATGAGCTGTAATTCTCTGAGGCGGGGCTTGACCCGACTCCAAATAAGCTTGAAGAATCAAAAGCTTTAACCAAGAGGCCAAAGAAATAGCAAAGGCTTTCTGACCTTTCCTAGGACCAGAAAATATAACAAATAGACTAGAAGTCTTTCTGAAATCTTTAGTAGCTTAAACATAATATTTCAAAGCTCTTACCACATCCAAAGAATGTAAGGATCTTTCCAAAGGATTCTTAGGATTAGGACACAAAGAAGGAACAACAATTTCTCTACTAATGTTGTTAGAATTCACAACCTTAGGTAAAAATTCAAATGAAGTCAGCAAAACCGCCTTATCCTGATGAAAAATCAGAAAAGGAGATACACAAGAAAGAGCAGATAGCTCGGACACTCTTCTAGCAGAAGAGATGGCCAAAAGGAACAATACTTTCCAAGAAAGTAGTTTAAATGTCCAAAGAATGCATAGGCTCAAACGGAGGAGCTTGTAACGCCTTCAAAACCAAATTAAGACTCCAAGGAGGAGAAATTGATTAAATGACGGGCTTAATACGAACTAAAGCCTGTACAAAACAGTGAATATCAGGAAGTTTAGCAATCTTTCTGTGAAATAAAACTGAAAGAGCAGAGATTTGTCCCTTCAAGGAACTTGCCCACAAACCCCTATCCAAACCATCCTGGAGAAACTGTAAAATTCTAGGAATTCTAAAAGAATGCCAAGAGAATTTATGAGAACACCATGAAATTTTTTCTTTCGTGATTCAGATAGAGCATGCAATTTTAAGCAACTTTCTAATTTACTCCTATTATCAAGGTTGTTCACCAAAAATGGGCCGGCATCTAAACTTACATTCTTGCATTTCAAATAAAGATACCAAGAGAATGAAGAACATTTGATAATAGGAGTAAATTAGAAACTTGCTTAAAATTGTATTCTCTGTCTGAATCACTAATGAAAAAAATTGGGTTCAGTATCCCTCTATGACTTAATACTAAGCGTTCAATTTCCATACCTTCAAATTTAATGATTTGAGATCCTGATGGAAAAACGGACCTTGAGACAGTAGGTCCGGCCTTAACGGAAGGGGCCAAGGTTGGCAACTGGACATCCGAACAAGATCCGCATACCAAAACCTGTGGGGCCATGCTGGAGCCACCAGCAACACAAACGATTGTTCCATGATGATCTTGGAGATCACTCTCGGAAGAAGAACTAGAGGCGGGAAGACATAAGCAGGTTGATAACACCAAGGAAGCGTCAGCACATCCACTGCTTCCGCCTGAGAATCCCTGGACCTGGACAGGTATCTGGGAAGTTTCATGTTTAGATGAGAGGCCATCAGATCTATTTCTGGAAGACCCCACATCTGAACAATCTGAGAAAACACATGCGGATGGAGAGACCACTCTTCTGGATGAAAAGTCTGACGGCTGAGATAATCCGCCTCCCAATTGTCAACACCTGGGATATGAACCGCAGAAATTAGACAAGAGCTGGATTCCGCCCAAACACTGTGTTCCACCCTGTGTGTCCCACCCTAATGATTGACATATGCCACCGTTGTGATAGTCTGTCTGAAAACAAATGAACGGTTCTCTCTTCAACAGAGGCCAAAACTGAAGAGCTCTGAGAATTGCACAGAGTTCTAAAATATTGATTGGTAATCTCGCCTCTTGAGATTTCCAAACTCCTTGTGCTGTCAGAGATCCCCAGACAGCTCCCCAACCTGAAAGACTCGCATCTGTTGTGATCACAGTCCAGGTTGGCCGAACAAAAGAGGCCCCTTGAACTAAACGCTGGTGATTTAACCACCACGTCAGAGAGTGTCGAATATTGGGATTTAAGGATATTAATTGTGATATCTTTGTATAATCCCGGCACCATTGATTCAGCATGCAAAGCTGGAGAGGTCTCATGTGAAAACGAGCAAAAGGAATCACGTCCGATGCTGCAGTCATGAGGCCTAAAACTTCCATGCACATAGCCACTGAAGGGAATGACTGAGACTGAAGGCGCCGACATGCTGCAACCAATTTCAAACGTCTCTTGTCTGTTAGAGACAGAGTCATGCACACAATCTATCTGGAAACCTAAAAAGGTGACCCTTGTCTGAGGAATCAAAAAACTTTTTGGTAAATTGATCCTCCAACCATGTTTTCGAAGAAACAACACAAGTTGATTTGTGTGAGATTCTGCAGAACGTAAAGACTGAGCTAGTACCAAGATATCGTCCAAATAAGGAAACACAGCACTACCCTGTTCTCTGATTACAGAGAGTAGGGCACACAGAACCTTTGAAAAGATTATTGGAGCTGCTGCTAGGCCAAATGGAAGAGCAACAAATTGGTAATGCTTGTCTAGAAAAGAGAATCTCAGGAACTGATGATGTTCTGGATGAATCGGAATATGAAGGTAAGCATCCTGCAAGTCTATTGTAGACATAAGGTCCTTGCTGAACAAAAGGCAGAATAGTCCTTATAGTCACCATCTTGAAAGTTGGTACTCTTACATAACGATTCAAAATTTTCAGATCCAGAACTGTTCTGAATGAATTGTCTTTCTTTGGGACAATGAATAGATTTGAATAAAACCCCAGGCCTTATTCCTGAAATGGAACCGGCATGATTACCCCTGAAACCTCCAGATCTGAAACACACTTCAGGAAAGCCTGAGCTTTTACTGGATTTACTGGGATGCGTGAGAGAAAAAAAATCTTCTTACAGGAGGTCTTACTCTGAATCCAATTCTGTACCCCTGAGAGACAATGCTCTGAATCCAATGATTTTGGACAGAATTTATCCAAACATCCTTGAAAAACCTTAATCTGCCCCCTACCAGCTGAGCTGCAATGAGGGCCGCACCTTCATGCGGACTTAGGGGCTGACTTTGGTTTCTTAAAAGGCTTGGATTTATTCCAATTTGAGGAAAGCTTCCAATTGGAAACAGATTCGATTCCTTGGGGGAACGATTAGAAGCCTTAGATTTACCCTTAGGTTTTTTATCCTGAGGCAAAAAAACTCCTTACCCCCCAGTAACAGTTGAAATAATAGAATCCCACTGAGAACCAAATAAATTATAACCTTGGAAAGAAAGATAGCAATCTAAACTTAGATGTCATATCAGCATTCCAAGATTTAAGCCACAAGGCTCTTCTAGCTAAAATAGCTAAAGACATGGATCTAACATTAATTTTGATAATATCAAAAATTGCATCACAAATAAAATGATTAGCATGTTGCAGTAAGCGAACAATGCTAGATATGTCAGAATCCAATTCTTGTTGAGCTAAATTATCTAACCAAAAAGTTGAAGCAGCTGCAACATCAGGCAAAGTTATTGCAGGCCTAAGAAGATGACCTGAATATAAATAGGCTTTCCTTAGATAAGATTCAATCTTCCTATCTAAAGGATCTTTAAAAGGAAGTACTATCTTTCATAGGAATAGTGGCTCATTTAGCAAGAGTAGAAATAGCCCCATCAACTTTGGGGATCTTTTCACAAAACTCTATTGCAATTGCTGGTAAAGGATACAATTTTTTAAACATTGCAGAAGGATTAAAAGGAGTACCTGGCTTATTCCATTCCTTAGAAATCATGTCAGAAATAGCATCAGGAATAGGAAAAACCTCTGGAGTAACCACAGTAGGTTTAAAAACAGCATTTAAACGTTTACTGGTTTTAATATCAAGAGGACTAGCTTCCTCAATATCCAAAGTAATTAACACTCCTTTAACACAGAACGCATATACTCTATTTTAAATAAATAAGTAGATTTGTCAGTGTCAATGTCTGAGGAAGGATCCTCTGAATCAGATAGATCCTCATCAGAGGTGGATAATTCATTATGGTGTCGGTCATTTGGAATTTCATCAACTTATCAGAAGTTTTAAAAGACCTCTTACGCTTATTAGAAGGTGGAAATGCAGACAAAGCCTTCTGAATAAAATCAGTAACAAATTATTTAAAATTCATAGGTATATCATGTACATTAGAAGTTGAGGGAACTACAAACGGCAATGTACTTTTACAGATGGAAACTATCTACATGTAAAAGTTTATCATGACAACTATTACAAATGACATTTGGAGATATAATCTCCACAACTTTACAACAAATGTACTTAGCTTTGGTAGAACCGATGTCAGGCAGCAAAGTTCCAGCAGATTCTTCTGAGGCAGGATCAGATTGAGACATCTTGCAAAATGTAAAAGAAAAAAACAACATATAAAAGTAAATTTATGCTTACCTGATAAATTAATTTCTTCTATGGTACGACGAGTCCACGGATTCATCCTTTACTTGTGGGATATTATCCTCCTGCTAACAGGAAGTGGCAAAGAGCAGCACAGCAGAGCTGTCTATATAGCTCCTCCCTTAGCTCCACCCCCCAGTCATTCGACCAAAGGTACAGGAAGAAAAAGGAGAAACTACAAGGTGCAGAGGTGACTGAAGTTTAAAATAAAAAAATATAATCTGTCTTAAAATGACAGGGCGGGCCATGGAATCGTCGTACCATAGAAGAATTTAATTCATCAGGTAAGCATAAATTTACTTTTCTTCTATAAGGTACGACGAGTCCACGGATTAATCCTTTACTTGTGGGATACAATACCAAAGCTACAGGACACGGATGAACGGGAGGAACAAGACAGATGGTTAAACAGAAGGCACCACTGCTTGAAGAACTTTTCTCCCAAAAATAGCCTCAGAAGAAGCAAAAGTATCAAATTTGTAAAATTTGGAAAAGGTATGAAGCGAAGACCAAGTCACAGCCTTACAAATCTGTTCAAAAGAAGCGTCATTTTAAAAGCCCATGTGGAAGCCACCGCTCTAGTAGAGTGAGCTGTAATCCTTTCAGGAGGCTGCTGTCCAGCAGTCTAGTATGCCAAACGGATTATGCTTTTCAGACAAAAAGAAAGAGAGGTAGCCGTAGCTTTTTGACCTCTACGTTTTCCAGGATAGACAACAAACAAAGAAGACAGTTGACGGAAATCTTTAGTTGCTTGCAAGTAAAACTTCAAAGCATGAACCACGTCCAAGTTGTGCAACAGACGCTCCTTCTTAGAGGAAGGATTAGGACACAGAGAAGGAACAACAATTTCCTGATTGATATTCCTATTAGTAACAACCTTAGGAAGGAATCCAGGTTTGGTACGCAAAACCACCTTATCAGCATGGAAAACAAGATAAGGCAAGTTGCATTGTAATGCAGCTAATTCAGAAACTCTTCGAGCCGAAGAGATAGCAACTAAAAACAGAAATTTCCAAGATAGAAGCTTAATATCTATGGAATGCATACGTTCAAACGGAACCCCTTGAAGAACATTAAGAACTAAATTCAAACTCCATGGCGGAGCAACAGGTTTAAACACAGGCTTGATTCTAACTAAAGCCTGACAGAACGACTGAACGTCTGGAACATCTGCCAGACGCTTGTGCAGTAGAATTGATAAGGCAGATATCTGTCCGTTTAGGGAACTAGCTGATAGCCCCTTCTCCAATCCTTCTTGGAGAAATGACAAAATCCTAGGAATCCTGATCTTACTCCATGAGTAGCCTTTAGATTCGCACCAATAGAGATATTTACCTGAATCAAGGTATCTATGACCGACTCAGAGAAACCCCGCTTGGATAAAATCAAGCGTTCAATCTCCAAGCAGTCAGCCGCAGAGAAACTAGATTTGGATGCTGGAACGGACCTTGAATCAGAAGGTCCTGTCTCAGTGGCAGAGTCCATGGTGAAAGAGATGACATGTCCACCAGGTCTGCATACCAAGTCCTACGTGGCCATGCAGGTGCTATCAAAATCACAGAAGCTCTCTCCTGTTTGATTCTGGCAATCAAACGAGGAAGGAGAGGAAATGGTGAAAACACATAAGCCAGATTGAACGACCAGGGTACTGCTAGAGCATCTATTAGTACTGCCTGAGGACCCCTTGACCTGGACCCGTAACAAGGAAGTTTGGCATTCTGACGAGACGCCATCAGATCTAATTCTGGTGTGCCCCATTGCTGAATCAATTGTGCAAACACCTCCGGATGGAGTTCCCACTCCCCCGGATGAAAAGTCTGACGACTTAGAAAATCCGCTTCCCAGTTCTCCACTCCTGGGATATAGATTGCTGATAGATGGCAAGAGTGAGTCTCTGTCCATTTAATTATTTTGGTAACCTCTATCATCGCTAGAGAACTCCTTGTTCCCCCCTGATGATTGATATATGCTACAGTCATGATATTGTCCGACTGGAATCTTATGAATCTGGCCGAAGCCAGCTGAGGCCACGCCAGAAGCGCGTTTAATATCGCTCTCAGTTCTAGAATATTTATCGGGAGGAGAGCCTCCTCCTGAGTCCACAAACCCTGTGCTTTCAGGGAATTCCAGACTGCACCCCAGCCCAATAGGCTGGCGTCCGTCGTCACTATGACCCATGCTGGCCTGCGGAAACACATTCCCTGGGACAGATGCTCCTGTGACAACCACCAAAGAAGAGAGTCTCTGGTCTCTTGATCCAGATTTATCTGAGGAGATAAATCCGCATAATCCACATTCCACTGTTTGAGCATGCATAGTTGCAGTGGTCTGAGATGCAAGCGAGCAAACGGAACTATGTCCATTGCCGCTACCATTAGTCCGATTACCTCCATACACTGAGCCACTGATGGCCGAGGAATGGAATGAAGAGCTCGGCAGATGGTTAAAATCTTTGATTTCCTGACCTCCGTCAGAATTTTTTTTTATGTCCACCAAATCTATCAGAGTTCCCAGGAATGGAACTCATGTGAGAGGGATAAGTGAACTCTTTTTTACGTTCACCTTCCACCCGTGAGATCTTAGAAAAGCCAACATGATGTCCGTGTGGCTAGTTGGTAAGTCAACGCCTGAATCAAGATATCGTCCAGATAAGGCTCCACAGCTATGCCCCGTGGCCTTAGAACCGCCTGAAGGGACCCTAGCACCTTTGTGAAAATTCTGGGAGCTGTAGCCAACCCGAAGGGAAGAGCCACAAACTGGTAATGCTAGTCCACGGTGGTCATATATTGACCCTCCTGGATGTTTAGGATCTTGAGATCTAAAATTGGTCTGTAGGTTCCCTCTTTTTTGGGAACCACAGATTGGAGTAGAACCCCTGCTCCTGTTCTGTTTTCGGAACTGGGCAGATCACTCCCATGGAATATAGGTCTTCTACACAGCGTACGAACGCCTCTCTTTTTGTCTGGTTTACAGACAATTGAGAAAGATGGAATCTCCCCCTTGGAGGAGAATCTTTGAAATCTAGAAGATACCCCTGGTTTACGATTTCTAAAGCCCAGGAGTCCTGAACGTCTCTTGCCCAAGACTGAGCAAAGAGAGAAAGTCTGCCCCCTACTAGATCCGGTCCCAGATCAGGGGCTACCCCTTCATGCTGTCTTGGTGGCAGCAGCGGGCTTCTTGGCCTGTTGTTACGGTTGCCTCCAGGCTGGCTGGAAGTTGGACCGTAGAAAAGGATGCTCCTAGCGCTCACCAAAGGATCATCAGCACCGTAGACACTAACTACTGCGTAGCCACCATACGTAATGCAGACTCTACGAACCACCGCTGCTGGGCTGGTATCTCGCCATCTGCTCTGCGCCCTGGACCTACGACCAGGCTCCAGTAGGTGAACCTCTTCTTTCTGTACAGCGAAGCAGGATCAGGAACAAGAGCTCTTACAAGAGCTCAGTAGCTAAGGGAGTATATAGAGCATAGCAATCCCTGTAGTGATTATAGCTGTCCCCTACAAACATGAGTTAAGGCTGCAAGTTGGAGGGTCAGAATAGGTCTGATGTGCTGGAACACACATCCTGCTTTTTATTGAGGTTACATGCAAAAAAAGGACACTCTCAGGGGGAGGCATAAAATCCCCAATCACACATAGTAGTAGAATTACATTTCTTCAGCAGATAAGTTACACACAAGAAAACAATGCAGTCCATCTTATCACTAGCAGTCTGATTAGACAATGGGAATGTTTATCACTAAACTTAATTAGAGCTGATCCCAGCAAACTTGTATTTAGAATAGCTTCTTGAAGCTGAACAAAATTAACTCTTAATGGCACACAATGAAAACTAATGCTTTTGTAACAGTGCTCCCTTTCTGTGGAACACTCTGCCTGTGTGGTACTTGGTTCAGTAAGTCCTATTTACTGAACCAAGAGGGAGAAAGCCAGGGACAAGTTATTTTACAGGTCTGGGGACATAGTCTTAAAGGGGCATTGTTCACCAAAGTCACAATATGTCCCCAGACGGTTCTTAAAGGGCCATACACACTCAATAAAAGTTAACACGTTTTCAGGGGCACAATCTTCCAGGGGCCATAGTCATGAGGAAGGAGGCTGGCAAATAGGCTTCTCCACAATCCAGGGAAGCAGGGCAATCTTCCATTTAAAGGGCCAGTTACAAATAGCAGTTTGTAAAACCTGTTAACCCTTGTTCCAAGTCTGGTTAGGTCTCCAGACTGACTTGGATTGAGCAAAATTCCCCTCTTGCTTTGCAGCAGGGGAAGAGGTAGAGGGACCACCTTTGAAGTTTCGAAAGGAACGAAAATTATTTTGTTTGGTCTTCATCTTATTTGTCTTATCCTGAGGAAGGGCATGGCCTTTCCCTCCAGTGATGTCTGAAATGATCTCTTTCAGTTCAGGCCCGAATAGGGTCTTACCCTTGAAAGGGATGGCTAAAAGCTTAGATTTTGATTACACATCAGCAGACCAGGACTTAAGCCATAACGCTCTACGCGCTAAAATGGCAAAACCTGAATTCTTTGCCGCTAATTTAGCCAGTTGAAAAGCATCATCTGTAATGAAAGAATTAGCTAGCTTGAGAGCCCTAATTCTATCCAGAATATCATCTAATGGGGTCTCAACCTGAAGAGCCTCCTCCAGAGCCTCGAACCAAAAAGAAGCTGCAGTAGTTACAGGAACAATGCACGCTATAGGTTGGAGAAGAAAATCCTGATGAACAAATATTTTCTTTAGGAGACCCTCTAATTTTTTATCCATAGGATCTTTGAAAGCACAACTGTCCTCAATAGGTATAGTTGTACGCTTAGCCAGGGTAGAAATAGCTCCCTCCACCTTAGGGACCGTCTGAAACGAGTCCCGCATGGTGTCCGATATGGGAAACATTTTCTTAAAAGTGGGAGGGAGAGCGAACGGAATACCCGGTCTATCCCACTCCTTAGTAACAATGTCCGAAATCCTCTTAGGGACCGGAAAAACATCAGTGTAGGCAGGAACCTCTAGAAATCTGTCCATTTTACAAAACTTCTCTGGAACTACAATAGGGTCACAATCATCCAGAGTCACTAAAACCTCCCTGAGCAATAAGCGGAGGTGTTCTAGTTTAAATTTAAAAGCCGTCATATCTGAGGGAACATCTTTCCTGAATCCGAAATCTCTCCCTCAGACAGCAAATCCCTCACCCCCAACTCAGAACAGTGTGAGGGTACATCGGATATGACTAATAAAGCGTCAGAGGGCTCAGCATTTGTTCTCACACCGACAGACCTACTGCGCTTCCCCTGCAACCCAGGCAGCTTAGATAAAACCTCTATGAGGGTAGTATTCATAACTGAGGCCATATCTTGCAGGCCTCAAAGAACCGCACCAGAGTGGTTTTAAACTAGCCATGTGGGTTCTGAGACCCAAAAAATAAGCCATGTGTACCCTCAATAAAGTTGCCCAAAAAACGTTATTGCCCACAAAACGTTAACAGCACTCCCAGTTCATAAAACGTTTGCCCACAAACATTCAAAACTCAGTGTCAACCATTTTTGTAATTAGCCCCTTATGCAAGCTTAGTAATACCTTTCTATAGCTCTTAGGATTACTGCTTACCCTTACCCTCATGGGGATACTGTCAGCCTTTCTGAAATACACAGTCTCTCCAGAAAAAATGACTGAACATACCTCACTGCTATATAGCATGAAAACGTTCCTCACACTGAAGTTTCTTGTACCCCTCAGCCTCTGTGGGAACAGCACTTTATCTTAGTTACAAATGCTAAGATCCTCATCCTCCAGGCAGAAGTCTTCATCCATCTGCTGCCTGAGAGTAAATAGTACACACCGGTACCATTTAAAACAAAAAACTCTTGCTTGAAGAAATGAAAAACTAATATTTTATCACCTCTTTCACTTTACCCTTCCTAGTACTTAGAGTAGGCAAAGAGAATGACTGGGGGGTGGAGCAAAGGGAGGAGCTATATAGACAGCTCTGCTGTGGTGCTCTTTGCCACTTCCTGTTAGGAGGAGGATAATATCCCACAAGGATGAATCTGTGGACTCGTCGTACCTTATAGAAGAAATAGCATCTCTGGTTTTAATTATTCCACTGTGCGCACCATGTGAACTACAATGGATATCTTAATTTGCCTCACTTACACTTGTAACTACTTTTGCTTTTCTGACCATTCCGTCTTTTTTTTATATAATGCGATATAGTACTCCTTCTGTAAACACAATAGAGTCATAAATATAAAATGCAAAAAAATAAATTTGGCTTTGAAAATAGTTATAAAAAATATTATAACAACAATATTAACAGAATGTTACCTATAAATTCATACTTGTCCGACCATCTACGAATTACTTTTTTTTAGGTGCGACACCCTCAGGATAAGATTTGTTGATTTTAAATTCAACAATTTCATTGTATATTATTTTTTTATCCATATTTTATAGAAATATATAATAAAAAATTGTTTTTTTGTTTTTTTTTACACAATACATAAATTATACATTCAATAATTGAAATAAACTAAACATTATGCTAAAACATATTGAAGACATACATACATATAAAAAAAAAAAATGCAAGATCGCATTTAATAGATATATATAAAAAACATCAATCTAGCTGCTTTGTTCAAACACCTTTTTCTCACATGCTTTTGGGAGACTTCAGATGTGTTTTTGCTAAATTAACTGGGCTTGGATGTTTTTCTTCGTAAGAAAACATAATTTATGTAAGAACTTACCTGATAAATTAATTTCTTTCATATTGGCAAGAGTCCATGAGCTAGTGACATATGGGATATACAATCCTACCAGGAGGGGCAAAGTTTCCCAAACCTCAAAATGCCTATAAATACACCCCTCACCACACCCACAATTCAGTTTAACGAATAGCCAAGCAGTGGGGTGATAAAGAAAGGAGTAGAAAGCATCAACAAAGGAAATTTGGAAATAATTGTGCTTTATACAAAAAATCATAACCACCATAAAAAGGGTGGGCCTCATGGACTCTTGCCAATATGAAAGAAATGAATTTATCAGGTAAGTTCTTACATACATTATGTTTTCTTTCATGTAATTGGCAAGAGTCCATGAGCTAGTGACATATGGGATATCAATACCCAAGATGTGGAGTCTTCCACTCAAGAGTCACTAGAGAGGGAGGGACTAAAACAAAAACAGCCATATTCCGCTGAGAAAATAATCCACAACCCAAAAATAAGTTTATTTTCACTTTTGAAAGAAAAAAAATGAAATCAAAAAGCAGAAGAATCAAACTGAAACAGCTGCCTGAAGAACTTTTCTACCAAAAACTGCTTCCGAAGAAGCAAATACATCAAAATGGTAGAATTTAGTAAATGTATGCAAAGAGGACCAAGTGGCTGCTTTGAAAATCTGATCGACTGAAGCTTCATTCTTAAAAGCCCATGAAGTGGAGACTGATCTAGTAGAATGAGCTGTTCTCTGAGGCGGGGTTTGACCCGACTCCAAATAAGCTTGATGAATCAAAAGTTTCAACCAAGAAGCCAAGGAAATAGCAGAAGCTTTCTGACCTTTCCTAGGACCAGAAAATAAAACAAATAGACTAGAAGTCTTCCTGAAATTTTTTTAGTAGCTTCCACATAATATTTCAAAGCTCTTACCACATCCAAAGAATGTAAGGATCTCTCCAGAGAATTCTTAGGATTATGACATAACGAAGGGACAACAATTTCTCTACTAATGTTGTTAGAATTTACAACCTTAGGTAAAAATTGAAAAGAAGTCTGCAAAACTGCCTTATCCTGATGAAAAATCAGAAAAGGAGACTCACAAGAAAGAGCAGATAGCTCAGAAACTCTTCTAGCAGAAGAGATAGCCAAAAGGAATAACACTTTCCAAGAAAGTAGTTTAATGTCCAAAGAATACATAGGTTCAAATGGAGGAGCCTGTAAAGCCCTCAGAACCAAATTAAGACTCCAAGGAGGAGAAATTGACTTAATGACAGGCTTAATACGAACTAAAGCCTGTACAAAACAGTGAATATCAGGAAGTATAGCAATCTTTCTGTGAAATAAAACAGAAAGAGCGGAGATTTGTCCTTTCAAGGAACTTGCAGATAAACCCTTATCCAAACCATCCTGAAGAAACTGCAAAATTCTAGGAATTCTGAAAGAATGCCAAGAGAATTTATGAGAAGAACACAATGAAATGTAAGTCTTCCAAACTCTATAATAAATCTTTCTAGAGACAGATTTACGAGCTTGTAACATAGTATTAATTACTGAATCAGAGAAACCTCTATGACTTAGAAATAAGCGTTCAATTTCCATACCTTCAAATTTAATGATTTGAGATCCTGATGGAAAAACGGACCTTGAGATAGTAGGTCCGGCCGTAACGGAAGTTGCCAAGGCGGGCAACTGGACATCCGAACCAGATCCGCATACCAAAACCTGTGTGGCCATGCTGGAGCCACCAGCAACACAAAAGACTGTTCCATGATGATTTTGGAAATCACTCTTGGAAGGAGAACTAGAGGCGGGAAGATGTAAGCAGGTTGATAACACCAAGGAAGTGTCAGCGCATCCACTGCTTCCGCCTGAACATCCCTGGACAGGTATCTGGGAAGTTTCTTGTTTAGACGAGAGGCCATGAGATCTATCTCTGGAAGCCCCCACATCTGAACAATCTGAGAAAATACATCTGGATGGAGAGACCACTCCCCTGGATGTAAAGTCTGGCGGCTGAGATAATCCGCCTCCCAATTGTCTACACCTGGGATATGTACCGCAGAGATTAGACAGGAGCTGGATTCCGCCCAAGCAAGTATCCGAGATACTTCTTTCATAGCTTGGGGACTGTGAGTCCCACCCTGATGATTGACATAAGCCACAGTTGTGATATTGTCTGTCTGAAAACAAATGAACGGTTCTCTCTTTAGCAGAGGCCAGAACTGAAGAGCCCTGAGAATTGCACGAAGTTCTAAAATATTTATTGGTAATCTCGCCTCTTGAGATTTCCAAACCCCTTGTGCTGTCAGAGACCCCCAAACAGCTCCCCAACCTGAAAGACTTGCATCTGTTGTGATCACAGTCCAGGTTGGGCGAACAAAAGAAGCCCCTTGAACCAAACGATGGTGATCTATCCACCATGTCAGAGAGTGTCGTACATTGGGATTCAAGGATATTAATTGTGATATCTTTGTATAATCCCTGCACCATTGGTTCAGCATACAAAGCTGTAGAGGTCTCATGTGAAAACAAGCAAAGGGGATTGCGTCCGATGCTGCAGTCATGAGACCTAAAACTTCCATGCACATAGCCACTGAAGGGAATGACTGAGACTGAAGGAGCCGACATGCTGCGACCAATTTTAAACGTCTCTTGTCTGTTAGAGACAGAGTCATGGACACTGAATCTATCTGGAAGCCTAAAAAGGTGACCCTTGTCTGAGGAATCAAGAAACTTTTTGGTAAATTGATCCTCCAACCATGTTTCCAAAGAAACAACACTAGTTGATTCGTGTGAGATTCTGCAGTATGTAAAGACTGAGCTAGTACCAAGATATCGTCCAAATAAGGAAACACCGCAATACCCTGTTCTCTGATTACAGATAGTAGGGCACCCAGAACCTTTGAAAAGATTCTTGGAGCTGTTGCTAGGCCAAATGGAAGAGCAACAAATTGGTAATGCTTGTCTAGAAAAGAGAATCTGAGAAACTGATAAGTGTTCTGGATGAATCGGAATATGAAGGTATGCATCCTGCAAGTCTATTGTGGACATATAAACATATGAACAAAAGGCAGAATAGTCCTTATAGTCACCATCTTGAAAGTTGGTACTCTTACATAACGATTCAACATTTTCAGATCCAGAACTGGTCTGAACAAATTTTCTTCAGTACAATGAATAGGTTTGAATAAAACCCCAAACCTTGTTCCTGAGGAGGAACTGGCATTATTACCCCTGAAGACTCCAGGTCTGAAACACACTTCAGAAAAGCCTGAGCTTTTACTGGATTTACAGGAATGTGTGAGAGAAAAAAAAATCTTCTCACAGGAGGTCTTACTTTGAATCCTATTCGATACCCTTGAGAGACAATGCTTTGAATCCAATGATTTTGGACAGATTTTATCCAAAAATCCTTGAAAAACCTTAATCTGCCCCCTACCAGCTGAGCTGGAATGAGGGCCGCACCTTCATGCGGACTTAGGGGCAGACTTTGGTTTCCTAAATGGCTTGGATTTATTCCAATTTGAGGAAGGCTTCCAACTGGAAGCAGATTCCTTGGGAGGAGGATTGAGTTTTTGTTCCTTATTCTGATGAAAGGAAAGAAAACGGTTAGAAGCCTTAGATTTACCCTTAGGTTTTTTATCCTGAGGCAAAAAAACTCCTTTTCCTCCAGTGATAGTTGAAATAATAGAATCCAACTGAGAACCAAATAAATTATTACCTTGGAAAGAAAGAGATAGTAATCTAGATTTAGATGTCATATCAGCATTCCAAGATTTAAGCCACAAAGCTCTTCTAGCTAATACAGCTAAAGACATGGATCTAACATCAATTTTGATAATATAAAAAATGGCATCACAAATAAATTGATTAGCATGTTGCAGTAAGCGAACAATGCTAGATATGTCAGAATCCAATTCATGTTGCGCAAAATTTTCCAACCAAAACGTTGATGCAGCCGCAACATCACCCAAAGAAATAGCAGGTCTGAGAAGATGAGCTGAATATAAATAGGCCTTCCATAGATAAGATTCAAGCTTCCTATCTAAAGGATCCTTAAAGGAAGTGCTATCTTCCATAGGAATAGTGGTACGTTTAGCAAGAGTAGAAATAGCCCCATCAACTTTGGGGATCTTTTCCCAAAACTCTATAGATTTTGCTGGTAAAGGATACAATCTCTTAAACCTTGAAGAAGGAATAAAGGAAGTACCTGGCTTATTCCATTCCCTAGAAATCATATCAGAAATAGCCTCAGGAATGGGAAAAACCCCTGGGGAAACCACAGGAGGTTTAAAAACAGCATTTAAACGTTTATTAGACTGAACGTCAATAGGACTGGTTACCTCAATATCCAAAGTAATTAACACTTCTTTTAATAAAGAACGCATATACTCTATTTTAAATAAATAAGTAGATTTGTCAGTGTCAATATCTGAGGAAGAATCTTCTGTTTCAGATAGATCCTCAGCAGAAGAGGATGAAGTATTATGTTGTTGGTCATTTGAAATTTCATCAGCTAAATGAGAAGTTTTAAAAGACCTTTTACGTTTATTAGAAGGTGGAAATGCAGACAAAGCCTTCATAATAGATTCAGAAACAAATTCTTTAAAATTTACAGGTATATCATGCACATTAGAAGTTGAAGGAACTGCAACTGGCAATGTACTATTACTGATAGAAACACTATCTGCATGTAAAAGTTTATCATGACAACTATTACAAATGACATTCGGTGGAATAATTTCTACAATTTTACAACAAATGCACTTAGCTTTGGTAGAACCGATGTCAGGCAGCAATGTTCCAGCAATGTTCCAGCAGAAACTTCAGAGACAGGATCGGATTGGGACATCTTGCTCAATGTAAAAGAAAAAACAACATATAAAGCAAAATGATCTATTTCCTTAAATGACAGTTTCAGGAATGTGAAAAAATGCAAAAGCATAGGCCTGTTGATAGAGAAGAAAGCAGGAGGCAAACATGAATGGGGTATTGAAATAATGAAAAAAATTTGGCGCCAAGTATGACGCTGTTTGGATCAGAACCGTCACCCACAGAATGAAGTTCTCCGTCCTCATGTTCTGCCACCTGTGACGCAGTGTCTGACATGGCCTAATATTATCAGCGCACTCTGTTCTCACCCCAGAGTGATCACGCTTACCTCTTAGTTCTGGTAATTTAGCCAAAACCTCAGTCATAACAGTAGCCATATCCTGTAATGTGATTTGTAATGGCCGCCCAGATGTACTCGGCGCTACAATATCACGCACCTCCCTCTGAGCGGGAGATGTAGGTACTGACATGTGAGGCGAGTTAGTCGGCATAACTCTCCCCTCGTTGTTTGGTGAAATTTGTTCAATTTGTACAGATTGACATTTATTTAAAGTAGCATCAATACAGTTAGTACATAAATTTCTATTGGGCTCCACTTTGGCATTGCAACAAATGACACAGGTATCATCCTCTGAATCAGACATGTTTAACACACTAGCAAATAAACTTGCAACTTGGAAATACAATTCAATTAGAATAATATTAAAACGTACTGTGCCTTTAAGAAGCACAGAAGATCTATGACAGTTGAAAATTAATAAATTGAAACAGTTATAGCCTCAATCCTTGTAAACAACACAACTTTAGCAAAGGTTTAATCCCATTAGCAAAGATAACAAATTCTGAAAGCAGGAAACAAATTACAGAATAAACGTTTTTTATCTCAGTCAAACTATAATTCTCACAGCTCTGCTGAGAGAAATTACCCCCTCAAAATAAGTTTTGAAGACCCCTGAGCTCTGTAGAGATGAACCGGATCATGCAGGGAATACAATGAGTTGCTGACTGAAATATTTGATGCATAGAAAAAGCGCCAAAAAAAACGGCCCCTCCCCCTCACACACAGCTGTGAGGGAGAACAGAAACTGTCAGAAAAACAGATTAAGCAACTGCCAAGTGGAAAAATAGTGCCCAAACATTTATTCACACAGTACCTCAGCAAATGAAAACGATTTTACATTCCAGCAAAAACGTTAAACATAATCTCTAGTTATTAAACAGCTTTATGTATTTCTTACAGTGTAATTCTAGTGAAGTACCATTCCCCAGAATACTGAAGTGTAAAGTATACATACATGACATTATATCGGTATGGCAGGATTTTCTCATCAATTCCATTGTCAGAAAATAAAAACTGCTACATACCTCTATGCAGATTCATCTGCCCGCTGTCCCCTGATCTGAAGTTTACCTCACTCCTCAGATGGCCGAGAACAGCAATATGATCTTACTACTCGGCTAAAATCATAGCAAAACTCTGGTAGATTCTTCTTCAAACTCTGCCAGAGAGGTAATAACACACTCCGGTGCTATTTTAAAATAACAAACTTTTGATTGAAGATATAAAACTAAGTATAATCACCATAGTCCTCTCACACATCCTATCTAGTCGTTGGGTGCAGAGAATGACTGGGAGTGACGTAGAGGGGAGGAGCTATATGCAGCTCTGCTGGGTGAATCCTCTTGCACTTCCTGTTGGGGAGGAGTAATATCCCAGAAGTAATGATGACCCGTGGACTGATCACACTTAACAGAAGAAAAAGACTAAACCCCAGGTAAGAAATAAATTTCTTAAAGTGTTGCATAATAATTGCAACAAGTGTTGCATAATAATTGCATAAAGTGCCAAACCATAGCTGAGAGTGTCTTAAGTAATAAAAACATACTTACCCAAAGACACCCATCCACACATAGCAGATAGCCAAACCAGTACTAAAACAGCTATTAGTAGAGGTAATGGTAAATTGAGAGAATATCGTCGATCTGAAAAGGGATCTCTACGACCGATAACAGAGAACCTATGAAATAGACCCCCGTTAAGGAAATCATCGTATTCAAATAAGTGATACTCCCTTCACGTCCCTCTGACATTCGCTGTACTCTGAGAGGAATCGGGCTTCAACAATGCTGAGAAGCGCATATCAACGTAGAAATCTTAGCACAAACTTACTTCACCACTTCCATAGGAGGCAAAGTTTGTAAAACTGAATTGTGGGTGTGGTGAGGGGTGTATTTATAGGCATTTTGAGGTTTGGGAAACTTTGCCCCTCCTGGTAGGAATGTATATCCCATACGTCACTAGCTCATGGACTCTTGCCAATTACATGAAAGAAAAGGCTTCCATCTTGCCGTCTACCCCAAAGCCCAAACATATGAAGAATACGAGAGATTGTTGTCACATGTACTACACATCCAGTACTTGCCAGATATTCCTGCAGCTCCTTTAATGTTGCTGTATGCCTCTTGGTAGCCTCCCAGACCAGTTTTCTTCTTGTCTTTTCATCAATTTTGGAGGGACATCCAGTTCTTGGTAATGTCATTGTTGTGCCATATGTTCTCCACTTGATGATGACTGTCTTAACTGTGTTCCATGGTATATCTAATGCCTTGAAAATTATTTTGTACCCTTCTCCTGACTGATATCTTTTAACAATGAGATCCCTCTGATGCTTTAGAACAGCTTAACTTTATTCAGGGTTAATCAGAGGCACTTTAAATTATGGCAGGTGTGTGATGACTCTTATTTAACATGGTTTTGAATGGGATTGCTCAATTCTGAACACAGCTACATCACCAGTTATAACACTTATGCAACCACATTATTGTTTTTTGTTTTGTTTACTTCCTTCCACCTTAAAGATTTCAGTTTGTTTTTCAATTGAGTTGTGTAGTTTATAGGTCACATTAAAGGTGGAAAAAGTTCTGAAATGATTTATCTTTGTCTAATTTTTTACATCACAGAAACCTGACATTTTAACAGAGGTGTGTAGACTTTTTATATCCACTGTGTGTATAAAAAAAAAAAAAATATATATATATATATATATATATATATATATAAATATAATATAATATATGTATGCTTACCTGATAAATTTGTTTCTTTTTAGACACGATGAGTCCACGGATTTCATCCTTACTTGTGGGATTACGCCTCCTGGTCAGCAGGAGGCGGCAAAGAGCACCACAGCAGAGCTGTATATATAGCTTCTCCCTTCCCTCCCACTCCAGTCATTCGATCGAAGTTAGGAAGAGAAAGGAAAAGCCAAGGTGCAGAGGTGTCTCAAGTTTAACAAAAAATAATAACCTGTCTCATAGAACAGGGCGGGCCGTGGACTCATGTCGAAAAAACTGAATTTATGTTTACCTGATAAATTACTTTCTCCAACGGTGTGTCCGGTCCACGGCGTCATCCTTACTTGTGGGATATTCTCCTCCCCAACAGGAAATGGCAAAGAGCCCAGCAAAGCTGGTCACATGATCCCTCCTAGGCTCCGCCTTCCCCAGTCATTCGACCGACGTAAAGGAGGAATATTTGCATAGGAGAAATCATATGATACCGTGGTGACTGTAGTTAAAGAAAATAAATCATCAGACCTGATTAAAAAACCAGGGCGGGCCGTGGACCGGACACACCGTTGGAGAAAGTAATTTATCAGGTAAACATAAATTCTGTTTTCTCCAACATAGGTGTGTCCGGTCCACGGCGTCATCCTTACTTGTGGGAACCAATACCAAAGCTTTAGGACACGGATGATGGGAGGGAGCAAATCAGGTCACCTAGATGGAAGGCACCACGGTTTGCAAAACCTTTCTCCCAAAAATAGCCTCAGAAGAAGCAAAAGTATCAAATTTGTAAAAGTTGGTAAAAGTGTGCAGTGAAGACCAAGTCGCTGCCTTACATATCTGATCAACAGAAGCCTCGTTCTTAAAGGCCCATGTGGAAGCCACGGCCCTAGTGGAATGAGCTGTGATTCTTTCAGGAGGCTGCCGTCCGGCAGTCTCATAAGCCAATCTGATGATGCTTTTAAGCCAAAAAGATAGAGAGGTAGAAGTTGCTTTTTGACCTCTCCTTTTACCAGAATAAACAACAAACAAGGAAGATGTTTGTCTGAAATCCTTTGTAGCATCTAAATAGAATTTTAGAGCACGGACAACGTCCAAATTGTGTAACAAACGTTCCTTCTATGAAACTGGATTCGGACACAAAGAAGGTACAACTATCTCCTGGTTAATATTTTTGTTGGAAACAACCTTCGGAAGAAAACCAGGCTCAGTACGTAAAACCACCTTATCTGCATGGACCAGATAGGGCGGAGAACACTGCAGAGCAGATAACTCAGAAACTCTTCTAGCGGAAGAAATTGCAACCTAAAACAAAACTTTCCAAGATAAAAACTTAATATCTACGGAATGTAAGGGTTCAAACGGAACCCCTTGAAGAACTGAAAGAACTAGATTAAGACTCCAGGGAAGAGTCAAAGGTCTGTAAACAGGCTTGATTCTAACCAGAGCCTGAACAAACGCTTAAACGTCTGGCACAGCTGCCAGCCTTTTGTGAAGTAAAACAGATAAAGCAGAGATCTGTCCCTTCAGAGAACTCGCAGAAAATCCTTTCTCCAAACCTTCTTGTAGAAAGGAAAGAATCTTAGGAATTTTTATCTTGTTCCATGGGAATCCTTTAGATTCACACCAACAGATATATTTTTTCCATATATTATGGTAAATTTTTCTAGTTACAGGCTTTCTAGCCTGAATAAGAGTATCTATTACAGAATCTGAAAACCCACGCTTTGATAAAATCAAGCGTTCAAACTCCAAGCAGTCAGTTGGAGGAAAACCAGATTCGGATGTTCGAATGGACCCTGAATAAGAAGGTCCTGTCTCAAAGGTAGCTTCCATGGTGGAGCCGATGACACATTCACCAGGTCTGCATACCAAGTCCTGCGTGGCCACACAGGAACTATCAAGGTCACCGAAGCCCTCTCCAGATTGATCCTGGCTACCAGCCTGGGAATGAGAGGAAACGGTGGGAATACATAAGGTAGGTTGAAGATCCAAGGTGCTACTATTGTATCCAATAGAGTCGCCTTGGGATCCCTGGATTTGGACCCGTAACAAGGGACCATGAAGTTCTGACGAGAGGCCATCAGAACCATGTCTGGAATGCCCCATAATTGAGTTATTTGGGCAAAGATTTCCAGATGGAGTTCCCACTCCCCCGGATGCTCCTCCATCGCCAGGGAACTCCTTGTTACCCCCTGATGGTTGATATATGTAACAGTCGTCATGATGTCTGATTGAAACCTTATGAATTTGGCCTTTGCTAGTCGAGGCCAAGCCTTGAGAGCATTGAATATCGCTCTCAGTTCCATTATGTTTATCGGGAGAAGAGAGTCTTCCCGAAACCATAGACCCTGAGTTTTCAGGGGTTCCCAGACCGCGCCCCAGCCCACCAGACTGGCGTCGGTCGTGACAATGACCTACTCTGGTCTGCGGAAGCTCATTCCCTGTGACAGGTTGTCCAGGGTCAGCCACCAACGGAGTGAATCTCTGGTTATTTGATCTACTTGTATCGTCGGAGACAAGTCTGTATAATCCCCATTCCACTGTCTGAGCATGCACAGGTGCAATGGTCTTAGATGAATTCGTGCAAAAGGAACTATGTCCATTGCCGCAACCATCAAACCTATTACTTCCATGGACTGCGCTATGGAAGGAAGAAGAACAAAATGAAGTACCTGACAAGAGCTTAGAAGTTTTGATTTTCTGGCCTCTGTCAGAAAAACCTTCATTTCTAAGGAAACTATTATTGTTCCCAAGAAGGGAACTCTTGTTGACGGGGACAGAGAACTTTTTTCTATGTTCACTTTCCACCTGTGAGATCTAAGAAAGGCTAGGACAATGTCCGTATGAGCCCTTGCTATTGACAGAGACGACACTTGAATCAGGATGTCGTCCAAGTAAGGTACTACTGCAATGCCCCTTGGTCTTAGCACCGCTAGAAGGGACCCTAGTACCCTTGTGAAAATCCTTGGAGCAGTGGCTAATCCGAATGGAAGTGCCACAGGTAATGCTTGTCCAGAAAGGCGAACCTTAGGAACCGAAAATGTTCCTTGTGGATAGGAATACGTAGGTACGCATCCTTTAAGTCCACCGTGGTCATGAATTGACCTTCCTGGATGGTAGTAAGGATCGTTCGAATGGTTTCCATTTTGAATGATGAAACCCTTAGAAACTTGTTTAGAATCTTGAGATCTAAAATAGGTCTGAATGTTCCCTCTTTTTTGGGAATTATGAACAGGTTGGAGTAAAAACCCATCCCTTGTTCTCCTAATGGAACAGGATGAATCACTCCCATGCTTAACAGGTCTTCTACAAAGTGTAAGAATGCCTGTTCGAAGATAATTGAGACCCGTGGAACCTTCCCCTTGGGGGTAGTTCCCTGAATTCCAGGAGATAACCTTGAGAAACTATTTCTAGCGCCCAAGGATCCTGAACATCTCTTGCCCCAGCCTGAGCAAAGAGAAAAAGTCTGCCCCCCACCAGATCCTTCCCAGATCGGGGGCCAACACTTCATGCTGTTTTGGTAGCAGTGGCAGGTGACTTGGCCTGCTTACCCTTGTTCCAGCCTTGCATCAGCCTCCAGGCTGGCTTGGTTTGAGAAGTATTACCCTCTTGCTTAGAGGGTGTAGAATTTGAGGCTGGTCCGTTTCTGCGAAAGGGACGAAAATTTGGCTTCTTTTTAGCCTTAAAAGACCTATCCAGAGGAAGGGCGTGGCCCTTTCCCCCAGTGATGTCTGAAATAATCTCTTTCAAGTCAGGGCCAAACAGTGTTTTACCCTTGAAAGGGATGTTAAGCAAAAGCGCTCTGCGCGCCACGATAGCAAACCCTGAATTATTTGCCGCTAATCTAGCTAATTGCAAAGCGGCATCTAAAATAAAAAAGAGTTAGCCAATTTAAGAGCTTGAACTCTGTCCAAAACCTCCTCGTACGAAGATTCTTTATTGAGCGACTTTTCTAGTTCTTCGAACCAGAAACACGCAGCTGTAGTGACAGGAACAATGCATGAAATTGGTTGTAGAAGGTAACCTTGCTGAACAAACATCTTTTTAAGCAAACCCTCTAACCTTTAATCCATAGGATCTTGAAAGCACAACTATCTTCTATAGGAATAGAAGTGCGTTTGTTTAGAGTAGAAACCGCCCCCTCGACCTTGGGGACTGTATGCTATAAGTCCTTTCTGGGGTCGACTATAGGAACTAATTTCTTAAATATAGGGGGAGGACAAAAGGTATGCCGGGCCTTTCCCACTCCTTATTTACTATGTCCGCCACCCGCTTGGGTATAGGAAAAACATCGGGGGGCACCGGAACCTCTAGGAACTTGTCCATCTTACCTAATTTCTCTGGAATGACCAAATTGTCACAATCATCCAGAGTAGATAATACCTCCTTAAGTAGTGCGTGGAGATGTTGAAATTTAAATTTAAAAGTTACAATATCAGGTTCTGCTTGTTGAGAAATTTTCCCTGAATCTGAAATTTCTCCCTAAGACAAAACCTCCCTCCTGGCCCCTTCAGATAGGTGTGAGGGTATGTCAGAACAGATATCATCAGCGTCCTCTTGCTCTTCAGTGTTTAAAACAGAGCAATCACGCTTTCTCTGATAAGTAGGCATTTTGGAAAAAATGCATGCAATAGAATTATCCATTACAGCCATTAATTGTTGTATGGTAATAAGTATTGGCGCACTAGATGTACTAGGGGCCTCTTGTGTGGGCAAAACTGGTGTAGACACAGAAGGGGATGATGCAGTACCATGCTTACTCCCCTCATTAGAGGAATCATCTTGGGCAATATCATATCTATGGCATTATTATCCCTACTTTGTTTGGACATTATGACACAAATATATCACATATATTTAAATGGGGAGACACATTGGCTTTCATACATATAGAACATCGTTATCTGGTGGTTCAGACATGTTAAACAGGCTTAAACTTGTCAACAAAGCACAAAAAACGTTTTACAATAAAACCGTTACTGTCCCTTTAAATTTCAAACTGAACACACTTTATTACTGAATATGTGAAAAAGTATGAAGGAATTGTTCAAATTTCACCAAAATTTCACCACAGTAACTTAAAGCCTTAAAAGTATTGCACACCAAATTTGAAAGCTTTAACCCTTAAAATAACGGAACCGGAGCCGTTTTTACATTTAACCCCTATACAGTCCCAGGTATCTGCTTTGCTGAGACCCAACCAAGCCCAGAGGGGAATACGATACCAAATGATGCCTTCTATAAGCTTTTTCAGTGGTTCTTAGCTCCTCACACATGCATCTGCATGCCATGCTTTCCAAAAACAACTGCGCATTAGAGGCGCGAAAATGAGGCTCTGTCTATGACTAGAAAAGGCCCCCAGTGAAAAAGGTGTCCAATACAGTGCCTGCCGTTTTTATTAAAACAATCCCCAAGATTTAACAACTATTAAAAGTAATAATCTGCCAAATATACTTAGTAAAGTAATCGTTTTAGCCCAGAAAAATGTCTACCAGTTTTTTAAGCCCTAATGAAGCCCTTTATTCTTTTACTTAAACTAAGAAAATGGCTTACCGGTTCCCATAGGGAAAATGACAGCTTCCAGCATTACCGAGTCTTGTTAGAAATGTGTCATACCTCAAGCAGCAAAAAGTCTGCTCACTGTTTCCCCCAACTGAAGTTAATTCCTCTCAACAGTCCTGTGTGGAAACAGCCATCGATTTTAGTAACGGTTGCTAAAATCATTTTCCTCTTACAAACAGAAATCTTCATCTCTTTCCTGTTTCAGAGTAAATAGTACATACCAGCACTATTTTAAAATAACAAACTCTTGATTGAAGAATAAAAACTACATTTAAACACCAAAAAACTCTAAGCCATCTCCGTGGAGATGTTGCCTGTACAACGGCAAAGAGAATGACTGGGGAAGGCGGAGCCTAGGAGGGATCATGTGACCAGCTTTGCTGGGCTCTTTGCCATTTCCTGTTGGGGAGGAGAATATCCCACAAGTAAGGATGACGCCGTGGACCGGACACACCTATGTTGGAGAAAGAAACAAATTTATCAGGTAAGCATAAATTTTCTTTTTAAAGACACGATGAGTCTACGGATTTCATCCTTACTTGTGGGATACAATACCAAAGCTATAGTACACGGATGAAAAGGGAGGGACAAGACAGGGTACCTAAACGGAAGGCACCACTGCTTGAAGAATCTTTCTCTCAAAAATAGCCTCAGCCAAGGCAAAGGTATCAAATTTGTAAAATTTAGAAAAAGTGTGAAGAGAGGATCAAGTTGCAGCCCTGCAAATCTGTTCAACAGAAGCATCATTTTTGAATGCCCATGAGTAAGCAACAGCCCTATTGGAATGAGCCGTAATTTAATCAGGAGGCTGCTGTCCAGCAGTCTCATATGCAAAACGGATGATACTCTTCAGCCAAAAAGAAAGAGAGGTAGCTGTAGCTTTCTGACCCCTACGTTTCCCTGAAAAAATGACAAACAAAGAAGACAATTGACGAAAGTCCTTAGTCGCTTGTAAATAGAACTTTAAGGCACGGACTACGTCTAAATGTGTAGCAGGCGTTCCTTCTGAGAAGGATTAGGACACAAGGAAGGAACACCAACAATCTCTTGATTAATCTTGTAGCCAGAAACAACTTTAGGAAGAAAACCAAGTTTAGTACGTAAAAACACCTTATCCGAATGAAAAATAAGGTAAGGAGAATTATATTGTAATGCCGAAAGTTCAGACACCCTTCTAGCAGAAGAAATGGCAACAAGAAACAAAACCTTCCAAGATAACAACTTAATATCTATGGAATGCATAGGTTCAAACGGAACCCCTTTAAGAACTGTAAGAACTAAATTCAAACTCCAAGGAGGAGCAATCGGTTTAAACACAGGCCTGATTCTAGTCAAAGCCTGACAAAAAGATTGAACATCTGGAACATCTGCCAGACGCTTGTATAACAAAATAGATAAAGCAGATATCTGGCCCTTTAAAGAACTCGCTGATAATCCCTTCTCTAAACCTTCTTGAAGAAAGGGCAAAATCCTTGGAATCCTAACTCAACTCCATGAGTAGCCCTTAGATTCACACCAATAAAGATATTTACGCCATACCTTATGGTAAATTGCTCTAGTTACAGGTTTACGTGCCAGAATTAAAGTATCTATGACCGAATCAGAGAAACCTCGTTTAGATAGAAATAAACATTCAATCTCCAAGCAGTTAGCTTCAGAGAAACCAGATTCGGATGAAGGAAGGGTCCCTGGATTAGAAGCTTCTTCTTCAATGGAAGAGTCCAGGGTGGCAGAAATGACAAGAAGAAGCGCAAATGGAGGAAATAGGTATGCTAGACTGAAGGTCCAAGGAACCGCCAGAGCAACTATCAGTTCCGCCTGGGGGACCCTGGACCTCGAGCCGAATCTCAGGAGCTTGACATTCTGTCGAGATGCCATGAGTTCTATTTCTGGCAGACCCCACTTGAGAATCAGCTTGGAAAATATATCCGGATGGAGTTCCCACTCTCCCGGATGAAAAGTCTGCCTGCTTAGAAAATCCACCCTGGGATATGGATTGCTGACAGATGGCACGAATGGGTCTCCGACCACTGGATTATCTTGGCTACTTTGGTCATCGCTAAGGAACTCCTTGTTCCTCCCTGATGATTGATATAAACCACTGTCGTATGTTGTCCGACTGGATCTGATGAAGTGGGTCGAAGCCAACTGAGGCCAGGCCCGAAGCGCATGGAAGATCACCCTTAACTCTAGAATGTTGATGGGAAGGAGAGTGCCTGAGTCCATACTCCCTGAGCCTTTAAAGAGCCTCAGACTGCTCCCCAACCTAAAAGGCTGGCAGCCGTTGTCACAATCACCCATGTAGGACTGCAAAAGCATGTCCCCTGGGATAGATGATCCAAAGACAACCACCATAGAAGAGAGTCCCTTGTCTCCTGATCTAGGGTTATTCGAGGAGAAAAATCTGTATAATCTCTAGTCCACTGCCTGAGCATGTTTAGCTGCAGAGGCCTGAGATGAAAACGAGCAAATGGTAAGATGTCCGTTGCTGCCACCATCAATCCGATTACCTCCAGGGACCGAGCCACTGACGGCCGAGGAGTGGACTGAAGGGCTCAACATGTTTTCAGAATCTTTGACTTTCTGACCTCTGTCAGAAGAATTCTCATGGATAGAGAGTCTATTAGCGTTCCCAGGAAGGGTACCCTTGTCTGAGGAATTAAACTCTTTTCCAGATTAACCTTCCACCCGTGAGTTCTCAGGAAGGAAAGCACAACGTCGGTATGGGACCCTGGTAGCTGATAAGATGACGCCTGGATTAGAATATCGTCCAGATAAGGCGCCACCACAATGCCCCGCGGTCTTAGAACCGCCAGTAGAGACCCCAGAATCTTTGAAAATTCTAGGTGCCGTGGCCAGACCGCAAGGAAGAGCCACGAACTGAAAATGTTTGTCAAGACAGGCAAACCTCAGGAACATGTGATGATCTCCGTGGAGAGGAACATGAAGATATGTTTCCTTTAGATCCACTGTCGTCATAAATTGACCCTCCTGGATCAATGGAAGAATGGTACGAATAGTTTCCATCTTGAAAGACGGAACTCTGAGAAACTTGTTTAGACTCTTGAGGTCCAAGCTATATCTGAAGGTTCCCTCCTCTTTGGGAATTACAGGAACAGGGTTGTTATTCAGATTGGTTTGTATTGGAATGGGACAACTCACTCCCGTGGAAGAGAGACCCCTTATGCAAGTTAAGAACGCCTCTCATTTGATCTGGTCGTCAGATAATCTGCCCCCTACTAGATCCGGTCCCGGATCGTGGGCAAACCCATCATGCTGACTTGGAAGCAGCAGCATGGGTCTTTGATTGTTTACCCTTGTACCATGACTGGTTGTAAAATTGGGATCAGTATCATTCCAATACAGAGTGAATCGTAATTGCAATATAAACTCTGCCCTCGGGTATTGGAATGGAGGGAGAGCGCCACTAACACAAGTATAGAGCTCCGCCCCTCGTGGGCGTGCCCGCACTCCATCCCCCGGCACTCCGATTGACTGTGCCCTGTATGGAGGAATGAGCCCAAAAAAACTTCGGGAAGACAACTCCGCCCATCGTGGGCGTCACCTTACACAAGCTCCCGGTCGCCATTAAGTTCTCATAGACCTGACGCCAGGAGACATTAAACCAAATGTATAAAGGTTTAGTCGAGTATGCTACTGCATCGGTAGCTCTATCTCTCAATTCAGAACACTTCCCAGGAAGTACTGCAATAATATCTCCATTGTTTCAAAAACACACTCGGTTATACCAATGAACCCCAAGCGTGGCCCATTACTATAATAAAGTCGCTGTGTGAGGAGTCCCCCCAATACAAGCGTGGCCCAGAATATGTTAAATGCTGTCAGGGAAAAAAGCTCTTAACTGACAGAGCCCCAGATTCCCATAAAAGTACAGAAAAAAAACTCACTGAGGTAGTCCCTTGAGGAATTTTCCTGTAGAGAAAGAAAGTCTGCACTTACCTCTTATGCTGCCCAACAGCAGGACAGCCTCAACAGGGTTCAGAGGTCCATTGGTTCCCTCCTATAGTCCTGTAGAAAAGATGAAGCCTGAGTTAGATCCAGCTTAGGCCATTACAGAAAGGGCAGCACAGTATGGGAGGCGCAGTGAGAATTATGTCCCACCAGTTCCCATTGCTTTAAAGCCACCAGCAGCTCTACTCTAGAGACTGACAAGGAATACGGCTACACCCTATAATAAAATAGCACTCACTGGTACCATTTTAAAAATAACAAACTCTTGATTGAAGAATCTAAACTAACACCTCACTTTACCTCTTCCTATCACTAAAACAGGCAAAGAGAATGACTGGAGTGGGAGGAGCTATATATACAGCTCTGCTGTGGTGCTCTTTGCCTCCTCCTGCTGACCAGGAGGCGTAATCCCACAAGGATGAAATCCTTGTCTTTAAAAAGAAATATATATATATATATATATATATATATATATACACACACATACACACACATATACATATATACATACATACACACACACACATATAAACACACACACACACACACACACAGTATATAGTGTATTCAGCAAGGCAAAAAAGACGACGTATTTTGGAGGTCACTATCAGACACAAGGTTTCCTGACAAAGAGGCAGCACAATATACAAGTACTGGTTGTTATGCACTGTGGGAATTTATATGCTGTTCTCTATCAATGTTCCAGCATCACTGTATTAGAAGCGATGTTATGTTTATAAGTAAATTGTCTTGAATGAACTGTAAATCCTACACAATATAAGACCGAAATCCTAGCTTGAAACATTTACATGCCTCTGGTTATAATCTGTGTCAAGGAAAACAAAATCTATGCTTACCTGATAAATTTCTTTCCAGATATGGAGAGTCCACGACGTCATCAATTACTAGTAGGAATATCACTCCTGGCCAGCAGCAGGAGGCAAAGAGCACCACAGCAAAGCTGTTAAGTGTCACTCCCCTACCCACAATCCCCAGTCATTCGACCGAAAGGAAATGGAAAAAGGAATAAACACAAAAGGTGTAGATGTGCCTGAGGTTTAGTAAAAAAAAAAAACTGTTTTAAATGTAAGGGTGGGGTTGTGCACTCCATATCCAGAAAGAAAGAAATTTATCAGGTAAGCATCAATTTTGTTTATTCCTAAGATACGGAGAGTCCACAATGTTAACTACTAGTGGAAACCAATACCCAGGCTAGAAGACCCAGATGACTAGGGAGGGAAAACAAGACAGGCAGGCCTAAAAAGAAGCCACCACCGCTTGAAAAACCTTTATCGAAAAAGAAACCTCAGCCAAGGCAAAAATATTCACATTTGAAAAAGTATGCAGAGAGGACTAAGTGCAGCCTTGCAAATCTTTTCCACAGAAGCTTCATTTTGAAGCCCAAGAAGAAGAGACAGCCCTCGAAAAGGCCTGTAATTCTCTCAGGAGGCTGCTGACCAGCAGTCTCATAAACTAAACAAATAATACTTCTCAACCAGATAGAAAGAGAAGTAGCAGTCGCTCGCTGACCCTCACGCTTTCTAGGGAAACAAAGAAACAGGGCAGAAGACTGGCAAAAATCCTAGTCACCTGAAGGTAGAATTCCAGATCACGCACAACATCCAAGTCATGCAACAGACGTTACTTATGAAAAGAAGGATTGGGACATAGAGAAGGAAACAAATTCCTGATAAATATTTCTATCCAAAACCACTAGGAAGAAAACCCAACTTAGTATGAAGAACCGCCTTATCCGCATGAAAGATAAGGCAAGGCAAATTAAACGGCAAAACCGAGAGTTCCGAAACTCTCAGAGCAACAGAAATAGCAATAAAGAACAAACCTTCCAAGATAACAATTTAATATCTATGGAATGTAATGGCTCCAACGGAGCCTGCTGCAAAACTTTAAAGGGACACTGAACCCAAATTTTTTCTTTCGTGGTTCAGATAGAGCATGCAATTTCAAGCAACTTTCTAATTTACTCCTATAATCAATTCTTCTTCGTTCTCTTGATATCTTTATTTGCATCTAAGTTATTTTTTTGGTTCAGCACTTGTTTGTTGGTTAGTTAAATCAATCCACCAATCAGCAAGAACAACCCAGGTTGTTCACCAAAAATGGGCCGGCATCTAAACTTACATTCTTGCTTTTCAAATAAAGATACCAAGAGAATGAAGAAAATGTGATAATAGGAGTAAATTAGAAAGTTGCTTAAAATTGCATGCTCTATCTGAATCACAAAAGAAAAAAAATTGGGTTCAGTGTCCCTTTAAGAAAAGGTTAAAGCTCCAAGGAGGAGCAATCGACTTAAACACAGGCCTCTTTCTGACAAGGGCCTGACAAAAAAATTGAACACCTTGCACATCCGCCAGACGCTTGGGCAACAACAGATAGTTGAGAGAACTGACTGACAATCCCTTCTCCAGACCTTCCTGGAGAATGGACTAAATCCGAGGGATCCTGACCCTACTCCAAGAGTAGCCTATGAATTCACACCAATAAAAGTTATTTACGCCATACCTTATGCTAACATTTTCTGAGTAACAGGCTTGTAAAGCCTGGATCACGGACACAATGAACGTTTTAGAAAAACCAAGCTTAGACAGAACTAAGCGTTCAATCTCCAAGCAGACTGTTTCAGAGAAACGAGATTTGGGTGGAGGAATGGACCCTAAGATAGCAGGTCCTTCCTCAGAGGAAACCTCCAAGGTGGCAAGCATGACACATTCACTAGGCCTGCATACCAGATCCTGCAAGGCCATGCAGGAGCTATTAGAAATACCAATGATCTCTCCCATTTGATACGAGCATTGACTTGTGGAAAGAGAGCAAACGGGGGAAACCGGAATGCCAGACCAAATCCCAAGGAACCCCAGATCATCAGGACGACTTGAGGATCTTTCGACCTTGAACCGTACCTTGAAAGGTTAGCGACCTGCCGAGACGTCATCAGATCTAACTCAGGCATCCCTCAGAGTGTTAACCTGGAGAACCCCTCCGAATGGAGAGCCCAAGCCACCTCTTCATTGCTAAAGAATTCAGAGTTCCTCCCTGGTAGTTGATGAAAACCGCTGAGGTGATGTTGTCCTATTGCAACCTGAAAAAACAAAGGACAACTAAGGCCATCAGACCATTGAAAATCGCTCTCAACTCCAAGGTAAGTATGGAGAGAGCAGACTCCTCTCGAGTCCATAGTACTGCATCTTTAACGAGTCCCAGACAGCCCCCCAGTCAAGCAGGCTGACTTCCTCTGCCCAATCACCCAGGATGGTCCCCAGAAATATCTCCCTTAATCAGATGCTCCTGAGAGAGTATCTTGTAGACTTTATAAATCTATCCTCTGAGACAGATCCGAATGGACTCCATTCTAATGTCTGAGCATGTATAACTGCAGAGCTCTCAAATGAAAATCGAGCAAAGGGAGTGATGTCCATGAAAGTGACCAACAGACCAAATATTCATACAATGGGCCACTGACGGCTGAAAGAAGATTGCAGGGAAAGACAATAGGAAATAATTTTGAATTTTCTGACCTGTCAGAATTTTTTTTTCAGACAGGGAATCTATTATAGTCCCTAAGAAAACTACCCTTGTAGATAGAACAAGGGAACTCTTCCAGAAGCACTGCCAAGAGAGCCCCCAGAACCACAAACTGAAAATGATTATCCATAAGGGCACAACACAGGAACTTAAAATGATTCCTGTGGCTGAGAACAAGAAGATACATATCTCTCAAGTCCATGGTAGTCATGAAATAACCCTCTTGGACCAAGGAAGAATGGGACAAATTTCCATTTTGAAGGATGGTACCCAAAAAAAAACAAAAAACAACTAGTGAGATATTTAATCTAGAATGTGTGGAAAAAAAATCCCTCATTTTTGGGAACCCTAGGCCCTGTGCCCTTACTGGAACTATCACTCTCAGGAAGGAAAAGTTCTGAACATAGTTCAAGAATGCCTCTCTTTTTTTATCTGGAATACAGATAAAAATGAGAAGTGGAGTCTGCCCCTGGGAAGGAAAATTGAAAATTAAATTCTGTAACCCTATGATACTATGTCCACAGCCCATCTGGGACATCTCTTATCCAAAGCTGAATGGGGTTCCAAGAAGACTTTCCTTTGAAGATACGAAAGGAACTAAAAATACTCAGACATCCTGAATGTCTGTTCTACTTGTCTAGTGGTAGAAAAGACCCTTTTCCACCCTAAAAATAAAAAAATATTTCTGCCAGACCAGGACCGAACAAGGTCTTACCCTTGTAAGGAAGCATCAAAGGCTTGGAATTAGAGGTAACATCAGCCGACCAAGATTTTAGCCACAACACCCTGTGGGCTAAGACAGAGAAGTCAGCTATCTTGATTCCCAGACAAAAAATTTGCATGGGAGCATCAGCAAAAAAGGAATTGGCTAAGTTGAGAGCCTCAATCCTGTCTTGAATCTCCTCCAAAGGAGACTACTAAATTGAATCAGACAAGGTGTCTGAAAACCTAGATGAACCTACATCTAGTACAAATAAACCATCAGCTATTTGTCCATGGGACCCTTAAAATAGCAGTACTGTTCTAAATATGGATCATAGTCCTCTTAGCCAGAGTAGAAAAGGCCCCTTCTACTTTAGGCACCGCGCGCCATGAAACTTTAATGGAGATAGCAACAGGAAACGTCTTTTTAAAGACGGGAGACAGGTACCCCTACTTCTCCCAATCCTGTGAAAAAAACTCCATTGCACAGTCTGGAACAGGAAACACCTCCACAGAGGAAGGAACATCATAGCAGCAATTAAGTTTACTAGATTTCTAGGGTTGACAACGACAGGCGTATCAGAGTCGTCCAAAGTAGCCAATACCTCCTTAAACAGTACACAAAGGTGTTCAAGCTTAAAATTTGAAGTTTACTTCTTCAGTATTCAATAAAGGAATTATACTGTCTGAATCTGAGATTTCACCCTCAGAGGCTACCGACATATCCTCATCAGACCTATGAGGAATGGCAACCTGTGTAGCAGGAGATGGAACAGAAACCTTACTATCTGAATCTCTAATTTTCCCTCTTGCGATTTCTCTTCAACAAGGAAAAGCAGATAAAGCCGCAGATACCGCAGAAGATACCTGTGCAGCAATTTCTGCACGCAAATAAACTCCTCCAGGAGTCTGAGAGGAAATGCAGGGCACTATATGTGTAGCCATTAACGCTTGGGACGATTGAGGAGAAAGCTGTGGTAATGCCTAAACAGCATCATCCTAAGGGACATGAGGCTTAAACAACAAGTTTATATTTCTGTTAAAAAACATTATCTAAACATCAGGAACAGAATTGACAATTAAAAAACACTTTGGACCCAAGTAAACAAAAAGCATTTTTGCATAGAAACAGACCCCTGTTCCAAAATCATGAGAAAATTGCCCCCATCTTAACTTATTTTAGTCTTTTCTAATAAGAAAAATAAATGCACCATCACTTTAAAATATTCAATTGACCGCTTTTACTAAGATTACTATAGTAAATAATCAGAACGACGAACAAAGGCTTCTTAAAAACAAAATTTATGCTTACCTGATACATTTATTTCTCTTGTGGTGTATCTAGTCCACGGATTCATCCATTACTTGTGGGATATTCTCCTTCCCAACAGGAAGCTGCAAGAGGATCACCCACAGCAGAGCTGTCTATATAGCTCCTCCCCTAACTGCTACCTCCCAGTCATTCGACCGAAGACAAGCAAGAGAAAGGAGAAACTATAGTGTGCAGTGGTGACTGTAGTTTAAAAATTAAAAATCACCTGCCTTAAAATGACAGGGCGGGCCGTGGACTGGATACACCACTAGAGAAATAAATTTACCAGGTAAGCATAAATTTTGTTTTCTCTTGTAAGGTGTATGCAGTCCACGGATTCATCCATTACTTGTGGGATACCAATACCAAAGCTATAGGACACGGATGAAGGGGGGACAAGGCAGGCGCTTAAACGGAAGGCACCACTGCCTGTAAGACCTTTCTCCCAAAAATAGCCTCCGAAGAAGCAAAAGTATCAAATTTGTAGAATTTAGAAAAAGTATGAAGCGAAGACCAAGTCGCCGCCTTACAAATCTGTTCAACAGAAGCCTCATTTTTAAAAGCCCATGTGGAAGCCACTGCTCTAGTGGAATGAGCTGTAATTCTTACAGGAGGCTGCTGGCCAGCAGTCTCATAAGCTAAGCGGATTATACTTCTTAACCAAAAGGAAAGAGAAGTTGCCGAAGCCTTTTGGCCTTTCCTCTGTCCAAAGTAGACAACAAACAATGCAGATGTTTGACGAAAATCTTTAGTAGCTTGTAAATAAAACTTTAAAGCAAGAACCACGTCAAGATTGTGTAATAGACGTTCCTTCTTTGAAGAAGGATTAGGACACAGTGACGGAACAATAATCTCCTGATTGATATTCTTATTAGATACCACCTTATGAAAAAACCCAGGTTTGGTACACAACACTACCTTATCTGCATGGAAGATCAGATAAGGGGAATCACACTGCAAGGCAGATAGCTCTGACACTCTTCGAGCCGAAGAGATAGCTACCAAGAACAGAACTTTCCAAGATAAAAGCTTGATATCTATGGAATGCAGAGGTTCAAACGGAACCCCTTGAGGAACTTTAAGAACTAAATTTAAACTCCATGGCGGAGCAACAGGTTTAAACACAGGCTTGATTCTAACTAAAGCCTGACAAAACGCCTGAACGTCTGGAACATCCGCCAGACACTTGTGCAAAAGAATAGACAGAGCAGAAATCTGTCCCTTTAAGGAACTAGCTGACAATCCCTTCTCCAATGCTTCTTGGAGAAAAGACAATATCCTGGGAATCCTGACCTTACTCCATGAGTAACCCTTGGATTCACACCAATGAAGATATTTACACAATATCTTATGATAGATTTTCCTGGTGACAGGCTTTCGAGCCTGAATTAAAATATCAATGACCGACTCGGAAAAACCACGGTTTGATAAAATCAAGCGTTCAATCTCCAAGCAGTCAGACACAGAAATTAGATTTGGAAGCTTGAAGGGACCTTGACGTAGAAGGTCCTGCCTCAGCGGCAGAGTCCATGGTGGAAAGGATGACATGTCCACCAGATCTGCGTACCAAGTCCTGCGTGGCCACGCAGGAGCTATCAAAATCACCGAAGCTCTCTCCTGCTTGATCTTGGCAATCAGCCGAGGGAGCAGAGGAAACTGTGGAAACACATAAGCCAGGCTGGAGGACCAGGGCGCTGCTAGAGCATCTACCAGCGCTGCCTGGGGATCCCTTGACCTGGACCCGTAACAAGGAAGTTTGGCATTCTGACGAGACGCCATGAGATCCATTTCTGGTTTGCCCCATATTTGAATCAGCTGGGCAAATACCTCCAGATGGAGCTCCCACTCCCCCTGATGAAAAGTCTGCCGACTTAGAAAATCCCCTTCCAGTTCTCTACTCCTGGGATATGGATAGCTGAGAGATGGCAAGAGTGAACCTCTGCCCATAGAATTATCTTTGAAACCTCCAACATTGCCAGGGGGCTCCTTGTTCCCCCCTGATGGTTGATATAGGCTACAGTTGTGATGTTGTCCGACTGAAATCTAATGAACCTGACCGCAGCTAGCTGAGGCCAAGCCTGAAGAGCATTGAATATCGCTCTTAATTCCAGAATTTTTATTGGAAGGAGAGCCGCCTCCTGAGTCCACGAGCCCTGAGCCTTCAGGCCAGACTGCACCCCAGCCCAGAAGGCTGGCACCTGTCGTTACTATAGTCCAATCTGGCCTGCGGAAGCTCATCCCCTTGGACAGATGGACCTGAGATAGCCACCAGAGAAGAGAATCCCTAGTTTCTTGATCCAGATTTAGTAGAGGGGACAAATCTGTGTAATCCCCATTCCACTGACTGAGCATGCAAAGTTGCAGCGGTCTGAGATGTAGGCGGGCAAACAGTACTATGTCCATTGCCGCTACCATTAAACCGATTACTTCCATACACTGAGCCACTGAAGGACGAGAAGTGGAATAAAGAACACGGCAAGAGTCTAGAAGTTTTGACAATCTGGCCTTCGTTAGGTAAATCTTCATTTCTACCGAATCTATCAGAGTCCCTAGGAATTAAACTTTTGTTAGAGGTGATAGAGAGCTCTTTTCTTCGTTCACCTTCCACCCATGGGACCTCAGAAATGCCAGAACAATGTCCGTGTGGGACCTGGCAACTTAAAAAGTCGACGCCTGTATCAGAATGTTGTCTAAGTAAGGGGCTACTGCTATACCCCGCGGCCTTAGGGCCGCTAGAAGGGACCCTAGAACCTTTGTAAAGATTCTTGGTGCCGTGGCCAACCCGAAGGGAAGAGCCACAAACTGGTAGTACCTGTCTAGAAAGGCAAACCTGAGAAAACGATGATGATCTTTGTGTATCGGGATGTGAAGATAAGCATCCTTTAGGTCTACGGTAGTCATATATTGACCCTCCTGGATCATAGGAAGGATGGTTCGAATAGTCTCCATCTTGAAGGATGGAACTCTGAGAAATTTGTTTAGGATCTTGAGATCTAAGATTGGTCTGAATGTTCCCTCTTTCTTGGGAACTACAGATTTGAATAGAAGCCCTGACCCTGTTCCTCCTGCGGAACTGGGTGGATCACTCCCATAATTAGAAGGTCTTGAACACAATGTAAGAATGCCTCTCTTTTTATCTGGTTTGCAGATAAAAGTGAGATGAAATCTCCCTTTTGGGGGAGAGGTTTTGAATTCCAGAAGATAACCCTTGGACACAATTTCCAATGCCCAGGGATCCTGGACATCTCTTGCCCAAGCCTGGGCGAAGAGAGAGAGTCTGCCCCCTACTAGATCCGTTTCCGGATCGGGGGCTGCTCCTTCATGCTGTCTTAGAGGCAGCAGCAGGCTTTATGGCCTGTTTCCCCTTGTTCCAAGCCTGGTTAGGTCTCCAGACTTGCTTAGACTGGGCAAAAGTTCCCTCTTGTTTTGTGTTAGAGGAAGTTGAAGCTGCGCCACTCTTGAAGTTTCGAAAGGGCTGAAAACTAGACTGTTTGGTCCTTAATTTGTTGGACCTGTCTTGAGGAAGGGCGTGACCTTTTCCTCCAGTGATGTCAGAAATGATCTCCTTCAGTCCTGGCCCGAATAGGGTCTGTCCTTTGAAGGGAATGTTGAGAAGTTTAGACTTTGAAGTCACGTCAGCTGACCAGGATTTAAGCCATAGCGCCCTGCGCGCCTGAATAGCAAAACCTGAATTTTTAGCCGTTAGCTTAGTTAAATGAACAACGGCATCAGAAACAAATGAATTGGCTAGCTTAAGGGCCCTAAGCTTGTCAATAATATCTTCCAACGGGGTTTCAACCTGTAGAGCCTCCTCTAGGGACTCAAACCAGAAAGCCGCAGCAGCAGTGACTGGGGCAATGCATGCAAGAGGCTTTTTGAATAAAACCTTGTTGAATAAAAATTTTCTTAAGGTAACCCTCGAATTTTTTATCCATTGGATCTAGAAAAGCACAACTGTCCTCGACAGGGATAGTGGTACGCTTAGCTAGAGTAGAAACGGCTCCCTCCACCTTAGGGACCGTTTGCCATAAGTCCCGTGTAGCGGCGTCTATAGGAAACATCTTTTTAAAAACAGGAGGGGGAGAGAACTGTACACCTGGTCTATCCCATTCCTTAGTAATAATTTCAGAAAACCTTTTAAGGGATTGGAAAACCATCAGTGTAAGTAGGTACTGCATAGTATTTATCCAATCTACATAATTTCTCTGGGACTACAATAGTGTCATAGTTGTCCAGAGTTGCTAAAACCTCCCTGAGCAATACGCGGAGGTGTTCAAGCTTAAATTTAAATGTAGACATATCAGAATCAGATTGAAGTGTCTTCCCTGAATCAGAAAATTCACCCACAGATTGAAGCTCCCCTGCTTCAGCTTCAGTATAATGAGAGGGTGTATCAGACATAGCTACTAAAGCGTCAGAGAGCTCTGTATTTATTCTATTTATTCTAGTCCCAGAGCTGTCTCGCTTTCCTTGCAATCCTGGCAGTTTAGATAATACCTCTGTAAGGGTATGATTCATAACTGCCGCCATGTCTTGCAAGGTATACGCAATGGGCGCGCTAGATGTACTAGGCGTCCCCTGAGCGGGATTTATAGGATCTGACACGTGGGGAGAGTTAGACGGCATAACTTCCTCCATGTCAATTTCTTCTGGTGAAAGCCAGAATATGGTCTTTGTAATCTATTGTAAAATCAGTGCATTTGGTACACATTCAAAGAGGGGGTTCCACAATGGCTTCTAAACATAATGAACAATGAGTTTCCTCTATGTCAGACATGTTTAAACAGACTAGTAATGAGACCAGCAAGCTTTGAAAACACTTTAATAACTGTGAACAAGCAAAAAATAAAAACGGTACCGTGCCTTTAAGAGAAAAAAACAATCACAGAAACTGCTAAAACAGTGAAAAAAGCAGTAAATCTTACAAACTTTTTACAGTGTGTATAATTGTATAATAGACTGAAATAGCATTGCACCCACTTGCAAATGGATGATTAACCCCTTAGTTTCAAAACCGGATAAAAAAAAACTATATAAACGTTTTTAAACAGTCACACCAACTGCCACAGCTCTACTGTGGCGCTACCTGCCCATACGACGACTTTGGAAGGCACAAAAACCCTTTAGAGAGGTCCTAAATGTTCCGGGGACTCCTTCAGGGAAGCTGGATGTCTCAAACTGCAAAAACTAATGCGCGAAAATAGGCCCCTCCCAACCTGTACTCACAGTGAGAGGGCCTTAAAAAACTATCCCTAGGCAAAATCTAGTCCGCCATGTGGAAAAAACTGGGCCCCAGAATAAAGTTTTATCACCAATATGTAATAAACGTTCATACACCTTCAAGCAAATGTTATATCTATTCAGTAATGTGCGTAAATAATAAAAATATTACCTTTTACAGCAAGCATGATACCAGTCGTTATTAAATCACTGTAATCAGGCTTACCTTAAATAAATCCGGTATTGTCAGCATTTTCTAGCATATAATTTCTCTAGAAAAATGTAAAACTGCACATACCTCAGAGCAGGAGACCATGCACGCTATTCCCCCAGCTGAAGTTACCCATCTCTTCAGTTATGTGTGAGAACAGCAATGGATCTTAGTTACAACCTGCTAAGATCATCAAAGACTACAGGAAGACTCTTCTTCAACTCTCTGCCTGAGGCTAAAATAGTACAACTCCGGTACCATTTGAAAATAACAAACTTTTGATTGAAGATAAACTACATTAATGCACCACATCTCTCTAGCTACTTCCCTTGTCGAGAGCTGCAAGAGAATGACTGGGAGGTGGCAGTTAGGGGAGGAGCTATATAGACAGCTCTGCTGTGGGTGATCCTCTTGCAGCTTCCTGTTGGGAAGGAGAATATCCCACAAGTAATGGATGAATCCGTGGACTGGATACACCTTACATGAGAAATAAGGGTTTTTCTGCAGAGAAGAAAAAGCCACTTCACACTTAGGCAATCAACTATGATAAAAAAAACCAAGACTATGACACTCAGACTGCAGCTCTACCGTTCCATTCTTTAAAAGCTGCATGCATATGCAACTTAAATCTTGTGCATTTATTATCATCGGAGGGCAACTTTAATGCCTCTGCTACAGTACAGAGTAACAACGGATAATGTAGTGAAGTTTTAATCCACCTTATGCAAAAATATTGTAGAAAGCAATGTGGAAATAAGGGGTGAACATAAAAACAAAGTACCTGTGCAGCTACATCACCACTATGTGGCTATCAGGGAAGCGCCCGGACCGGATACCTACTTATATTCGTGGCGTGGCTGATCTTGAGCTGATCACTTTTACATCCCTGTTAGCTATCATGCATGAAAGAATTTCCATGCTTAATTTGAATTGTAGCGGTACTTTGGAGCTAAACACTGCGGAGAGTGACGAAGGAGGCGGGGTAAAGGATCGGGCTCAGAAATAACTTAAAATGGTGCTGCTCCCAAAGAAGGAGTCACAAGAACGGCAAAGAAATGGAGTGCGCAGCTAGAACCGACGGCGCACTTCATTCTCACAACCAACCAAAAAATAAATAAATAATAATAATAATATATATAAATATATCCATCCCTCAACGATCTTGCCCTACACATACCAGGAAAACAACTCACCCAGTAAATTCCGGGTCTCCCATTTCCCAAACTGTTAGGTTACCACGGACTACAGCGGTTTAAACATAACAGCCGATACAGTACAAGGGGAAAAATAAAAGGTGAAAGGACACCTACTCTGGTTTTCTACCATGAGTAAACGCAGCAAGGCCCACCTCACAAGTTCCTAACTGCTTAAAAGCCACCACTACCCTACTGAAGAGATTAACAAGGACTATGGCTAGACCCAAAAATCTTGCTTGCAGCGAAGAAATCCAGTTTTCTTCAAACAAAACTTCACCTCCTCCATTTTCAAAGGCAAAGAGAATGACTAGGGATTGTGGGAAGGAGAGAGTGACACTTAACAGCTTTGCTGTGGTGCTCTTTGCCTCCTCCAGCTGGCCAGGAGTGATATTCCCACTAGTAATTGACGACGTCATGGACTCTCCATATCTTAGGAAAGAAAACAGCATTTTCAATTAATGGGTCACTATAGTCAAAATTAAAACTTTCAGGATTAAGTGACTTTATTTCCATTATCAAAAACTTTGTACAGTCTATTTCTATGCACACTTTGGGCTCGATTTATCAAACTTTGTTCAAGATCGCCGTTCCGTTCTCCGACAAGTACTCTGCATATCGCCATCGGATAGGCGCACATGTGCGCCATTATTTATCATAAAAGGGGTCGTATTTCTACGTTACTTTCCAAAGGCGAGATGTGGCGTGATATTGATAAATCTCGCCGTTATTAATATATTTGCGCCATATTTATTATTAAAAATGTGTTAAATTAAAGTGCATATGAGAAATAAATGTGAATTCTCATTGATTACTTTTTAATTTGTATTGTTCAGTTATCAATGTTACAAATTCGATGTATATAACTATAGTGCTTTTCAATAAACACAAACTTTATTTATATTTCCGATAATCGCTAAAAATGTATTAAAAATTTGAATATAATAATTGTGATCATATCACATTCTCTCACATATAAATCTTTGAAGGGATAGAAGTTAAATGGTAAGATTAAAATTTAATGCTGAAAATAACACAATTTTTTGATATCTACTTTATTATTTGTTGTATCAATGTTTATATTATTTAAGAAAGCACATCAAGATCTCATTCCAAATTGTATTACAAATTTTATCTTTGTATTAACTTTTGAACTACTTATCTAAACATGAGCTTACGTATTTCAAAGATATAACCCAACTCTTTGATCTAACCCAACTCTTATATTTATATCCACCTCCCCCCTCAGCATTAATATAGGTTTTTTTTTTTTACAATAAAATAATTCAATGTTTTGGATTAAATAAACACACACACACCTTTAAATTGTAAAATATATGGATTTATTGAAACCCAAAATAAATGTTATTTTCACATCATAATAATTTTTTTTATTTCAAAATGAAAAGAAATAATGTTTTGCTTTATTGTTCATAATTAAAACGATTGATATTTTTCTCTTAAGTTTTGCACTTTTATGTATGAAATTGCAGACAAAATCAGGAAATAATCCATCTTCTTGCGCTGAAAATATGGAGTAAATTAGATGTTCTCCTATCTCTTCATGGAGAACATTAGTAGTCGTATTAGGAGGAGAACTTTAGGCTCTCCAATGGCGCAAAATAATGATAAATATATATTTTGGAGAGAAGTAGGTCGTATTCTTGAATATACACCCTGAAAACATAATTTATGCTTACCTGATAAATTCCTTTCTTCTGTAGTGTGATCAGTCCACGGGTCATCATTACTTGTGGGATATTAACTGCTCCCCTACAGGAAGTGCAAGAGGATTCACCCAGCAGAGTTGCTATATAGCTCCTCCCCTCTACGTCACCTCCAGTCATTCGACCAAGGACCAACGAGAAAGGAGAAGCCAAGGGTGTAGTGGTGACTGGAGTATAATTTAAAAAATATTTACCTGCCTTAAAAAACAGGGCGGGCCGTGGACTGATCACACTACAGAAGAAAGGAATTTATCAGGTAAGCATAAATTATGTTTTCTTCTGTTAAGTGTGATCAGTCCACGGGTCATCATTACTTGTGGGATACCAATACCAAAGCAAAAGTACACGGATGACGGGAGGGATAGGCAGGCTCTTTATACAGAAGGAACCACTGCCTGAAGAACCTTTCTCCCAAAAATAGCCTCCGAGGAAGCAAAAGTGTCAAATTTGTAAAATTTGGAAAAAGTATGAAGCGAAGACCAAGTTGCAGCCTTGCAAATCTGTTCAACAGAGGCCTCATTCTTAAAGGCCCAAGTGGAAGCCACAGCTCTAGTGGAATGAGCTGTAATTCTTTCAGGAGGCTGCTGTCCAGCAGTCTCATAAGCTAAACGAATTATGCTACGAAGCCAAAAAGAGAGAGAGGTAGCAGAAGCTTTTTGACCTCTCCTCTGACCAGAGTAAACGACAAACAGGGAAGACGTTTGTCGAAAATCTTTAGTTGCCTGTAAATAAAATTTAAGGGCACGAACTACATCCAGATTGTGCAAAAGACGTTCCTTCCTCGAAGAAGGATTTGGGCACAAGGATGGAACAACAATCTCCTGATTGATATTCCTGTTAGTGACTACCTTAGGTAAGAACCCAGGCTTAGTACGCAGAACTACCTTATCCGAGTGAAAAATCAAATAAGGAGAATCACAATGTAAGGCTGATAACTCAGAGACTCTTCGAGCCGAGGAAATAGCCATTAAAAATAGAACTTTCCAAGATAACAACTTTATATCAATGGAATGAAGGGGTTCAAACGGAACACCCTGTAAAACGTTAAGAACAAGGTTTAAACTCCATGGTGGAGCCACAGCTTTAAACACAGGTTTAATCCTGGCCAAAGCCTGACAAAAAGCCTGAACGTCTGGAACTTCTGACAGACGCTTGTGTAACAGAATGGACAGAGCTGAGATCTGTCCCTTTAAGGAACTAGCGGATAACCCCTTTTCTAAACCTTCTTGTAGAAAAGACAATATCCTAGGAATCCTAACCTTACTCCAAGAGTAACCTTTGGATTCGCACCAATATAGGTATTTACGCCATATTTTATGGTAAATCTTTCTGGTGACAGGCTTCCTAGCCTGTATTAAGGTATCAATAACTGACTCAGAAAAACCACGCTTTGATAAGATCAAGCGTTCAATTTCCAAGCAGTCAGCTTCAGAGAAGTTAGATTTTGATGTTTGAAAGGACCCTGAATCAGAAGGTCCTGTTTCAGAGGTAACGACCAAGGTGGACAGAATGACATGTCCACCAGATCTGTATACCAAGTCCTGCGTGGCCATGCAGGCGCTATTAGAATCACTGATGCTTTCTCCTGTTTGATTCTGGCAATCAATCGAGGAAGCATCGGGAAAGGTGGAAACACATAAGCCATCCTGAAGGTCCATGGTGCTGTCAAGGCATCTATCAGGACCGCTCCCGGATCCCTGGATCTGGACCCGTAGCGCGGAAGCTTGGCGTTCTGTCGAGACGCCATGAGATCTATCTCTGGTTTGCCCCAACGTGGAAGTATTTGGGCAAAGACCTCTGGATGAAGTTCCCACTCCCCCGGATGAAAAGTCTGACGACTTAAGAAATCCGCCTCCCAGTTCTCCACTCCCGGGATGTGGATTGCAGACAGGTGGCAAGAGTGAGACTCTGCCCAGCGAATTATCTTCGATACTTCCATCATTGCTAGGGAGCTTCTTGTCCCTCCCTGATGGTTGATATAAGCTACAGTCGTGATGTTGTCCGACTGGAACCTGATGAACCCCCGAGTTGCTAACTGGGGCCAAACCAGAAGAGCATTGAGGACTGCTCTCAATTCCAGAATGTTTATTGGAAGAAGACTCTCCTCCTGATTCCATAGTCCCTGAGCCTTCAGAGAATTCCAGACAGCGCCCCAACCTAGTAGGCTGGCGTCTGTTGTTACAATTGACCAGTCTGGCCTGCTGAATGGCATTCCCCTGGACAGATGTGGCCGATAAAGCCACCATAGAAGAGAATTTCTGGTCTCTTGAATGGAATGAAGGACACGGCATGCATTTTGAAGTTTTGTTAACCTGTCCTCTGTCAGGTAAATCTTCATTTCTACAGAATCTATCAGAGTCCCCAGAAGGGAACTCTTGTGAGTGGAAAGAGAGAACTTTTCTCTTCGTTCACTTTCCATCCATGCGACCTTAGAAATGCCAGTACTATCTCTGTATGAGATTTGGCAGTTTGAAAGCTTGAAGCTTGTATCAGTATGTCGTCTAAGTACGGAGCTACTGAAATTCCTCGCGGTCTTAGTACCGCCAGAAGAGTGCCCAGAACCTTTGTGAAGATTCTTGGAGCCGTAGCCAGTCCGAATGGAAGAGCTACAAACTGGTAATGCCTGTCTAATAAGGCAAACCTTAGATACCGGTAATGACTTCTGTGAATCGGTATGTGAAGGTAAGCATCCTTTAAATCCACTGTGGTCAAGTACTGACCCTCTTGGATCATGGGCAAAATTGTTTGAATAGTTTCCATCTTGAACGATGGAACTCTTAGGAATTTGTTTAGGATCTTTAAATCCAAGATTGGCCTGAAGGTTCCCTCTTTTTTGGGAACTACAAACAGATTTGAGTAAAACCCTTGTCCTTGTTCCAACCGCGGAACTGGATGGATCACTCCCATTAATAAAAGATCTTGTACGCAGCGTAGAAACGCTTCCTTCTTTGTTAGGTTTGTTGACAACCTTGACAGATGAAATCTCCCTCTTGGGGGAGAGGATTTGAAGTCCAGAAGGTATCCCTGAGATATGATCTCTAACGCCCAGGGATCCTGAACATCTCTTGCCCAAGCCTGGGCGAAGAGGGAAAGTCTGCCCCCCACTAGATCCGGTCCCGGATCGGGGGCCCTCAATTCATGCTGTCTTAGGGGCAGCAGCAGGTTTTCTGGCCTGTTTGCCCCTGTTCCAGGACTGGTTAGGTTTCCAGTCTTGTCTGTAGCGAGCAACAGCTCCTTCCTGTTTTGGTGCAGAGGAAGTTGATGCTGCTCCTGCTTTGAAATTACGAAAGGAACGAAAATTGGACTGTCTAGCCTTGGCTTTGACCTTGTCCTGAGGCAGGGCATGACCTTTACCTCCTGTAATGTCATCAATCTCTTTCAAGCCGGGCCCGAATAAGGTCTGCCCTTTGAAAGGAATATTAAGCAATTTAGATTTAGACGTAACATCAGCTGACCAGGATTTTAGCCACAGAGCTCTGCGGGCCTGAATGGCGAATCCTGAATTTTTAGCCGCAAGTTTAGTTAAATGTACTACGGCATCTGAAATAAATGAATTAGCTAACTTAAGGAATTTAAGTTTGTGTGTGATGTCATCTAGTGTGGATGATTGAAGTGTCTCTTCCAGAGACTCAAACCAAAATGCTGCTGCAGCCGTGACAGGCGCAATACATGCAAGAGGTTGCAATATAAACCCTTGTTGAACAAACATTTTCTTAAGGTAACCCTCTAATTTTTTATCCATTGGATCTGAAAAAGCACAGCTATCCTCCACTGGGATAGTGGTACGCTTAGCTAAAGTAGAAACTGCTCCCTCCACCTTAGGGACCATTTGCCATAAGTCCCGTGTGGCGGCGTCTATTGGAAACATTTTTCTGAATATAGGAGGGGGTGAGAAAGGCACACCGGGTCTATCCCACTCCTTAGTAACAATGTCAGTAAGTCTCTTAGGTATAGGAAAAACGTCAGTACTCGTCGGTACCGGAAAATATTTATCCAACCTACACATTTTTTCTGGGATTGCAACTGTGTTACAATCATTCAGAGCCGCTAATACCTCCCCTAGTAACACACGGAGGTTCTCAAGCTTAAATTTAAAATTTGAAATGTCTGAGTCCAGTTTATTTGGATCAGAACCGTCACCCACAGAATGAAGCTCTCCGTCTTCACGTTCTACAAACTGTGACGCAGTATCAGACATGGCCCTTGCATTATCAGCGCACTCTGTTCTCATCCCAGAGTGATCACGTTTACCTCTTAGTTCTGGTAGTTTAGCCAAAACTTCAGTCATAACAGTAGCCATATCTTGTAATGTGATTTGTAATGGCCGCCCAGATGCACTCGGCGCTACAATATCACGCACCTCCTGAGCGGGAGATGCAGGTACTGACACGTGAGGCGAGTTAGTCGGCATAACTCTCCCCTCGTTGTTTGGTGAAATATGTTCAATTTGTACAGATTGACTATTTTTTAAAGTAGCATCAATACATTTAGTACATAAATTTCTATTGGGCTCCACTTTGGCATTAACACATATAGCACAGAGATATTCCTCTGAATCAGACATGTTTAACACACTAGCAAATAGACAGCAACTTGGAAATACTTTTCAAAGTAATTTACAAATAATATGAAAACGAACTGTGCCTTTAAGAAGCACAGAAAATATGATAACAGATAAAATAATTAAGTTATAGCATCAATCTTTGTCAGAATATACAGTTTTAGCAAAGGATTGTTCCCCTCAGCAAATGATAACTAACCCAGGCAGCAGAAAAAAATACACAAATAAACGTTTTTTATATCACAGTCAATACAATCAGCACAGCTCTGCTGTAATGATTACTTCCCTCAAAAAAGACTCTTGAGATCCCTGAACTCTGTAGAGATGAACCGGATCATGCAGGAAGAAAATGAACCTCTGACTGAGTTTTTCTGATGCATAGTAAAAGTGCCAAAAATGGCCCCTCCCCCACACACATAACAGTGAGAGGGATCAGTGAACTGCTCTAATTTAAATCAAAACTATTGCCAAGTGGAAAAAAAGTGCCCAAAACATTTTTTCACCCAGTACCTCAGAGAAAAAAACGTTTTTACATGTCAGCAAAAAAACGTTTTACCTCAATAATTAATTGTCATTTAAAACCTATTGCAAGTCCCTGCAAAATAGGTTAAGTCTATGTATACAGTTTAAAAGCCAGAGAAGTACCATTTCCCAGAAAACTGAAGTGTAAAATATACATACATGACAGCCTGATATCAGCTACATCTACTGCATTCAAGGCTGAGTTTACATTATAACGGTATGGCAGGATTTTCTCATCAATTCCATGTCAGAAAATAATAAACTGCTACATACCTCTTTGCAGATTAATCTGCCTGCTGTCCCCTGATCTGAAGTTTACCTCTCCTCAGATGGCCGAGAAACAGCAATATGATCTTAACTACTCCGGCTAAAATCATAGAAAAACTCAGGTAGATTCTTCTTCAAATTCTACCAGAGAAGGAATAACACACTCCGGTGCTATTATAAAATAACAAACTTTTGATTGAAGATATAAAAACTAAATATATCACCATAGTCCTCTCACACATCCTATCTAGTCGTTGGGTGCAAGAGAATGACTGGGGGTGACGTAGAGGGGAGGAGCTATATAGCAACTCTGCTGGGTGAATCCTCTTGCACTTCCTGTAGGGGAGCAGTTAATATCCCACAAGTAATGATGACCCGTGGACTGATCACACTTAACAGAAGAAAAGGGCGTTTTAAAGCTTTATTTTGCGCAAATGTGCGCCTAGGCGAGGGACATTGAAGGGCGAGAATTTTGCAGTCGTATTTGCACATTTTTCTGATTGATAAATAGGAGATATATTACGACGGCGTGAATTAAAGCGCAAATTAAGGAGAATATGTTTGATAAATCGAGCCCCTTATGCTACTACTGAGCATGTGCAAAAGTTTAGTGCGTACTTAGGAGTGATTGGCTGATGGCTGTCACATGATACAGTGTGCAGCAAAATAATGTACATTTAAAAGTTAATAAAAAAATAAATAAATAAAAATCTACTGCTCATTTACGATATTGCATTATATTTTTATTCTGTAATAGTTGATTATTTCTACTGTATTTAAAAGTCTTTTGCAGAAGCAGCTTTAGACAAATTAGTCTTTAATTCAAGATTATACTATAACAGTGTTTGCACAAGTAGAATATAGAGGCAAAAATCCTAGCAATGTGTAGACAGATACAGAGTAGTGTTACTCTAACCTAGGTGTAAAGTTGTAAAAAGGCGGGTTAAAAAAAAAAAAAAAGGTGTCTTTAAAGGGATACTAAAACCAATTATTTTTCCTTTCATGATTCAGATAGAGCATGCAATTTTAAGCAACTTTCTAATTTACTCCTATTATACAATTTTTCTTCGTTCTCTAGGTATCTTTAATTAAAAAAAAAAAAAAAAAAAAAAAATTACATGACTTGTCCCCCTATCCCGAGAAGCAAAAAAAGGAAAAATGTGTAACCTAAGTTTTTAAAATGCTGAAAATTGCCTTTACCAGCTTTTTGATTTACAGTATTTATAGGTTGCACAATTTGTGTTTTTTGGCCTCTCTGTAGAGCGTGAACAAGAGGTGTTTAATGACTTTCAGATAGTAAATCATGATAGCTTTTTTTTGCATTTGTTTTATTTTTGTAGATCATTTAAGAATCAATTTTACAAACCATACACTGATTTGAAATCAACTTGATGCACAATATTTGAAGAACAAAGTAATCGAAACAGTTTCACACCTGAAGTAGACAAAAAAAAAGAAAAGTTAAATGGTTTAAAGTACAATGGATGTGTACTAAATTTAGTGCTAAATTGTTGTAATATTGTTCAAGATAGGAAAAACCAAACAGCGAGAGAATATCAACAAACAGAAAAACAATGGGTTTGCCTGTGAAGATTTAAAGGGACAGTCAACACCATAATTTTTGTTGTTTAAAAAGATAGATAATCCCTTTATTATAATACATGTTTTACCTCTGTGATTAATTTGTATCCCTTGCAAACTGCCACCTTATTTCAGTTCTTTTGACAGACTTGCATTTTAGCCAATCAGTGCTGACTCCTAGGTAACTCCACTTTCAATGTTAACTATATAACACATGAACCAACGCCCTCTAGTTGTGAAAAACTGTCAAATTACTTTCACATAAGAGGCGGACTTCAAGGTCTTAAGAAATTCGCATATGAGCCTACCTAGGTTTAGCTTTCAACTAAGAATACTAAGAACTAAGCAAAATTGGTGATAAAAGTAAATTGGAAAGTTGTTTAAAAATTACATGCCCTAACTAAATCATGACAGTTTATTTTGGACTTGACTGTCCCTTTAAACTTGTGTCATACAAGCCACTGCTAACTCTGAGCAGACGTGGAAAAATGGCATGCGTGCACCCACAGCTTATGCCGCTTAAAAACAATAATGACTTTTACTAGAAGCATATTGCAATTTCAATTTGATATAAACCCATGTACATTTTAATTTTAACCTATCACTCTATCTGCTTCGTACCGCATGACACATATACATCCAATTGGGTAAAGGGGTTAAAAGGAGGACTAAAGTCAAAATTAAACTTTGACAATTCCGATATAGCACACAATTATCAGTTTTCTAATTATCCATTACCTAAAATATGCAATCTTTTCATACACACACATTGTCACAAGCTCCTACTGAGCATGTGCAAGATTCACAAAATATACGTACATGCATTTTGTGATTGGCTGATGGCTGTCACATGAGGCATTAAGAAGGAAAATAAAACTAACTTTATTCAAACAAATTTCAATCTACTCGTGAAAATTCAAACTAAGTGTGCTTTTGCATTGTCTGTTTATTATGCATTATACTATTCTACTGTGTTTAGTGGTCCTTTTAAAAAATAAATAAAAATAATTATATATATATATATATATATATATATATATATATATATATATATATATATATTAGATAATGGCATTAACGAATTGTATAGGTTTTTGAACTTGGAAAGCAAAACTTGAAAACCCATGTATACACCATACAATATTATGGGAAATACTACTTACCATTACAATTTCTCCAACCCTAGACTTCTTTCTTCTAGGCTTATCAACATTATAATCCATTTTTACGCCCAATTTACGCTTTGTTAAGGAGGTTTCATGAAGGTTATAATCACTATTCTCCTCGAATGTTATACTAGTCGGACACACAGAACAAACAGAATCACCACAGTTATGTGCAGTTCTTGAGTCTACTCCAACCAAAATAAAACTGGTAGCGTTTAGATGATGCACTCCAGTTAGGACTCCAGAATCCATAGAAATATCTAGCGGCTCATCAATCTGCTCAGAGCTGTGCCAGGATTCCTTTGTAGTTTCTACTGAAGCGTCTAACTCTACAAAAGATTTCATACAAACATCACTGGCTTCAAAAGACAAAATGTTCCAGTTCTTTGTAGGTTCTTTTTCTTTTAACAGTTTTGTAGCCTTCAAAGAATCAAACTCTCCAATCCCTTTTAGGTCGTCAGGGCTAGAAAGCGGTGCTGTGGAATCACTACGAAGCAGGTCATATACACAAGAGTCTTCAGAGTCCCCATCATATGGATCTAAGAACTTCATAAAACAGGGGGGGGGAGATAGCAAATACATATAATTACATTTTAAATTCACTGTATGAGTGTTACATTTTATATATAATTTTTTATTTATTTTTTTTAAATGAAAAAACAGTTAGTGGATTTCATACTGCTAAAGGGACACAAACAGCATAACACTTTAAAAGGGATCTTCTCTAGAACAGAGTTGTTCAGTTCCAGTCCTCAGGAACAACTGGATATTTCTAGTATCTCATTTGCTTTGTTGTCTTGATATCCTTTGTTGAAAATCATACTTAGGAAGGCTCAGGAGCAGCAGTGGGAGCTAGCTGGGGATTAGTGGCTGCACTTATCCCTCTTGTCATTGGTTCACAAAAATGATATTAAAGTGAAGGTCAATTTTGACAACTTAGTGCCCGGTTTTTAATAATCCTATTAAAAACAAGGGTACTTTAATTCATCAAAATTGACATTTCACTGTTTTCTTCAAAAACTTACCTTTTAATCCTGAAAGCCGCTGCAGCACTTCCTCCGCTCGTCGCAAGTCCTCTTCACGGGTACAAAATGATGAATCAGGCTTCAACCAATCACAGCGTTCCCTCAGGCCATGATCCCCCCCAGGGGGGGGGGGATGGGGGAAGACACAATGTGATTGGAGGAAGCTGGATTCATCATTTCTGATGTAAGTAGAGACTTCCGACAGCCAGGGGAATCGATGGAGCAGCTTTCAGGATTAAAAGGTAAGTTTTTGAAGAAAAAACGCTTTAATTGTCAATTTTGATGAATTAAAGTGCCCTTAGGATTATTAAAACCGGGCACTAATTCGTCAAAATTGACCTTCACTCAGAGAATGAGACACTTGATAATAAAATTTGTAAAGTTGTTTAAAAATTGTATGTCATCTGAATAATGGAGAGAAAAAAAAACAAAACAAACACACAATAGGGGATCAAATAGCTTAAAAAGTACTCCAAATTTTTCTTTCAAGATTTACATAGAGCATGCAATTCTAAAATGTACTTCTATTATCAAATGTTCTTGTTGAAAAACAGGGATGTAAGCTCAGGAGCGTGCACGTGTCTGGAGCACTATATGACAGCAGTTTTGCAAGAATGTTATCCATTTGCAAGAGCACTAAATGGCAGCACTATTTCCTGTCATGTAGTGCTCCAGATGCCTACCTAGGTATCTCTTCAACACAGAATATCATGGGAATGAAGCAAATTGGAACCTTATTAGAACAGTCTGCTCTGTCTGAAATCACAAAAACATAATTTATGCTTACCTGATAAATTTATTTCTCTTGTAGTGTGTTCAGTCCACGGGTCATCCATTACTTATGGGATATATTCTCCTTCCCAACAGGAAGTTGCAAGAGGATCACCCAAGCAGAGCTGCTATATAGCTCCTCCCCTCACATGTCATATCCAGTCATTCGACCGAAACAAGACGAGAAAGGAGAAACTATAAGGTGCAGTGGTGACTGGAGTTATAATTTTAAAATTTAGAACCTGCCTGAAAAAGACAGGGCGGGCCGTGGACTGAACACACTACAAGAGAAATAAATTTATCAGGTAAGCATAAATTATGTTTTCTCTTGTTAAGCGTGTTCAGTCCACAGGTCATCCATTACTTATGGGATACCAATACCAAAGCTAAAGTACACGGATGATGGGAGGGACAAGGCAGGAACATTAAACAGAAGGAACCACTGCCTGTAGAACCTCTCCCAAAAACAGCCTCCGAAGAAGCAAAAGTGTCAAATTTGGAAAATTTGGAAAAAGTATGAAGTGAAGACCAAGTTGCAGCCTTGCAAATCTGTTCAACAGAGGCCTCATTCTTAAAGGCCCAGGTGGAAGCCACAGCTCTAGTGGAATGAGCTGTAATTCTTTCAGGAGGCTGCTGTCCAGCAGTCTCATAGGCTAAGCGTATTATGCTACGAAGCCAAAAAGAGAGAGAGGTAGCCGAAGCCTTTTGACCTCTCCTCTGTCCAGAGTAAACGACAAACAGAGAAGAAGTTTGTCGAAAATCTTTAGTTGCCTGTAAGTAGAACTTCAGAGCACGGACCACGTCTAGATTATGCAAAAGACGTTCCTTCTTTGAAGAAGGATTAGGACATAATGATGGAACAACAATCTCTTGATTGATATTCCTGTTAGAAACAACCTTAGGCAAAAACCCAGGTTTAGTACGCAGAACTACCTTATCTGAATGAAAGATCAGATAAGGAGAATCACAATGTAAGGCAGATAACTCAGATACTCTTCGAGCCGAGGAAATAGCCATCAAAAACAAAACTTTCCAAGATAAAAGCTTAATATCAATGGAATGAAGAGGTTCAAACGGAACACCCTGAAGAACTTTAAGAACCAAGTTTAAGCTCCACGGAGGAGCAACAGCTTTAAACACAGGCTTAATTCTAGCCAAAGCCTGACAAAAGGCCTGGACATCTGGATGCTCTGCCAGACGTTTGTGTAAAAGAATAGACAGAGCTGAAATCTGTCCCTTTAGCGAACTAGCGGATAAACCCTTTTCTAAACCCTCTTGTAGAAAAGCTAATATCCTAGGAATCCTAACCTTACTCCATGAGTAACTCTTGGATTCGCACCAATATAAATATTTACGCCATATCTTATGGTAAATTTTTCTTGTCACAGGTTTCCGAGCCTGTATTAATGTATCAATAACCGAATCCGAAAACCCACGCTTTGATAGAATCAAGCGTTCAATTTCCAGGCAGTCAGCCTCAGAGAAATTAGGTTTGGATGGTTGAAAGGACCCTGAATTAGAAGGTCCTGCCTCAGAGGAAGAGACCATGGTGGACAGGACGACATGTCCACTAGGTCTGCATACCAGGTCCTGCGTGGCCACGCAGGCGCTATCAGAATTACCGATGCCCTCTCCTGTTTGATCCTGGCAATCAGCCGAGGTAGCAACGGAAATGGTGGAAACACATAAGCTATGTTGAAAACCCAAGGGGCTGCTGATGCATCTACCAGCACCGCTCCCGGGTCCCTGGACCTGGATCCGTAACAAGGAAGCTTCGCGTTCTGGCGAGATGCCATGAGATCCAGATCCGGTTTGCCCCAACGACGAATCAGTTGAGCAAATACCTCCGGGTGAAGTTCCCACTCTCCCGGATGAAAAGTCTGGCGACTTAGGAAATCCGCCTCCCAGTTCTCTACGCCTGGGATGTGAATCGCTGACAGGTGGCAAGAGTGAGACTCTGCCCAGCGAATTATCTTCAAGACTTCCAACATCGCTAGGGAACTCCTGGTTCCCCCTTGATGATTGATGTAAGCCACAGTCGTGATATTGTCCGACTGAAACCTGATGAACCTCAGCTTTGCTAACTGAGGCCAAGCCAGAAGAGCATTGAATATTGCTCTTAATTCTAGAATGTTTATTGGGAGGAGTTTCTCCTCCTGAGTCCACGATCCCTGAGCCTTCAGGGAATTCCAGACTGCTCCCCAGCCTAGAAGGCTGGCATCCGTTGTTACAATCGTCCAATCTGGCCTGCGAAAGGTCATTCCTTTGGACAGATGAACCGGTGACAACTACCAGAGAAGCGAATCTCTGGTCTCCTGGTCCAGATTTAGCAAAGGGGACACATCTGAGTAATCCCCGTTCCATTGACTGAGCATGCATAGTTGCAGCGGTCTGAGATGCAGGCGCGCAAATGGCACTATGTCCATTGCCGCTACCATTAAGCCGATTACCTCCATGCACTGAGCTACCGATGGGCTTGGAATGGAATGAAGGACACGGCAAGCATTGAGAATCTTTGATAACCTGGACTCCGTAAGGTAAATCTTCATCTCTACAGAATCTATAAGAGTCCCTAGAAAAGGAACCCGTGTGAGTGGTAACAGAGAACTCTTTTCCACGTTTACTTTCCACCCATGCGAACTATCTCTGTATGAGACTTTGCATTCTGAAAACTTGACGCTTGTATCAGAATGTCGTCTAGGTACGGAGCCACCGCTATGCCTCGTGGTCTTAGTACCGCCAGAAGTGAGCCCAGAACCTTTGTAAAAATTCTCAGGGCCGTGGCTAACCCGAAGGGAAGAGCCACAAACTGGTAATGCCTGTCTAGAAAGGCAAACCTCAGGTACCGATAATGATCTTTGTGAATCGGTATATGAAGGTAAGCATCCTTTAAGTCCACCGTGGTCATATATTGACCCTCTTGGATCATGGGTAGGATGGTTCGAATGGTTTCCATCTTGAACGATGGTACCCTTAGGAATTTGTTTAAGATCTTTAAGTCCAAGATTGGTCTGAAGGTTCCCTCTTTTTTGGGAACCACAAATAGATTTGAGTAAAATCCTTGTCCCTGTTCCGATCGCAGAACTGAGTGGATCACCCCCATGATTAAGAGGTCTTGTACACATTGTAGAAATGCCTCTCTCTTTACTAGGTTTGTCGATAACCTCGAAAGATGGAACCTCCCTTGTGGAGGAGAGGATTTGAAATCCAGAAGGTATCCCTGAGATATAATCTTTAACGTCCAGGGATCCTGCACATCTCTTGCCCAAGCCTGGGCAAAGAGAGAAAGTCTGCCCCCCACTAAATCCGTCTCTGGATAGGGGGCCCTGACTTCATGCTGTCTTAGGGGCGGGAGTAGGCTTTCTGGCCTGCTTGCCCTTGTTCCATGACTGGTTGCCTTTCCAACCTTGTCTGTAACGAGCAGTAGTTCCTTCCTGTTTTGGAGCGGAGGAAGTCGATGCTGCTCCTGCCTTGAAGTTACGAAAGGCACGAAAATTAGACTGTTTGGCCTTTGGTTTGGCCCTGTCCTGAGGAAGGGCGTGGCCCTTACCTCACGTAATGTCAGCAATAATTTCCTTCAAGCCGGGCCCGAATAAGGTCTGCCCTTTGAAAGGAATGTTAAGTAGTTTAGACTTGGAAGTTACATCCGCTGACCAGGATTTAAGCCAGAGCGCTCTGCGCGCCTGTATGGCGAATCCGGAATTTTTAGCCGTAAGTTTGGTTAGATGTACTACGGCATCTGAAACAAACGCATTAGCTTGCTTAAGGGTTCTAACTTTGCTCAAGGCCTCATCCAACGGCTCTGTGCGAATCGCCTCTTCCAGAGACTCAAACCAGAATGCCGCTGCAGCCGTGACAGGCGCAATGCATGCAAGAGGCTGCAATATAAAACCCTGTTGAACAAACATTTTCTTAAGATAACCCTCTAATTTTTTTATCCATTGGATCTGAGAAAGCACAGCTATCCTCCACCGGGATAGTGGTACGCTTGGCTAACGTAGAAACTGCTCTCTCCACCTAAGGGACCGTCTGCCATAAGTCTCGTGTGGTGGCGTCTATAGGGAACATTTTTCTAAATATCGGGGGAGGGGAAAAAGGCACACCGGGTCTATCCCACTCCTTACTGATAATTTCTGTAAGTCTTTTTGGTATAGGAAAAACGTCAGTACACACCGGTACCGCATAGTATCTAACCAACCTACACAATTTCTCTGGAATTGCCACCGTGTCGCAATCATTCAGAGCCGCTAATACCTCCCCTAGTAACACACGGAGGTTCTCAAGCTTAAATTTAAAATTTCTGAATCCGGTCTCCCCGAATCAGAACCGTCACCGACAGAATGAAGCTCACCGTCCTCATGTTCTGCAAGTTGTGACGCAGTATCAGACATGGCTCTCGTGTCATCAGCGCGCTCTGTCCTTAACCCAGAGCTATCGCGTTTGCCCCTTAATTCGGGCATATTATATAATACTTCTTTCATAACATTAGCCATATCATGTAAAGTGATTTGTAAGGGCCTAGATGTACTAGGTGTCTCAATCCTACGCATCTCCCGAGCGGGAGACGCAGGTACTGACACGTGAGGAGAGTTAGGCGGCATAACTTCCCCCTCGTTGTCAGGTGATAGCTTCTTTATCGGTACAGATTGACTTTTATTCAAAGCAATATCAATACAATTGGTAGACATCGTTCTATTGGGCTCCACATTGGCTTTTGAACATGATGAACAAACAGTTTCCTCTGAATCAGACATGTTTAAAACAGACTTAGCAATGAAATTAACAAGCTTGGAAATCACTTTCAATAAGTTTTACAAGCAATATAAAAAACGCTGCAGCGCTTCAAAAATACAGATATAATTAAACAATTCTTAACAAGAAGTGTACTATTAGCAGAGGATTGCACCCATTAGCAAAAGGATGATTAACCCCTCGATACCCAAAACGGATAAAACAGATATCAATTAAGATTTAACGCTTTTAATCACAGTCAGCACACTGTCACAGATCTGCTGTGACTGATTACCTCCCTCACAAATGAAATTTGCAGACCCCTGAGCTCTCTAGAGACGTCCTGGATCAAGGAGGAAGAAGCAGAAAGACTGTGCAATAATTTTAACTGCGCAACAAGGCGCTAAAACAAGGGCCCTCCCACTCCAATCACAACAGTGGGAGCCCTGATATAATGGTTTCCATGCAGAAAATAAGTTAGCCATGTGGAAAAAATCATGCCCAAAGCGATTTATCACCAAAGTACCTCACAAAAAAACGAATAACATGCCAGTAAACGTTTTATTAAAAAACAACATTTTTCAATGTCATGCAAAGCTATCACTAAGCCTGCTACCAGTCGCTACCACTGCAGAGAAGGCTTAAGTATTATTTCAGTGTTAACAGTATTTTCTCAGTCAAATTCTAGTCCCTAGAATATAACTCGACTGCGCATACATTTATCAGCCTGATACCAGTTGCTACTACTGCATTTAAGGCTGTACTTACATCATACGGTAACAGCAGTATTTTCTTAGTCAATTCCATTCCCAGAAAATAAAGTACTGCACATACCTCATTTGCGGAGGACCCCGCATGCTATTCCCAGTTTCTGAAGTTACCCCACTCCTAAGAATGTCGAGAACAGCCAGTGGATCTTAGTTACGCCTGCTAAGATCATAGATAAAAAATGCAGGCAGTTTCTTCTTCCAAATACTGCCTGAGATAGAAAAACAGCACACTGCGGTGCCATTTAAAATAACAAACTTTTGATTGAAGAATAGTTAAGTAAAAACTCCAGCTCCTCTCGCGACCTCCTTCTTTGTTGAGGGTTGCAAGAGAATGACTGGATATGACATGTGAGGGGAGGAGCTATATAGCAGCTCTGCTTGGGTGATCCTCTTGCAACTTCCTGTTGGTAAGGAGAATATATCCCATAAGTAATGGATGACCCGTGGACTGAACACACTTAACAAGAGAAAGAACATTTTTAGGTTTCATATCCCTTTATTACACGATTTGTACGTTTTATTTATGTAATTAAAAACATACCTGCAGTTTCTGTTTATCACTTTCTCCTAAATTTCCATGAGTAACACTGGCTGATAAACCCTGTCCAAAAGAGGCATCAGAATTTAAAAAAATGTATTTATGTATTATTAAAAAATCTTACATTTTTCTGAAGAAGCATCAAAAATTCATAACATTTCTAGATCCATGTATCATTTTAAACATTGGAAAGTGCCAAATAAGTACATTTCCTAAGGTACAGTAAAGGGATACTGAGCCCATTTTTTTATTTCATGATTCAGTTAGACCATGTAATAAGCATCTTTCTAATTTACACCTACTATCACATATTCTTTGTTATTTTGGTATCTTATTTGAAAAAGCAGGAATGTAGGCTTACAAGTAGGCCCATCTTTGGTTCAGCACCTGGGTAGTTCTTGTTGATTGGTGGCTAAATGTAGCTACCAATCAACAAGCGCTACCCAGGGTGTTGAACCAAATATGGGCCTGCTTGTAAGCCTACATTCCTGATTTTCCAAATAAAAGATACCAAAATAACAAAGAAAATTTGATTAGAACAATGCTTAAAATTGCATGCTCTATCTGAATCATGAAAGTAAGAAAATTGGGTTAAGTATCCCTTTAAATGAGTCAGTCCATCATTAATAGCTCTACATACATCAGAATAAACAGGATACTGGCCCATTTCTCTTCTAACTAGGGTTGATTTTTATTTTATTTTTTTAAACAAAATGTGAAGGTCTGGGAAATATTAATCTAAAAAAAAGGCGAAAATGACAGGAGCACATGAATTACAAAAACTTAAATTATGCTTACCTGATAATTTTCTTTTCTTCTGACGGGGAGAGTCCACAGCTGCATTCATTACTTTTGGGAATTCAGAACCTGACCACCAGGAGGAGGCAAAGACACCCCAGCCAAAGGATTAATACCTCCCCCACTTCCCTTATCCCCCAGTCATTCTGCCAAGGGAACAAGGAACAGCAGGAGAAATATCAGGGTGAAAAAGGTGCCAGAAGAATAAAACATAAACAGCCACCCCATATAAAAAAGTTGGCGGGTAAGCATAATTTAAGTTTTTATTCTTAAAACGGGAGAGTCCACAGCTGCATTCATTACTTTTGGGAAAATACCCAAGCTATAGAGGACACTGAAGCCAAAAAAAAGGGCGGGTTGATGAGGCGGCCCATTCGGAGGGCACCACAGCCTGAAATTACCCGAACACCTGACAAAAACAACTGCTTTACCAGAAACAGAAGGATAAAACCTGAAAGGACCAGGTAACTGCCCATCAGTTAAAACCAGCAAGGCCCTAGATAGAGAGCGCTCAGAATCAGTAGATTCCACAGAGCACAAAGCCTCCGAGGATTCAAGTCCCGAAGAGAAAAGAAAGACAAGAAAAGAAAGAGGACAAGAAAAGAAGAACTCAACAGATCTAAAGACCAACGACCGAACAAAGAGAAGGGAGGAAAAAAAAAAAACTACCCCTATCTGAACGGAAGTCCAAGGGACCATGTAACGTCCCAACCCTGGAGACCTAGAGAGACAAGTTAGACCCCATACCTCACACAGCGTGCATCCACACTATGAAAGAATGACCGAGGTATAAAAACCACCCCCGGGAACCGTCTAAAAATAGCACCATAAATCTTATCAAGCTCCAGATGAAGCCACATTCCCACTGCAACAGAAGTCTAGCAGACTCCAGCTGTGAACACTAGCCAACCAAGCTAGGAACTGCACCAGGACTCCCACAGAGACAAAATTCCAAGGAGTGCAGAAACCCATTCCCTCCCAGGAAAAACAAGGAAGTAGGAGAGCATCCAAAACCAGCAGAGAAAGCCCCCTGTTGAGGAAGGCAACACCGCAAAGCCTCCCAGTTAAGGAGGGATCACAAGATAAGATACGCGGTCCAGGCTCAACCAAAGCGACTGGCAATGTCCAAAAGCAGGGAAATAAACCATTCCCTGGAGCACCCAGATCCTTAGTAAGGAAAAAGGAGGGGAACTAAATTGAACGGTACCAATGGGTAGAGCAAACTCCACCATTTGCTAACAAGACTGTCATGCTAACCAACTAAGCTATGGCAGAACATAGGACGAGCTCGGATTCCAGGACCAAGACACAGATCCTTACACTACAAGAAGGGACACTCTCAGGCAAAAGAGAGACTACACTGAACCAACAGTGACGGCACGATACCAGAATCTAACCCTTCATGACATCCTGCACGCAAGGCAGGGGGGACCCCACTGAACAGAGGAAGACCTCCGGGGCACTAGGTGGATACTGTGATATGCCCCAATCACCCTAAGAGGAGGGGAAAGCCAAATATAACCACTCACCCGCATGGAGTGTGCAGCAGCAGACAAACGGCAAAGGCAATACGGATTGTAGAGGAACCATCCAGCTGCAACAGCCATCGAGCACACTTACGGTGAAAATAGCTGCAACAAATTGTGACTGCCATCTCCCGCTAGCTAGGCAGCTAAACTACCCATCAGGCTATTTCCAAGTCTCCGATAAGAGAAAAACAAAACCCCCTGAAAGGACAAGTGGAAGTCTCAGAACTGGAAGGACTGAACCGCCCAAGACCCATCTAACAGATGTGGTCAGATATCCAAGACAAAAACCTGTCCGGAAAACCGGACATCCGGAAACCGGAGCCGGCTACAAAAAAGGTAGTAACCTCTGAGGAACCATTGGGATAGCTCATACGGAGAACCTGTACCCAAGGAGATGCAACCACAGCCACATCCAAAAGGTCCTTGGACACTGGACTTTGCTAAGCATCCCAGAGACAGAGCATATCTCCTAAAGGCTTGAGGGACAACACCCCACAGTTAGATCTCAAAACTAGATAATCCAGTTTGATAAGATAAAATAGTCTCCAAACAATCCCTTCAGGATCAACCTCCCGGAACCCCTCACAGCTCAAGGAATAAACGATGGACGAGCAACAGATAAAACCGACACATCTTAGTAAGGGCAGCTCCAGGGAAAAAAAAAAACTGAGACAAACACATTCTACAGAGCCCCAAAAACATGGGAGCAGACGAGAAACAGTAGGAGGAAGAAAGGGGCCGTAACTTCCCGAACAGAAGACCCCCCCCCCCCAACCAGCCCCAAGAAGGGGAAAAAAGAAGCCTAAGACATTGACCCCTTAAGGAAGGAGTTACCGTCATCAAGGCCCAAAAATACATCCAATACGAATACCAGAGAGGAGATAAAAATCGCCCCAAACTGGGGGCACGCCGCACCGCTCTAGCCGTTGCTAGGGGCGCTGCGTCTCCTTCCCTGCTCGTTGCCAGGGGCTGTGTAGGTTCCTCTCTGTCAGATGCCTGTCTGGATTCCTCTGGCGCGAATGCTGCGCCTATGTAAGTCGCTCAATAACGATCATTGCCCAAATATAGGTGCTAGTTTGTGTGCTCCTAGGTGTGATAGATTGTTACTACTGTATTGCTTTATGTGTTTGAACCCTGCCTGTCTGACCAGGGTGGATTTGATTTAAATCAAACTGATTTAATTCACGATTTAAATCACTAGTCAGTAAGGCTTGATTTAAATCATAGTTTTCTACATAAAGACTAATTCTTGCTGGTATAACTTTAATATGCAAGTAGATGAAGATTTTTAGAATAACAACTTTTCCTATTAGTTTTTTTATCCCCAGTTTAATAGGTTAATCAATATAATTCATATTTGGACAACTTTTCTGTTGTGCTTAGGAAGGAGAAAAATAATCATTACCTTAATAATAACAATTTAAATAGGATTTATTCAACTGAAACAATACCATTGCAGCATATGTTATTTGCTTAAACAAACCTCCATGTTTGTTAACTAATTTGGCTAAACAAAATATATATATATTTTAAAGAAACTTAGACTGTCAGCCCAGCCTACACATGAAAAACTTAAATACTGTCCTCTGTAGCTCACTCGTCATCTTCAGCTTCTTCTTTGTTCATAATCTGGAAAAGAAAAACAAGCTTTCCTGCTTTATCGGGTCCCAAACGATTTCTCAATTTAGAATGAATGAGTCAAAAGGAAGAGAATATTCTTTCAACGCCTGCAGAAGAAGCTACTGCTGTTAAAAGTGAAATCATTATATGAACAGTCTCTAAATCCAAGTGCTTAAGTGACTTCCACCAGTTCACTGGTGTGACTTTCTTTAAAATATCTTCAGCAAACATATTTCTTGAATGGTTCCCCCTTAGCTTTGAAGTTTATTATAGTTGGCATTACAGATGGATGATTGCTGGATACCCATGTCATAGCTAACTCCTCTTCCTCAGCACTTAAAGGGTTATAAATGTTTTCTTTTTTTCAACTAATAAAAACATGTCATCAGCTAGGTAAAGGTTTACTTATTTAATCCCACTTACTTTGATTTTTAAACGAAGTTTGCTTCAGAATAAAAATTATATTTTTATTTCTCCTCCAAACGGCACTAATGCCTGCCCCTAAATGTAGGCTGGGTTTTCTCATTACCTATGCAATTCCATTAACCAATAGCAGTGCAGCAAGTATAATCTAATTTGCATATTTAGATTACAACTGTTATTTGGGCTTGTCATGTATGTACAAGAGAAGTTATTATCCTATCTGGCCAGTGACAGAAAACTGCCTGCAGCACAGTGAGTGGCTGCTGCATGCATGGTTAGTGTAGGTTGTAAGCAGCCATGGAACAAGATCAGTGACAGATGAGACACATCAGCGGCTGTGATCAGTTAAACATATTTATTTCCTCTAAAGCACACGCTCCTATCAGGTTCCGTACCGGGATTCCTGTGACACTGTCTAATTAGTGAGTATTGCCTGAGTCAGTGGAGGACCGAGGACACAATGTCACTGAAAGGAGCTGTGCAGGCAGTTTGCTCCCTACACTGGAACGTCCCTGGTCCCACAAGCAGAGGTCTTAAGCTTCTACAACTAACACTCAGCAAATGAGCATCCATGGGCAGGTTTATGATGTATACTCAGCAGGAAAACAAAATGGCCCAGTGCAAGCTAGTTTTGTGTTTGCTCCTGGAACCAGCTATAGTGATAATATATGTTGCTCCAGCATTACTGCTTATATACGCTAACTGCACCAGCGTCCTCACCACTCCTAACACTAACGCTGTGTGCTCAACGCTGCAAACAGCCCACTGTCTAGGAGCTACTGCAGCGGAGACGGCTCGTTTGTCACAACGATCAGATGTACAAGAGACCTCACAAAACAAGCCCAAACCCCTCCAGACCAGGGAATAAAAAACTATATCGGAAGGTGCCCAGGGTAATACAGGGACAAATGATAGTGGAGCCGGAACTTCTTCCACATAAAACATATGAACCTTATTGTCACATTAATAAAACCACAGTATATGGACAATAAAGGTCATATGTTTTGTATGGAATAAGTGCCGGCTCCACTGTCATTTGTAATATGAGGGCAATCACATGATCTGTTCCTAGTAATACCCCACACTCTGCTCCGGCTCCTAAGCTTGACAATGAGATTTGCGCATGCGTGGATCACAGAGAAGACAGAATGCGCATGTGGGCCGCCATGACTGTTCTACCTAGGTAGAACAGTTTGATTTGATATACATGAGGAGGATCCGGAGGGGTTTGGCAGGATAATGGTTTATTTTTGTAAATTGCAGGTAAACAAACAAAAATTGCTTAAAGATGTTATTTGCAAAGTAAAAGTTTATGTCACAAAGTTTGCAATCGTGTAAAGTTTTTTTTTAGGTTTACTATCCCTTTAAGTTTTGACCCTGATACTGGATATTGACAATATTTGCCACAAGTTTCACTTTCATTTTGTAGTACTGCTTGTTTGCTTGCCCCTTCCTCCTCACACTTAGTTTCACTTTCTTCTTGTGCAGATCTATTCCACTCCAAACAATCAGAAAAATATTGTTTCTATTCTATTCACTGAACTTCTTGAAACTTAGCACTGAAGGGGTTGATTCGGTATTCATAGGTTTGTAGAAGCTAGGATTAAGGTCTTTTTCTCAACTCTGTTCATGTTATAACATTTTTGCTGTGAAGAAGAGGCATGTGATCTCTGCTGAGTCAAATTCAGTTTTGAGAACTGCAAAAGTAAACCAAGCATCTGTGATATCTTGTAGGCAGAGAAACTGCCCAATAATCTTACAAAAACCTCTGGAAGAGCATGACATTGTGAATGGATTAATGGAATTTATTTACCAAAAAAATTAAACATATACAGCCTTATTCTACATAATTAAAAAACTAATCTTTATTTCATGATGGAATAACCTTTGGATGGTAATATATTTTCCTCAAAAAGCACTTTAATTTATAAAAAAATGATTTAAATCCAAAAAATCTGATTTAAATAAAAATAAATCAGATATAAATAAAAAAATCAGATGTTTTTGATTTGTTTAAAAAAATCATTGATTTTTATCCACCCTGTGTCTGACTACTCTGCCTGTTATACCCCTAAATTGCTGGATTGATATACTGCTGCTGAACCCTGCCTGAGTACTATGCCTGTTTAACCCCTGTTCTGGATTGCCTCTTTGTTGCCGAACCCTGCCTGACCATTCTAATGGTGTGCCCTTGGACTGCTTTACCGTTGCCAAACCCTGCCTGTCTGACCATTCTAGTGACTTGCCTTGAACTGCTCTGCCATTGCCGCAGGGGACTGTCCTGCCTGTGGCGAGTGCCGCCCTCCTCATGTTACTAACTTTCTCTGCTCTGGGATATTTCCTATCATTCCGGCTCGATGCCGGGATAACAAGACTACTGGACGAGTTCGGTCTGATAGAGTATCGTACGAGCATTACACCTGGTATCCCAGATGTCCAAGGAGTCATCGAAACCTCCAGTCCCATTGGGAAAGGAAAACCCTAGCTCCGAGGCCAAAGGACCTCCAGAGTAATCCGCTTCTGGAACCCCGCCAAACAATCAGGAACAGGACAATGAGGACTGAGTACAATCCCTCTGATGCCCCACCCAAAAGAAGAAACGAGAACCAGCCTGACGTCTAAGAACGAAAGGCCTCCTCTACCATGTTTTAGCCCTGCAAGAGGCAGAGCCTTAAAAAAAATTTTTTAAAAAAATTCTTGAAAACTCATGGATGTTCCTCTCCACAGAAATCTTTAGTAAAGGCAAAGCTTTATGCGATCTGAAGAGAAACAAGAGTATAACGAACTACTCATCCGAGTGAGCAACTCGCCACCCAACCAGGACAGCCAGTTACACCGGCACCACGTTGATGATATAGACCTTAGGCAACAGAAAATAGCGCCCAACCAGGACCAGCCTGCTACATAGGGCACTCAAAACTATCCCAGGCCACAGAAAAATCGAAACCCCAATAGGAATCGACAAAAGGAACTATAGACATAACAATGTACTAACACCTTAACATGCAACTTCCACAGAAGTGCCCAAGCGACCACAAAATCGCTAGTATCAAATTCCAGAGAAGAAAAGTTTCCCCAACGGAAAAATTATAACAGACATGAGCTTTTCAAAAAGAAATAAAATACATCCTAACCGGATAAAAGAAAAAGAGGGCAGCACCCGCAGGTGAACGCCCAAGAAGAATGGGCACACTAACAGGACCAGCCAATCAGAGACCCCATTCTTTTCTTCCGAAGTTCAGGACTGGAATAAGATACCCAAAAAAGAAAGTAAAAATAGTAGACGACAAGGAGATTAACTTCCATCCCCCCACGTCTAACCAAGCTTGCCGTCTGGAACAGAAGACCGAAGATCCCTCAACCCATTAGGATTGGGATCCTCAAGCACCGCCAAAACATGCCACAGAAGGACACGAAGGCACGCCTGTCTATAGAGAAAAGCAAGACTAACCTCTGCCGGGTGACGACCCAGAGGGTTGGGCCCCTGAAGCTTCAGAGGAAACAGCTTCCCCAGATGGCTAATCTGACCCAGACAAGCTCACTCCTGACAAGCCCCGGTTAACAGAGCACGGACAATAACTCAACACCTCCCTCCCAGGAAGTTGTAAACGCACCAACATCAAATATATGGTCATGCGGAACCGTGCGGTATCCTCTGGAGGAAACAAGCCACCTTCCAGAGAAGGGGTAACGGCATTAGAGACACCTGCTTGCGTAGCTAAGGAAGGTTCTAGGGCACGCGCCTCACAGGATGTGTGATCCCCAGGGGCGGAAGGCTCGGTGGACTCCAAGTTCCCTGTTGCGGGAGAAGAGAACACTCAAAAGCGGCATTCCAAACATAACTGATGGGCATGGATTACCCGGGCCATCTCACACTCTTCGCAAGAAGTAGAATCTGAAACAGAGACATCCGTCTCCAAAAAAAAAATCAGAATCCTCCATAACTTGGATAGAAGAAAAAAAGAAAAGAAAAAAAAAGGCACCTTACATCACCACCTTCTGAGACCCAGACAACTAGCGAAACAGACTCTCCGCTTCGCCACAGGGTCAGGAATACGGAAATGGAGTGCAGAACGTGACCATGCCTAGACACTAGGCCTGTCAAAAATAATCGTTTTGACGATGCATCGCGATGCGGCATGAAACGATTCTGCATCGATGCGCTGAGACACGATAATCGATTAACGTTACCCACGTGACCAGCCTCCAGGAAAAGTAAAAGAAAGTGCGCGGTACATCGTTTTGACGTCACTGACGTCACGTCACCCAATAAAGCAACATGGGCACTCCATGGGCGGTCTCTTGAAGTGCCGAAGTTACGCAGTAGGAGCAAAGCAGGAGTGTGTTGCCTGAGATTGATGATGGTACACGGCGGTATACTACAGCTACACGGCGGGCTCATTTTTATTTTGTGGGAGACAGAGGAGGAGACCTATGGTGAGAATTAGACTAACTGTTTGTTTAGTTAATACTAGTTACCAAAACGTTGTACATTTTGCCAATGCCATGCCATAATTGCCATTGCCATGCCTGCCTATTGCCTCAACTGCCTACTACTTGCCATTTGCCAATAGGTAAACTAATTATTAACTTACTTAAAGAGCAAATCAATAAGGGGTACACAATCACATTTATTACACAATAAGGGGTAACAATTAAATACTTGCCTTATTTACTTAACGTAGTATGCTGAGCTGACTGAGGCTCAGGCTGCTGCATAATTAATTGCTGCATTATTGAATAATATTGCATATATAAAAAATGTATTATAAATAAATATAGTATACTATTATTGTCTAATAATGTCTCTATTAGTCTAATCTGCATCTATTATCTACATGTTTTTCACATGGATGGATGGCCTGGTCTGAAGTTCTAATATTTTAATAATATATTAATTCAAGAAAGTGCATGCAATTTTAAACAACTTTCCCTATTATATAATTTGCTTATCCTTTGTTGAAATGCATAGCCTCCTCCTTGTGCACAAAGTAATAAGTATTATATACTTAGTAAGTAATGTGTGTGCTGTGCAATGCATTGCTAATATGTCATCAACAAACGATATCTGAGAAGTATGAAGCAAATTAAATAATAGAAGAGTTAGTTATGATGTTTATTTAAAATTGTATTCTCTATCTGAATCATGAAAGTAAATGTTTGGGGTTTTGCACCTTTAAGTGTGTAATATATTACAGTAACTGTGTCAGTGAGTGAGTGATGTCCCCTGCAATTATCACAATGCAATTTGTTTTAAAATTTATGTTCGCAAAATGTATGGCATTGGCAAAGTAGTTGAAGTTACTAGTACTTGTTGATTTTACATTTGCGGCTTGACATTTTGACAACTGGAACTTAGTGTATTTTCTTTTTTTTTTTAACACTGACAGAGTTTGACGTTGACAACAACATCATCCGTCACATATGTACATGTCATGCTAAAATGACAGAGGGAGACAAAAAAGATAGAGAGATAAAAAATGCACCTAGCATTTTAAAAGCAAGCATCTGGGCACATTTTGGATTTTATGAACATACTGGAAAGCACGAATTGGACAAGACACACGCGGTTTGTAAAGCCTGTCACACAAAAATTAAATACCTAGGGAATACTACTAACTTGAGAAATCACGTTAGACGTTTTCACTCTGAGATGCTAACCCCTGCCGCTGCCGCCAGTGCCACTGCCAAGGAAATAACAAGACTAGCTGAAGCTCATCAGCCAAGAATTGATGCAATGCTGTCAACTTTGCCACCCAACTCTGAAAAAGGGAAGAGAATAACCAAAGCTGTGGCAACTTTCATAGCGAAGGACCTACGGCCTTACTCTGTTGTGGAAAACCTTGGGTTTCGCAACCTGTTGAAGACACTAGAGCCACGTTATAAGATCCCGTCACGCAATCACTTAACAGAAAACGTTATACCTGCACTCTACCAAGAAACAAAAGCTCAGGTAATTGCATCAATGAGCCAAGCCAGTCGAGTCGCACTAACGTGTGATTCATGGACTTCAGTCACGACGGAGTCTTATGTAACAGTAACTGCACATTACATTAGCAAGGACTGGAAGATCTTGTCGCATGTGCTGCAAACGAGAGCAGTTTATGAGTCTCACACGGGTTCTCATCTGGCGGAGCTACTGTCTCGTGTCGTGGAAGAATGGCAGCTGTCCGATAAATCTGTAGTGCTTGTGACCGACAATGCTTCGAACATGATTGTTGCTGCTCAAGTTGGAAAATGCCCTCATGTAAAATGCTTCGCCCATACACTGAATCTCGCATCCCAGCGGGCGCTGAAAGTGGCCACGCTCTCCAGGCTTTTAGGCAGAGTGCGACGAATATCAACATTTTTTCACCGCAGCACTACAGCAAACCACTGTCTGAAAGAAAAACAGAAATGTCTTGGCCTGAAGAATCATAAGCTGATAACTGATGTGACAACAAGGTGGAACAGCTCATATGACATGGTCGAGAGGTTCCTAGAACAGCAACCTGCAATCTGTGCCACATTGTTGTCTCCAGAAGTCAGAAAAAGTGAGTCAGATCTCTGCACTCTCAACGAAACAGATGTGTCAAATGCAGAGGATGCTGTGAGTGCATTAAAGCCAATGAAAGATGCAACCACACTGATGTCAGAAGAGCGCAATCCAACTGTTTCTCTCATTGCCCCTCTAAATGCACAACTGCTCCAGAACATGACAGACACCATGGGAGACACACCCATGATCCATTAGATCAAGAATGCCATCAAAACAGATCTCCTGAAGAGGTACAGCAGTGAGGCAGAGAAGAAGATACTTTATACAGCCTCTGCCCTGGATCCTCGTTTTAAGGGACTGCCTTTTATTCTCACAGAGGAGGAGAGATTGGAGATATACAGAGGAGTGACTGAGGAGGCTGCATCCTTGGAGGTAATTTTAATTGCATCATGTTTCTTGAAAAATGTATAAATTGAAAACAAACATAAAACATACCATCATCCATACAAAATAGGCTTAGCTATCACTGCAGTAGCTTGATTAGTAGCTAGTTTAATGAGTACAAGGTTTATTATATAAGTCAGTTTGAAAACGCCACAGTCAGTCAACTTTCCTCCTCCTCCGTCCACTCCCGAGTCCTTACTAATAGATGTGAGCTGTTGCATGCATTTATTTATGCATTACTGTCTCTCTGAGCACACACATAGCATTAGCTGGCTGGCTGCTCGAGGTAATAATGAATGCTATTTTTTCTATTCTTTTGTTCAAACACAGATTGAGTGTACTAGTACAGTTACATCTAGGAGGACAAACGTGGATGAAGTGCCACTGCCTGAGGGAAAAGAAACTCTGGAAGAAGAATCAGCCATCGAGGAGGATAACCCTTCTCCTCCCAAAAGAAAGTCCACATCGCTTCTCATGACTTTGCTGGGACAGTCTTTCACTGACACTGAAGGTACAATAGAACCCAAGACCCCCTATGCCAAGGCTGAAGAGGAAATAGAGAAATATTGTAAAGCCCCATCTCTGCCTCTCACTGAAGACCCTTTGAAATGGTGGCATGTACATGAGGTCATATTTCCCCTCCTCTCTCATTTGTCAAAGCGATACTTGTGTATCCCAGGTACAAGCGTGTCTGCAGAGCGGGTTTTCTCCACTGCAGGAGATGTGGTAACGGCAAAAAGAAGCACCCTCAAACCAGAGCATGTGGATCAACTAGTGTTCTTACAGAAAAACCTACATATTCCATAATTCTGAGTAGTGATTCAGGTTTATAATATTAATATTTAATGTTTTTTGGCACATCCAGAAGAAAGTGCTGTGTGCCCCACTGCCCAGTGCAGACTACTGTTAAGTTATTTTATATTTGTTACTGTTATATAGCTTATAGCTTTTTGAAAAATGAAGCTTAAAACCTTGAGTAAATCTTTGTTGGATCACAAAATATACTAGTACACTACACGACACGACCGACCACGTCACTCTGTCACAGTCACACACACACACAATACAAAAGAAACACACAACTGCACACACCTCATGTGTGCGTGTACTGTCAGTCAGTGTCACCCTTCACCATGATTCACTCTTTTTATGATGTGTGTTTTTTTTGGTATTGTTTGAATGTGTGTGACTGTGACTGTGTGTGTGTTGTGTAACAATATATTTGTGATCCCATAAAGATAATCAAAGTTAGTAAATCTAGTAGTTCAATGCTACTTGTTGTATAATGTCTATTACTACTTCTAGTGTTACTGTGATGTTTGCAAAATCAGGAAGTGCTCTGTTTTGTAGATGTTGTGCTATTGTTTACAGCACACCCCTGTATTGTTTGCAATGCAGTGAGTGCATAGTGCACACTGCATAAGGGATTATTAATATTATTCTTTCACACTAAAAATTGTCTATTTTAAATAGACCCTTTAAGAAAGATATCATATGTTTTTGTTTATGATCCCAATTCCCAATCCCAAATGCCATCCCACCCACTCTCAGGCAGATCTGTAGGGGTTAACCGAATATAACCAACCAGTTAACAATAACAATGTGTGTACTGCAGTGTCTGTCTCTTTATGAGTGTGTGAGTGTGTCTGTGAGTGAGTGAGTGCCAGTTTGAAAAGTTTGTATGTATCTCATTCTCTATGAGTGTGTGCTGTGAGATGAGTGTATTAACTGCCTTTGAATGTTTTTGTTTGTATGTGATTGTGTGTCTGTGGCTGACTGGGTGGCTGTGGTGCCTTTGAATGTTTTTGTTTGTGTGTGTGTCCCACTGTGTCTCTAGTGTCTGAGTGTCTAGTGAGTGTGACTGTCAACTGTCTATGAGTGCACTATGCAGAGAGTGAGACTGAAGCCAAACCACTAGGGAAGGAAAAGCCTTGAGTAAACCTTGAGTAAATCTTTATTGGATCACAAATATAATGTACACTACAGACAGACAGTACAGCACACACAGCACACAGTGCCACACACAACAGCACAATACAAAAATAAAGCACACACACCTCAGGTGAGTGGCGTGCCACCCTTTCTTCACCATGATTTACTCCTTGATGTCTGTGTCCTTTTTTATGTATTGTTTGTTTGTGTGTGACTGCTGTGTACTGTTCAGTGACAGACTCAGTCACTGTGTTCAGTTGTGTGTAGTACTGCTTTAACAGTAACTAATAACTAACTAATTATATTTGTGATCCCATAAAGATAATATAATCATCAAGAAGAAACTGTAGTTATAGTAGTTCAGTTCAATGCTACTTGTTTTAAATGTCTCTCTCTCTAGTACTATTGTAAGTCTGTAACTGTGTGTAAACTAATTGTATATGTCACAATCACATGTGTGTTGTGTGCACACTCTGTGCTGTGTGTTGTGTTCCAGATTCTTCACGTGATGTTTGTTTGCCACAAATTGACAGTCATGAAGGCACAGTGGACTGCACCTGTAATTTTGTACCTATAAGTGATTTATGTTTTGTTTTCTGAGGACAATTTTCAGTTTCACACAAATAAGGTATTATGGTGGTAACTTAAGCTTAACCTATCTATTTGGGTTTTAATTTAATGTCTATATTATTATTACTAAGTAAGTAAAGAAATTAAAACCAACATAGTTACAAGTGTATAGTGTACTTTTACTAATATATAATATATATATTTAATTTAAATATTTTCTTTTACTGAAGAAGTACACTGTGAGCACTGCACTTTTTACACTACGTACTCTGTAACTACAGTTTGATGCCATAATATTGTTTCCAAACCAATACAACAATTGCCATTTAGTATTTACTGTTCTATAAACTGTTGTTGTCTGCTGTGTTCAGACTTTGCCACAGGAAGAGTGTCCTTTTTTGAGCTAATAAAATAAAAAAAGAGTTTATTTCAATACTTTGACTTCTTGAAAAATTTTTTCTGAAAAATTGAAAAATTGGGCAGAAATAGTGCAGTAATCGTGATGCATCGCGATGCATCGTAGAATCGAATTGTAACGATGATAATCGTAATCGAATCGAATCGTGAGACAGGTGAAGATGCGCAGCTCTACTAGACACAAGGTACACCGTGCATGCCAGAGAAAAGCACGCCAAGGCCACAAGAGCCGCGCAGCCTGACAAAAAAAAAAAAAGGCTATTATGTCTGAAATAGCCACGAGTCCAAGCGTCACTACACATCAGCAGACAGAATCACATAAACATGATTAAAGTCCCCCCTGTTCAATAACCCCCTCAGGAGATATTAACCCTTGATTCCATAAAGATAAAGGAGTCCCACTGAGACCCTGACTTCTTCGTTTACATTACATTCACACATCAAAGTAAAATTAAACAATCTTACCGGAATCTACCTTGTGAAACAGGAACACGGCCGTTCAAGTGTGACAGATAGTAGCCTCGCTTCTGACATGAACTTAAGTGAAGAAAGCAGGCAGCCAAACTCGTCAACGCTGATTGCGAAGGAGCTGTTAACATGAGTCGTGATGGTTTTGCAGTAAAAATCTCCCTGCATCTCCGGACTCTAACCTTCATCAATGCTCTCACTGAGAGGCTGACAGGACTACTTAAAACTCCAGTCCCATTTCGAAGAGTACTACCCTCCATAAGAGACCTTTAATCTTCCGACACTTCTCTGCCAACCTCCTGTGACGAAAGGCAAAGAATGACTGGGGGATGAGGGAAGTGGGGGAGGTATTTAAGCCTTTGGCTGGGGTGTCTTTGCCTCCTCCTGGTGGCCAGATTCTGAATTCCGAAAAGTAATGCATGCAGCTGTGGACTCTCCCCGTTTAAGAAGAAAATATACAATAAGGTAGGATCAAAGATTACCAAAACAGATTTATATGCGACTGCACAGCCTTTTAAGCAACTACTACAAGTACTCTTCATTGCAGCATTATATGAATCATAATTTTTTCGACTCTAATGGTACACATCCCTAATAATTCAGAATTGATGGATACGAGTTACATCAAAAGGAATCAAGGATTACATCCAAAATTCAATTATGATGTAGATTAGTTTAATTAGCTTAAAGAAGTTTGTCCACCGAGGTACAAATTACCCAAATCCCGAATTCCAAAATCCAAGATTTTTAATTAATATTTAAAAGAAATACAAATTAATATTTTTTCCCTGCTTGTAAGTCACAATCTTTTCTGTCTGTGTCTTTGGTTTGTTTTTTGTGATCTAAAATGCAAATATATAGTCTATATTTATTTAAAAATAACCTTTTTTTTCAGATTACAGAACTGTACTGTCTGAGTGTACAAAAGTATTAATAATATGTAATTAAGGCAATTTTTACATGCCATTATACAGAACAGATCGTTGTTTACCCTTGGTCCTATCGACTTTCCAAAATGTCCCATTTTACAGATGCAAATATTCCAAAATCCAAACCATTTCTGGTCCCAAGCAGTTTGGATAAAGGGTTTCAACCTGTATAACTAAATCCAACTAGCTTCAAAAGGCTGTTCAGCCATCAACCAGTCAGAGCCTCAAATTATTAGATCTAGATGTAGAGTCAAAGGGGGGCCAAGGATATCTTTGCAGAAGTAGTGTCAATTGTGCCCTATTGGCTTTGTCCAGATAAATATTTTGAAGGATACGGGTGACGATGAAATACAAAAGCCAAAAATTAAAATAAGACCATATACTTAAAAAGGGACACGAGTCAAAAATTTAACTTTCATGATTCAGTTAGTGCATGTAATTTTAAGACTGATTAACTTCTATAATCAAATATCCTTTGTTCTCTTGGTATCCTGTTGACGCATAGGTACATATGCTCATCAGCAATGCACTGTTTGTTTATAGCCACATATATGTTTAGCCCCTGCAAAGGGGTAAAATACATCATAACAAGGCAGCTACAGAACACCAATGCATTAGCGGGAGTTACCTGGTGATTGGTGGTTACACATGCCTCTAGTCATTGGCTCACCAGATGTGAGCGACTAGCTCCCAATAGTGCATTGCTGCTATGGAGCAGAATCTAAACTATGTGCTTAATTCGTTTGCAGGGGATAAACATAGAATTGTATTTAAGCAAAAGTATAATAATAAAATGTTCTAAACATATGAGAGCATTTTCTTTTTGCACTTTTACGTTCCTTTAAAAAGGCATGTACTGAAAACGCTAGTGGGGATGTAAACCAGTTGAAAAAAAACATTTGACCTAGTGGCAGATCTAAAGAAAAAATAAAACACAAATTTAGTTGACATTTCCCAGCGTTAGGTGATGAAAAATTGTTCTGCTGAAGGACCTATTGGTAAATGAGATAATCTGCCCAATAACGATTTGTGAACTGCAGTGATGTCTAGGAGATGCTTTTATGCCCACTATAATCTCTCAGCTAAAATCTTTCAGTACCACTTTGAATCACAAAGAAAATCAACAAACTATTGAATGGCTTTGAGACTAGAACATTCTTCAATATTATAGTTTGTTTTTCAGTGTACAGGATCGAAAGGTACAGGGGACATGAGACAATATGTCAGCAGAGCAGAGCATTCTTGAATACCGTCTGACAAACTTTTATATTTCAATCTAATAAAACATTAGCCAAATCTGCATCTGCCATCCAGAGACAGACATATTGCTCTCCAGCATCTATGTCTTCAGCATTAACTGAATAGTACAAATAGAATTGAATAGGGCCTTGTGGGATGAGGAAAAAAAAAAGTTTTGAGGAGAAGCATTTTTTTTTTCAAGCATTATATTGTAATGTAAGTGTCTCTCTTCGAGAACCCTGCATAACAGAATAAACCACAAACTAAAATCTGCCTTTCTAAAATTGTTTGAGGGTCCTTGCTGTAACAATCAGCTATATCGTAAATAATCTCACCAGACCAGAGAGCTTTAGATCACAATGAATTCATGCCAGAGAATACAATATTTCCACACAATCTCATGAGAATAACAAACCCATGAATTGCAAACATACAGGTGAAACTCGAAAAATTTGAATACTGTGCAAAAGTTCATTTATTTCACTAATGCAACTTAAAAGGTGAAATATATGAGAGAGACTCATTACATGCAAAGCAAGATAGTTCAAGTCGTGATTTGTCATAATTGTGATGATTATGGCTTACAGCTCATGAAAACCCCAAATCCACAATCTCAGCACAATATTCTAGGCTCAAAGTGTCCCACTCTAATCAGCTAATTAAGCCATAACACCTGCAAAGGGTTCCTGAGCCTTTAAATCGTCTTTGTCTGGTTCAGTAGGAATCACAATCATGGGAAAGACTGCTGACCCGACAGTTGTGCAGAAAACCTAGAACACCCTCCAAAAGGAGGGAAAGCCTCAAAAGGTAATTGCAAAAGACGTTGGATGTTCCCAAAGTGCTGTATCAAAGCACATTAATAGAAAGTTATGTGGAAGGGAAAAGTGATGAAGAAAAAGGTGCACAAGCAGCAGGGATGACCGCAGCCTGGAGAGGATTGTCAGGAAAAGGCCATTCAAAAGTGTTGGGGGACTTTCACAAGAGCCACCACACACAGACGGATCCTGGACATGGGCTTCAAATGTCGTATTCCTCTTGTCATGCCACTCGTGAACAACAAACGTCAGATGCGTCTTACCTGGGCTAAAGAAAAACAGATCTGGTCTGTTACTCAGTGTTCCAAAGTCCTCATTTCTGATGAGAGCAAATTTTGCATCTCATTTGGAAACCAAGGACCCAGAGTATGGAGGAAGAATGAAGAGGCACACACTGCAAGATGCTTGAAGTCCAGTGTGAAGTTTCCACAGTCTGTGTTGATTTGGGGAGCCATGGCATCTGCTGGTGTTGGTCCACTGTGCTTCATTAAGTCCAGGGTCAACGCAGCCATCTACCAGGAGATTTTGGAGCACTTCATGCTTCCTTCCGCAGACAAGCTCTATGGGGATGCTTACTTCATTTTCCAGCAGGACAGTAATTGCTGCAAAAGGGGCCCAAACCAAGTACTGAGTACATACAGTATGCATGTTTATACTATTCAGAGGTCCGATATTGTTCTACAGGTATGTATAATCCTTGTTTTATTGATTGCATGTAATATTCAAAATTTTCTGAGATTGTGGATTTGGGGTTTTCACGAGCTGTAAGCCATAATCATCACAATTATGACAAATCACGGCTTGAACTATCTTGCTTTGCAAGTAATGAGTGTCTCATATATTAGTTTCACCTTTTAAGTTGCATTAGTGAAATAAATTAACTTTTGCACGATATTCTAGTTTTCGCGTTTCACCTGTAGATATTGCAAATTTTCATTCTCTCCCATGTTCCCAATATGCTCGAGATGGAATAATTTGGATTTAAAGTAATTTCAAGGTAGCACTCAGTTTTCACAGACTCGTTACAATATACTTATGTAAACCAAACCCTAATGAAAAGCCAAAAAAAAAAAAAAAAAAAAAAAAAAAAAAAAAAAAAAAATGATATTTATGAAAAGGGATTGCGCAAAAAAATTAAAAATAAAATTAGTGGGTGCACACTGAGTGCATAGATTATATGGAAATGCTTAGTGCATCCATGACCTTAAATAGAAATCCTGATTAGTGTGATTACACATGCACGCCCTGCACATTTTTTACCATAATGTGCTCTCTTCTTCATGAAACAGTAATATTTTATTTTCATCTCTGGTTGAATGGTGACACTGGATTTAACCCAGTTTTTACCCAATTTATGCTGCTCACAGAAGAGGGCAAAGAATTTGGCTATTACAGGTCAGGGACACCTTTAGCATTTGTGGGGCCCTGTGCAAGACAAAATTTGTGGGGTCCCAAAGCCCAGTGCTCTTATTCCCTTCTCCCTGTATGCCCTGCCCAACATTCAGTATTACCTATATAAAGAATAATAGCATGCCTGCCCTTTGGGTAGGGTGAGAGGGGTACCAGCCAAGGGCCCCACTCCTTGGAAGGCCCCTGACATTTTTGGGTGAGAGTATGAGAAGGTGCAATGTATATAATAAAATTAGTTTAAGAAGAAAATGTTATGGTATTAGGAGGTGTGATATATACAGTTATTCTTTATAAAAGGTAACATTGAATATTGGGACAGGGGTGGAATAAGAGTGCTGGGATGTGGGGCCCTGCAAATTTGTCTTACCCAGGGCCCGGCAAATGCTATGGGTGTCCCTGAATAACAGTATATATTACACCTCCTGATAAACACTTCTTCATAAACAAAATACACTATACATTGCACCTTCTCGTACCCTCACATCTGAAAGAGCAGGACTTCTACAGGTAGCATAAAAACAAGAGTTTATAGGAATTTTAGGATCAAAACTGGCTTACATACTTTAGTAGTACAGCATTTTATTTTGTACAACTTTTTTGGTGCAATAAGAAGTCTTAATTTAATTGGGGTTCATACACAGAATACAGGTTTTCAGTTAAAATATTTAAAAGTTATAGTTGCTCTGTTTTTGCACAAATATATACACCATGAAATTATCACAATGACAACTAATCAGAACAAACTATAATTTTATTTTTGATAAATATTTGTGAAGTGCACTTTTATACTGGCGATGTGTGGCAAATAAGTTGCCCCAATTATGGTGCACAGACACATAATTGAATCCAATTTTCAATTCAATTGAAGCCATTTCACACATTTAATACAGTTTTTATTCCAACAACACACCCCACTTATTTGCTCTGCATTCAAAGTTTTGAGATTTACATTCTAAAAGAGGAAAATAAAAAACACATAAAGAATGTCAATACCTCATAGTTTGTATCAGATTCTGATTCTGTGCTGGAATCTACTTTACATTTTTGCTGTGAAGGAAACACATTGAATTAAGTAAAAGTGGAGAAAAAAAAATATATATATGTTGCCAACATAATTTTTTACACCTCTTTTATCTTGTAGCTACATTGTTTTTATCACGCACACTCCAAAATCAGTCTTGTCTGCCCAACACACCCATGTAACATA